>NW_027473339.1:600000-1200000 GCF_050947335.1 Megachile rotundata | reverse complement strand
AATCTCACAATCACAATCACACAATCAGAATCACAGAATCACACAATTGCAATCACACAATCGCAATCACACAATCGCAATCACACAATCGCAATCACACAACCGCAATCACACAACCACAATCACACAACCACAATCACACAACCACAATCACACAACCACGATCACACAACCACGATCACACAACCACGATCACACAACCACCATCACACAACCACAATCACACAACCACAATCACACAACCACAATCACACAACCACAATCACACAATCACAATCACACAACCACAATCACACAATCACAATCACACAATCACAATCACACAATCACAATCACACAATCACAATCACACAATCACAATCACACAATCACAATCACACAATCACAATCACACAATCACAATCACACAATCACAATCACACAATCACAATCACACAATCACAATCACACAATCACAACCACCATCACACAACCACAATCACACAACCACAATCACAATCACACAATCACACAATCACAATCACACAATCACAATCACACAATCACAATCACACAATCACAATCACACAATCACAATCACACAATCACAATCACACAATCACAATCACACAATCACAATCACACAATCACAATCACACAATCACAATCACACAATCACAATCACACAATCACAATCACACAATCACAATCACACAATCACACAATCACAATCACAATCACACAATCACAATCACACAATCACAATCACACAATCACAATCACACAATCACAATCACACAATCACAATCACACAATCACAATCACACAATCACAATCACACAATCACAATCACACAATCACAATCACACAATCACAATCACAATCACAAAATCACAATCACACACTCTCAATCACACAATCCCTGTCACACAATCCCAATTACACAATCACAATCACACAATCACAATCTCACAATCACAATCACACAATCACAATCACACAATCGCAATCACACAACCGCAATCACACAAGCACAATCACACAACCACAATCACACAACCACAATCCCACAACCACAATCACACAACCACGATCACACAACCACGATCACACAACCACAGTCACACAATCACAGTCACACAATCACACAATCACACAATCACACAATCACACAATCACTCAATCACACAATCACACAGTCACACAATCACACAATCACACAATCACAGAAACACACAATCACACAATCACACAATCACACAATCACACAACCACACAATCACACAACCACACAATCACACAACCACACATACACACAGTCACACAATCACACAATCACGCAATCACGCAATCACGCAATCACGCAATCACGCAATCACGCAATCACGCAATCACGCAATCACGCAATCACGCAATCACGCAATCACGCAATCACGCAATCACGCAATCACACAATCACACAATCACACAATCACACAATTACACAATCACACAATCACACAATCACACAATCACACAATCACACACTCACAATCACACAATCACAATCACAAAATCACAATCACACACTCTCAATCACACAATCCCAGTCACACAATCCCAATTACACAATCACAATCACACAATCACAATCTCACAATCACAATCACACAATCAGAATCACAGAATCACACAATTGCAATCACACAATCTCACAATCACACAATCACACAATCACACAATCACACAATCACACAATCACACAATCACACAATCACACAATCACACAATCATACAATCACACAATCACACAATCACAATCACACAATCACAATCACACAATCACAATCACACAATCACAATCACACAATCACAATCACACAATCACAATCACACAATCACACAATCACACAATCACACAATCACACAAACACACAATCACAATCACACAATCACGATCACACAATCACACAATCACACAATCACAATCACAAAATCACAATCACACACTCTCAATCACACAATCCCAGTCACACAATCCCAATTACACAATCACAATCACACAATCACAATCTCACAATCACAATCACACAATCAGAATCACAGAATCACACAATTGCAATCACACAATCGCAATCACACAATCGCAATCACACAATCGCAATCACACAATCGCAATCACACAACCGCAATCACACAACCACAATCACACAACCACGATCACACAACCACGATCACACAACCACGATCACACAACCACGATCACACAACCACGATCACACAACCACGATCACACAACCACAATCACACAACCACAATCACACAACCACAATCACACAACCACAATCACACAATCACAATCACACAATCACAATCACACAATCACAATCACACACTCACAATCACACAATCACACAATCACAATCACACAATCACAATCACACAATCACAATCACACAATCACAATCACACAATCACAATCACACAATCACACAACCACAATCACACAATCACAATCACACAATCACAATCACACAATCACAATCACACAATCACACAATCACAATCACACAATCACAATCACACAATCACAATCACACAATCACAATCATACAATCACAATCACACAATCACAATCACACAATCACAATCACACAATCACAATCACACAATCACAATCACACAATCACAATCACACAATCACAATCACACAATCACAATCACACAATCACAATCACACAATCACAATCACACAATCACAATCACACAATCACAATCACACAATCACAATCACACAATCACAATCACACAATCACACAACCACAATCACACAATCACAATCACACAATCACAATCACACAATCACAATCACACAATCACAATCACACAATCACAATCACACAATCACAATCACACAATCACAATCACACAATCACAATCACACAATCACAATCCCACAATCACAATCACACAATCACAATCACACAATCACAATCAC
The DNA here is from genome assembly GCF_050947335.1 of Megachile rotundata. Classification (NCBI taxonomy): domain Eukaryota; kingdom Metazoa; phylum Arthropoda; class Insecta; order Hymenoptera; family Megachilidae; genus Megachile; species Megachile rotundata. The sequence goes on along the minus strand of NW_027473339.1, from coordinate 1,197,044 downwards.
ACAATCACAATCACACAATCACAATCACACAATCACAATCACACAATCACAATCACACAATCACAATCACACAATCACAATCACACAATCACAATCACACAATCACAATCACACAATCACAATCACACAATCACAATCACACAATCACAATCACACAATCACAATCACACAATCACAATCACACAATCACAATCACACAATCACAATCACACAATCACAATCACACAATCACAATCACACAATCACAATCACACAATCACAATCACACAATCACAATCACACAATCACAATCACACAATCACAATCACACAATCACAATCACACAATCACAATCACACAATCACAATCACACAATCACAATCACACAATCACAATCACACAATCACAATCACACAATCACAATCACACAATCACAATCACACAATCACAATCACACAATCACAATCACACAATCACAATCACACAATCACAATCACACAATCACAATCACACAATCACAATCACACAATCACAATCACACAATCACAATCACACAATCACAATCACACAATCACAATCACACAATCACAATCACACAATCACAATCACACAATCACAATCACACAATCACAATCACACAATCACAATCACACAATCACAATCACACAATCACAATCACACAATCACAATCACACAATCACAATCACACAATCACAATCACACAATCACAATCACACAATCACAATCACACAATCACAATCACACAATCACAATCACACAATCACAATCACACAATCACAATCACACAATCACAATCACACAATCACAATCACACAATCACAATCACACAATCACAATCACACAATCACAATCACACAATCACAATCACACAATCACAATCACACAATCACAATCACACAATCACAATCACACAATCACAATCACACAATCACAATCACACAATCACAATCACACAATCACAATCACACAATCACAATCACACAATCACAATCACACAATCACAATCACACAATCACAATCACACAATCACAATCACACAATCACAATCACACAATCACAATCACACAATCACAATCACACAATCACAATCACACAATCACAATCACACAATCACAATCACACAATCACAATCACACAATCACAATCACACAATCACAATCACACAATCACAATCACACAATCACAATCACACAATCACAATCACACAATCACAATCACACAATCACAATCACACAATCACAATCACACAATCACAATCACACAATCACAATCACACAATCACAATCACACAATCACAATCACACAATCACAATCACACAATCACAATCACACAATCACAATCACACAATCACAATCACACAATCACAATCACACAATCACAATCACACAATCACAATCACACAATCACAATCACACAATCACAATCACACAATCACAATCACACAATCACAATCACACAATCACAATCACACAATCACAATCACACAATCACAATCACACAATCACAATCACACAATCACAATCACACAATCACAATCACACAATCACAATCACACAATCACAATCACACAATCACAATCACACAATCACAATCACACAATCACAATCACACAATCACAATCACACAATCACAATCACACAATCACAATCACACAATCACAATCACACAATCACAATCACACAATCACAATCACACAATCACAATCACACAATCACAATCACACAATCACAATCACACAATCACAATCACACAATCACAATCACACAATCACAATCACACAATCACAATCACACAATCACAATCACACAATCACAATCACACAATCACAATCACACAATCACAATCACACAATCACAATCACACAATCACAATCACACAATCACAATCACACAATCACAATCACACAATCACAATCACACAATCACAATCACACAATCACAATCACACAATCACAATCACACAATCACAATCACACAATCACAATCACACAATCACAATCACACAATCACAATCACACAATCACAATCACACAATCACAATCACACAATCACAATCACACAATCACAATCACACAATCACAATCACACAATCACAATCACACAATCACAATCACACAATCACAATCACACAATCACAATCACACAATCACAATCACACAATCACAATCACACAATCACAATCACACAATCACAATCACACAATCACAATCACACAATCACAATCACACAATCACAATCACACAATCACAATCACACAATCACAATCACACAATCACAATCACACAATCACAATCACACAATCACAATCACACAATCACAATCACACAATCACAATCACACAATCACAATCACACAATCACAATCACACAATCACAATCACACAATCACAATCACACAATCACAATCACACAATCACAATCACACAATCACAATCACACAATCACAATCACACAATCACAATCACACAATCACAATCACACAATCACAATCACACAATCACAATCACACAATCACAATCACACAATCACAATCACACAATCACAATCACACAATCACAATCACACAATCACAATCACACAATCACAATCACACAATCACAATCACACAATCACAATCACACAATCACAATCACACAATCACAATCACACAATCACAATCACACAATCACAATCACACAATCACAATCACACAATCACAATCACACAATCACAATCACACAATCACAATCACACAATCACAATCACACAATCACAATCACACAATCACAATCACACAATCACAATCACACAATCACAATCACACAATCACAATCACACAATCACAATCACACAATCACAATCACACAATCACAATCACACAATCACAATCACACAATCACAATCACACAATCACAATCACACAATCACAATCACAAAATCACAATCACACAATCACAATCACACAATCACAATCACACAATCACAATCACACAATCACACAATCACACAATCACACAATCACACAATCACACAATCACACAATCACACAATCACACAATCACACAATCACACAATCACACAATCACACAATCACACAATCACACAATCACACAATCACACAATCACACAATCACACAATCACACAATCACACAATCACACAATCACACAACCACAATCCCACAACCACAATCACACAATCACAATCACACAATCACAATCACACAATCACAATCACACAATCACAATCACACAATCACAATCACACAATCACAATCACACAATCACAATCACAATCACACAACCACAATCACACAATCACAATCACACAATCACAATCACACAATCACAATCACACAATCACAATCACACAATCACAATCACACAATCACAATCACACAATCACAATCACACAATCACAATCACAATCACACAATCACAATCACACAATCACAATCACACAATCACAATCACACAATCACAATCACACAATCACTATCACACAATCACACAATCACACAATCACAATCACACAATCACAATCACACACTCTCAATCACACAATCACGCAATCACACAATCGCACAATCACACAATCACACAATCACACAATCACGCAATCACACAATCACGCAATCACACAATCACGCAATCACACATTCACGCAATCACACATTCACGCAATAACACAATCACACAATCACACAATCACAATCACAAAATCACAATCAGAATCACACAATCACACAATCACAATCACACAAACACAATCACACAAACACAATCACACAATCACAATCACACAATCACAATCACACAATCACAATCACACAATCACAATCACACAATCACAATCACACAATCACAATCACACAATCACAATCACACAATCACAATCACACAATCACAATCACACAATCACAATCACACAATCACAATCACACAATCACAATCACACAATCACAATCACACAATCACAATCACACAATCACAATCACACAATCACAATCACACAATCACAATCACACAATCACAATCACACAATCACAATCACACAATCACAATCACACAATCACAATCACACAATCACAATCACACAATCACAATCACACAATCACAATCACACAATCACAATCACACAATCACAATCACACAATCACAATCACACAATCACAATCACACAATCACAATCACACAATCACAATCACACAATCACAATCACACAATCACAATCACACAATCACAATCACACAATCACAATCACACAATCACAATCACACAATCACAATCACACAATCACAATCACACAATCACAATCACACAATCACAATCACACAATCACAATCACACAATCACAATCACACAATCACAATCACACAATCACAATCACACAATCACAATCACACAATCACAATCACACAATCACAATCACACAATCACAATCACACAATCACAATCACACAATCACAATCACACAATCACAATCACACAATCACAATCACACAATCACAATCACACAATCACAATCACACAATCACAATCACACAATCACAATCACACAATCACAATCACACAATCACAATCACACAATCACAATCACACAATCACAATCACACAATCACAATCACACAATCACAATCACACAATCACAATCACACAATCACAATCACACAATCACAATCACACAATCACAATCACACAATCACAATCACACAATCACAATCACACAATCACAATCACACAATCACAATCACACAATCACAATCACACAATCACAATCACACAATCACAATCACACAATCACAATCACACAATCACAATCACACAATCACAATCACACAATCACAATCACACAATCACAATCACACAATCACAATCACACAATCACAATCACACAATCACAATCACACAATCACAATCACACAATCACAATCACACAATCACAATCACACAATCACAATCACACAATCACAATCACACAATCACAATCACACAATCACAATCACACAATCACAATCACACAATCACAATCACACAATCACAATCACACAATCACAATCACACAATCACAATCACACAATCACAATCACACAATCACAATCACACAATCACAATCACACAATCACAATCACACAATCACAATCACACAATCACAATCACACAATCACAATCACACAATCACAATCACACAATCACAATCACACAATCACAATCACACAATCACAATCACACAATCACAATCACACAATCACAATCACACAATCACAATCACACAATCACAATCACACAATCACAATCACACAATCACAATCACACAATCACAATCACACAATCACAATCACACAATCACAATCACACAATCACAATCACACAATCACAATCACACAATCACAATCACACAATCACAATCACACAATCACAATCACACAATCACAATCACACAATCACAATCACACAATCACAATCACACAATCACAATCACACAATCACAATCACACAATCACAATCACACAATCACAATCACACAATCACAATCACACAATCACAATCACACAATCACAATCACACAATCACAATCACACAATCACAATCACACAATCACAATCACACAATCACAATCACACAATCACAATCACACAATCACAATCACACAATCACAATCACACAATCACAATCACACAATCACAATCACACAATCACAATCACACAATCACAATCACACAATCACAATCACACAATCACAATCACACAATCACAATCACACAATCACAATCACACAATCACAATCACACAATCACAATCACACAATCACAATCACACAATCACAATCACACAATCACAATCACACAATCACAATCACACAATCACAATCACACAATCACAATCACACAATCACAATCACACAATCACAATCACACAATCACAATCACACAATCACAATCACACAATCACAATCACACAATCACAATCACACAATCACAATCACACAATCACAATCACACAATCACAATCACACAATCACAATCACACAATCACAATCACACAATCACAATCACACAATCACAATCACACAATCACAATCACACAACCACAATCACACAATCACAATCACACAATCACAATCACACAATCACAATCACACAATCACAATCACACAATCACAATCACACAATCACAATCACACAATCACAATCACACAATCACAATCACACAATCACAATCACACAATCACAATCACACAATCACAATCACACAATCACAATCACACAATCACAATCACACAATCACAATCACACAATCACAATCACACAATCACAATCACACAATCACAATCACACAATCACAATCACACAATCACAATCACACAATCACAATCACACAATCACAATCACACAATCACAATCACACAATCACAATCACACAATCACAATCACACAATCACAATCACACAATCACAATCACACAATCACAATCACACAATCACAATCACACAATCACAATCACACAATCACAATCACACAATCACAATCACACAATCACAATCACACAATCACAATCACACAATCACAATCACACAATCACAATCACACAATCACAATCACACAATCACAATCACACAATCACAATCACACAATCACAATCACACAATCACAATCACACAATCACAGTCACACAATCACAATCACACAATCACAATCACACAATCACAATCACACAATCACAATCACACAATCACAATCACACACTCTCAATCACACAATCGCACAATCACACAATCGCACAATCACACAATCACACAATCACACGATCAGACAATCACACGATCACACAATCACACAATCACACAATCACACAACCACACAATCACACAATCACACAATCACACAATCACACAATCACACATTCACACAATCACACAATCAAACAATCACACAATCACACAATCACACAATCACACAATCACACAATCTCACAATCACACAATCACACAATCACACAATCACACAATCACACAATCACACAATCACACAATCACACAATCACACAATCACAATCACAATCACACAATCTCAATCGCACAATCACACAATTGCAATCACACAATCGCAACCACACAAAAGCAGTCGCACAATCACAGTTGCACAATCGCAGTCGCACAATCACAGTCACGCAATCACACAATTGCAATCACACAATCGCGACCACACAAAAGCAGTCGCACAATCACAGTTGCACAATCACAGTCGCACAATCACACAATCACAATCACACAATCACAATCACACAATCACACAATCACACAATCACACAACCACACAATCACACAATCACACAATCACACAATCACACAATCACACAATCACACAATCTCACAATCACACAATCACAATCACACAATCACAATCACACAATCACAATCACACAATCACAATCACACAATCACAATCACACAATCACAATCACACAATCACAATCACACAATCACACAATCACACAATCACACAATCACACGATCACACAATCACACGATCAGACAATCACACGATCACACAATCACACAATCACACAATCACACAACCACACAATCACACAATCACACAATCACACAATCACACAATCACACAATCACACAATCACACAATCACACAATCACACAATCACACAATCACACAATCACACAATCACACAATCACACAATCTCACAATCACACAATCACACAATCACACAATCACACAATCACACAATCACACAATCACACAATCACACAATCACACAATCACACAATCACACAATCACACAATCACAATCACACAATCACAATCACACAATCACACAATCTCACAATCACACAATCACAATCACACAATCACAATCACACAATCACAATCACACAATCACAATCACACAATCACAATCACACAATCACAATCACACAATCACAATCACACAATCACAATCACACAATCACAATCACACACTCTCAATCACACAATCGCACAATCACACAATCGCACAATCACACAATCACACAATCACACGATCAGACAATCACACGATCACACAATCACACAATCACACAATCACACAACCACACAATCACACAATCACACAATCACACAATCACACAATCACACAATCACACAATCACACAATCACACAATCAAACAATCACACAATCACACAATCACACAATCACACAATCACACAATCTCACAATCACACAATCACACAATCACACAATCACACAATCACCAATCACACAATCACACAATCACACAATCACACAATCACAATCACAATCACACAATCTCAATCGCACAATCACACAATTGCAATCACACAATCGCAACCACACAAAAGCAGTCGCACAATCACAGTTGCACAATCGCAGTCGCACAATCACAGTCACGCAATCACACAATTGCAATCACACAATCGCGACCACACAAAAGCAGTCGCACAATCACAGTTGCACAATCACAGTCGCACAATCACACAATCACAATCACACAATCACAATCACACAATCACACAATCACACAATCACACAACCACACTATCACACAATCACACAATCACACAATCACACAATCACACAATCACACAATCACACAATCACACAATCACACAATCACACAATCAAACAATCACACAATCACACAATCACACAATCACACGATCAGACAATCACACGATCACACAATCGCGCAATCACACAATCACACAATCACACAATCACACAATCACACAATCACACAATCACACAATCACAATCACAATCACACAATCTCAATCGCACAATCACACAATTGCAATCACACAATCACACAATTGCAATCACACAATCGCAACCACACAAAAGCAGTCGCACAATCACAGTTGCACAATCGCAGTCGCGCAATCACAGTCACGCAATCACACAATTGCAATCACACAATCGCGACCACACAAAAGCAGTCGCACAATCACAGTTGCACAATCACAGTCGCACAATCACACAATCACAATCACACAATCACAATCACACAATCACAATCACACAATCACACAATCACACAATCACACAATCACACAATCACACAACCACACTATCACACAATCACACAATCACACAATCACACAATCACACAATCACACAATCACACAATCACACAATCAAACAATCACACAATCACACAATCACACAATCACACAATCACACAATCACACAATCACACAATCACACAATCACACAATCACAATCACACAATCACAATCACAAAATCACAATCACACACTCTCAATCACACAATCCCAGTCACACAATCCCAATTACACAATCACAATCACACAATCACAATCTCACAATCACAATCACACAATCAGAATCACAGAATCACACAATTGCAATCACACAATCGCAATCACACAATCGCAATCACACAATCGCAATCACACAACCGCAATCACACAACCACAATCACACAACCACAATCACACAACCACAATCACACAACAACAATCACACAACCACAATCCCACAACCACGATCACACAATCACGCTCACACAATCACAATCACACAATCACAATCACACAATCACAATCACACAATCACAATCACACAATCACAATCACACAATCACAATCACACAATCACAATCACACAATCACAATCACACAATCACAATCACACAATCACAATCACACAATCACAATCACACAATCACAATCACACAATCACAATCACACAATCACAATCACACAATCACAATCACACAATCACAATCACACAATCACAATCACACAATCACAATCACACAATCACAATCACACAATCACAATCACACAATCACAATCACACAATCACAATCACACAATCACAATCACACAATCACAATCACACAATCACAATCACACAATCACAATCACACAATCACAATCACACAATCACAATCACACAATCACAATCACACAATCACAATCACACAATCACAATCACACAATCACAATCACACAATCACAATCACACAATCACAATCACACAATCACAATCACACAATCACAATCACACAATCACAATCACACAATCACAATCACACAATCACAATCACACAATCACAATCACACAATCACAATCACACAATCACAATCACACAATCACAATCACACAATCACAATCACACAATCACAATCACACAATCACAATCACACAATCACAATCACACAATCACAATCACACAATCACAATTACACAATCACAATCACACAATCACAATCACACAATCACAATCACACAATCACAATCACACAATCACAATCACACAATCACAATCACACAATCACAATCACACAATCACAATCACACAATCACAATCACACAATCACAATCACACAATCACAATCACACAATCACAATCACACACTCTCAATCACACAATCGCACAATCACACAATCGCACAATCACACAATCACACAATCACACGATCAGACAATCACACGATCACACAATCACACAATCACACAATCACACAACCACACAATCACGCAATCACACATTCACGCAATCACACATTCACGCAATAACACAATCACACAATCACACAATCACACAATCACACAATCACACAATCACAATCACAATCACACAATCTCAATCGCACAATCACACAATTGCAATCACACAATCGCAACCACACAAAAGCAGTCGCACAATCACAGTTGCACAATCGCAGTCGCACAATCACAGTCACGCAATCACACAATTGCAATCACACAATCGCGACCACACAAAAGCAGTCGCACAATCACAGTTGCACAATCACAATCACACAATCACACAATCACACAATCACACAATCACACAATCACACAATCACACAATCAAACAATCACACAATCACACAATCACACAATCACACAATCACACAATCTCACAATCACACAATCACACAATCACACAATCACACAATCACCAATCACACAATCACACAATCACACAATCACACAATCACAATCACAATCACACAATCTCAATCGCACAATCACACAATTGCAATCACACAATCGCAACCACACAAAAGCAGTCGCACAATCACAGTTGCACAATCGCAGTCGCACAATCACAGTCACGCAATCACACAATTGCAATCACACAATCGCGACCACACAAAAGCAGTCGCACAATCACAGTTGCACAATCACAGTCGCACAATCATACAATCACAATCACACAATCACAATCACACAATCACACAATCACACAATCACACAACCACACTATCACACAATCACACAATCACACAATCACACAATCACACAATCACACAATCACACAATCACACAATCACACAATCAAACAATCACACAATCACACAATCACACAATCACACAATCACACAATCACACAATCACACAATCACACAAACACACAATCACACAATCACACAATCACACAATCACACAATCACACAATCACACAATCACACAATCACACAATCACACAATCACACAATCACACAATCACACAATCACACAATCACACAATCACACAATCACACAATCACACAATCACACAATCACACAATCACACAATCACACAATCACACAATCACACAATCACACAATCGCACAATCACACAATCACACAATCACACAATCACACAATCACACAATCACACAATCACACAATCACACAACCACAATCCCACAACCACAATCACACAATCACAATCACACAATCACAATCACACAATCACAATCACACAATCACAATCACACAATCACAATCACACAATCACAATCACACAATCACAATCACACAATCACAATCACACAATCACAATCACACAATCACAATCACACAATCACAATCACACAATCACAATCACACAATCACAATCACACAATCACAATCACACAATCACAATCACACAATCACAATCACACAATCACAATCACACAATCACAATCACACAATCACAATCACACAATCACAATCACACAATCACAATCACACAATCACAATCACACAATCACAATCACACAATCTCAATCGCACAATCACACAATTGCAATCACACAATCGCAACCACACAAAAGCAGTCGCACAATCACAGTTGCACAATCGCAGTCGCACAATCACAGTCACGCAATCACACAATTGCAATCACACAATCGCGACCACACAAAAGCAGTCGCACAATCACAGTTGCACAATCACAATCACACAATCACACAATCACACAATCACACAATCACACAATCACACAATCACACAATCAAACAATCACACAATCACACAATCACACAATCACACAATCACACAATCTCACAATCACACAATCACACAATCACACAATCACACAATCACCAATCACACAATCACACAATCACACAATCACACAATCACAATCACAATCACACAATCTCAATCGCACACTCTCAATCACACAATCACACAATCACACAATCACACAATCACAATCACACAATCACAATCACACAATCACAATCACACAATCACAATCACACAATCACAATCACACAATCACAATCACACAATCACAATCACACAATCACAATCACACAATCACAATCACACAATCACAATCACACAATCACAATCACACAATCACAATCACACAATCACAATCACACAATCACAATCACACAATCACAATCACACAATCACAATCACACAATCACAATCACACAATCACAATCACACAATCACAATCACACAATCACAATCACACAATCACAATCACACAATCACAATCACACAATCACAATCACACAATCACAATCACACAATCACAATCACACAATCACAATCACACAATCACAATCACACAATCACAATCACACAATCACAATCACACAATCACAATCACACAATCACAATCACACAATCACAATCACACAATCACAATCACACAATCACAATCACACAATCACAATCACACAATCACAATCACACAATCACAATCACACAATCACAATCACACAATCACAATCACACAATCACAATCACACAATCACAATCACACAATCACAATCACACAATCACAATCACACAATCACAATCACACAATCACAATCACACAATCACAATCACACAATCACAATCACACAATCACAATCACACAATCACAATCACACAATCACAATCACACAATCACAATCACACAATCACAATCACACAATCACAATCACACAATCACAATCACACAATCACAATCACACAATCACAATCACACAATCACAATCACACAATCACAATCACACAATCACAATCACACAATCACAATCACACAATCACAATCACACAATCACAATCACACAATCACAATCACACAATCACAATCACACAATCACAATCACACAATCACAATCACACAATCACAATCACACAATCACAATCACACAATCACAATCACACAATCACAATCACACAATCACAATCACACAATCACAATCACACAATCACAATCACACAATCACAATCACAATCACACAATCACAATCACACAATCACAATCACACAATCACAATCACACAATCACAATCACACAATCACAATCACACAATCACAATCACACAATCACAATCACACAATCACAATCACACAATCACAATCACACAATCACAATCACACAATCACAATCACACAATCACAATCACACAATCACAATCACACAATCACAATCACACAATCACAATCACACAATCACAATCACACAATCACAATCACACAATCACAATCACACAATCACAATCACACAATCACAATCACACAATCACAATCACACAATCACAATCACACAATCACAATCACACAATCACAATCACACAATCACAATCACACAATCACAATCACACAATCACAATCACACAATCACAATCACACAATCACAATCACACAATCACAATCACACAATCACAATCACACAATCACAATCACACAATCACAATCACACAATCACAATCACACAATCACAATCACACAATCACAATCACACAATCACAATCACACAATCACAATCACACAATCACAATCACACAATCACAATCACACAATCACAATCACACAATCACAATCACACAATCACAATCACACAATCACAATCACACAATCACAATCACACAATCACAATCACACAATCACAATCACACAATCACAATCACACAATCACAATCACACAATCACAATCACACAATCACAATCACACAATCACAATCACACAATCACAATCACACAATCACAATCACACAATCACAATCACACAATCACAATCACACAATCACAATCACACAATCACAATCACACAATCACAATCACACAATCACAATCACACAATCACAATCACACAATCACAATCACACAATCACAATCACACAATCACAATCACACAATCACAATCACACAATCACAATCACACAATCACAATCACACAATCACAATCACACAATCACAATCACACAATCACAATCACACAATCACAATCACACAATCACAATCACACAATCACAATCACACAATCACAATCACACAATCACAATCACACAATCACAATCACACAATCACAATCACACAATCACAATCACACAATCACAATCACACAATCACAATCACACAATCACAATCACACAATCACAATCACACAATCACAATCACACAATCACAATCACACAATCACAATCACACAATCACAATCACACAATCACAATCACACAATCACAATCACACAATCACAATCACACAATCACAATCACACAATCACAATCACACAATCACAATCACACAATCACAATCACACAATCACAATCACACAATCACAATCACACAATCACAATCACACACTCTCAATCACACAATCGCACAATCACACAATCGCACAATCACACGATCGCACAATCACACGATCAGACAATCACACGATCACACAATCACACGATCACACAATCACACAATCACACAATCACACAATCACACAATCTCACAATCACACAATCACACAATCACACAATCACACAATCACACAATCACACAATCACACAATCACACAATCACACAATCACAATCACAATCACACAATCTCAATCGCACAATCACACAATTGCAATCACACAATCGCAACCACACAAAAGCAGTCGCACAATCACAGTTGCACAATCGCAGTCGCACAATCACAGTCACGCAATCACACAATTGCAATCACACAATCGCGACCACACAAAAGCAGTCGCACAATCACAGTTGCACAATCACAGTCGCACAATCACACAATCACAATCACACAATCACAATCACACAATCACACAATCACACAATCACACAACCACACAATCACACAATCACACAATCACACAATCACACAATCACACAATCACACAATCTCACAATCACACAATCACAATCACACAATCACAATCACACAATCACAATCACACAATCACAATCACACAATCACAATCACACAATCACAATCACACAATCACAATCACACAATCACAATCACACAATCACAATCACACAATCACACAATCACACGATCACACAATCACACGATCACACAATCACACGATCAGACAATCACACGATCACACAATCACACAATCACACAATCACACAACCACACAATCACACAATCACACAATCACACAATCACACAATCACACAATCACACAATCACACAATCACACAATCACACAATCACACAATCACACAATCACACAATCACACAATCACACAATCTCACAATCACACAATCACACAATCACACAATCACACAATCACACAATCACACAATCACACAATCACACAATCACACAATCACACAATCACACAATCACACAATCACAATCACACAATCACAATCACACAATCACACAATCTCACAATCACACAATCACAATCACACAATCACAATCACACAATCACAATCACACAATCACAATCACACAATCACAATCACACAATCACAATCACACAATCACAATCACACAATCACAATCACACAATCACAATCACACACTCTCAATCACACAATCGCACAATCACACAATCGCACAATCACACAATCACACAATCACACGATCAGACAATCACACGATCACACGATCACACAATCACACAATCACACAATCACACAACCACACAATCACAGAATCACACAATCACACAATCACACAATCACACAATCACACAATCACACAATCACACAATCAAACAATCACACAATCACACAATCACACAATCACACAATCACACAATCTCACAATCACACAATCACACAATCACACAATCACACAATCACCAATCACACAATCACACAATCACACAATCACACAATCACAATCACAATCACACAATCTCAATCGCACAATCACACAATTGCAATCACACAATCGCAACCACACAAAAGCAGTCGCACAATCACAGTTGCACAATCGCAGTCGCACAATCACAGTCACGCAATCACACAATTGCAATCACACAATCGCGACCACACAAAAGCAGTCGCACAATCACAGTTGCACAATCACAGTCGCACAATCACACAATCACAATCACACAATCACAATCACACAATCACACAATCACACAATCACACAACCACACTATCACACAATCACACAATCACACAATCACACAATCACACAATCACACAATCACACAATCACACAATCACACAATCACACAATCACACAATCACACAATCAAACAATCACACAATCACACAATCACACAATCACACGATCAGACAATCACACGATCACACAATCGCGCAATCACACAATCACACAATCACACAATCACACAATCACACAATCACACAATCACACAATCACAATCACAATCACACAATCTCAATCGCACAATCACACAATTGCAATCACACAATCACACAATTGCAATCACACAATCGCAACCACACAAAAGCAGTCGCACAATCACAGTTGCACAATCGCAGTCGCGCAATCACAGTCACGCAATCACAGTCACGCAATCACACAATTGCAATCACACAATCGCGACCACACAAAAGCAGTCGCACAATCACAGTTGCACAATCACAGTCGCACAATCACACAATCACAATCACACAATCACACAATCACACAATCACACAACCACACTATCACACAATCACACAATCACACAATCACACAATCACACAATCACACAATCACACAATCACACAATCACACAATCAAACAATCACACAATCACACAATCACACAATCACACAATCACACAATCACACAATCACACAATCACACAATCACACAATCACAATCACACAATCACAATCACAAAATCACAATCACACACTCTCAATCACACAATCCCAGTCACACAATCCCAATTACACAATCACAATCACACAACCACAATCTCACAATCACAATCACACAATCAGAATCACAGAATCACACAATTGCAATCACACAATCGCAATCACACAATCGCAATCACACAATCGCAATCACACAACCGCAATCACACAACCACAATCACACAACCACAATCACACAACCACAATCACACAACAACAATCACACAACCACAATCCCACAACCACGATCACACAATCACAATCACACAATCACAATCACACAATCACAATCACACAATCACAATCACACAATCACAATCACACAATCACAATCACACAATCACAATCACACAATCACAATCACACAATCACAATCACACAATCACAATCACACAATCACAATCACACAATCACAATCACACAATCACAATCACACAATCACAATCACACAATCACAATCACACAATCACAATCACACTATCACAATCACAATCACACAATCACAATCACACAATCACAATCACACAATCACAATCACACAATCACAATCACACAATCACAATCACACAATCACAATCACACAATCACAATCACACAATCACAATCACACAATCACAATCACACAATCACAATCACACAATCACAATCACACAATCACAATCACACAATCACAATCACACAATCACAATCACACAATCACAATCACACAATCACAATCACACAATCACAATCACACAATCACAATCACACAATCACAATCACACAATCACAATCACACAATCACAATCACACAATTACAATCACACAATCACAATCACACAATCACAATCACACAATCACAATCACACAATCACAATCACACAATCACAATCACACAATCACAATCACACAATCACAATCACACAATCACAATCACACAATCACAATCACACAATCACAATCACACAATCACAATCACACAATCACAATCACACAATCACAATCACACAATCACAATCACACAATCACAATCACACAATCACAATCACACAATCACAATCACACAATCACAATCACACAATCACAATCACACAATCACAATCACACAATCACAATCACACAATCACAATCACACAATCACAATCACACAATCACAATCACACAATCACAATCACACAATCACAATCACACAATCACAATCACACAATCACAATCACACAATCACAATCACACAATCACAATCACACAATCACAATCACACAATCACAATCACACAATCACAATCACACAATCACAATCACACAATCACAATCACACAATCACAATCACACAATCACAATCACACAATCACAATCACACAATCACAATCACACAATCACAATCACACAATCACAATCACACAATCACAATCACACAATCACAATCACACAATCACAATCACACAATCACAATCACACAATCACAATCACACAATCACAATCACACAATCACAATCACACAATCACAATCACACAATCACAATCACACAATCACAATCACACAATCACAATCACACAATCACAATCACACAATCACAATCACACAATCACAATCACACAATCACAATCACACAATCACAATCACACAATCACAATCACACAATCACAATCACACAATCACAATCACACAATCACAATCACACAATCACAATCACACAATCACAATCACACACTCTCAATCACACAATCGCACAATCACACAATCGCACAATCACACGATCGCACAATCACACGATCAGACAATCACACGATCACACAATCACACGATCACACAATCACACAATCACACAATCACACAATCACACAATCTCACAATCACACAATCACACAATCACACAATCACACAATCACACAATCACACAATCACACAATCACACAATCACACAATCACAATCACAATCACACAATCTCAATCGCACAATCACACAATTGCAATCACACAATCGCAACCACACAAAAGCAGTCGCACAATCACAGTTGCACAATCGCAGTCGCACAATCACAGTCACGCAATCACACAATTGCAATCACACAATCGCGACCACACAAAAGCAGTCGCACAATCACAGTTGCACAATCACAGTCGCACAATCACACAATCACAATCACACAATCACAATCACACAATCACACAATCACACAATCACACAACCACACAATCACACAATCACACAATCACACAATCACACAATCACACAATCACACAATCTCACAATCACACAATCACAATCACACAATCACAATCACACAATCACAATCACACAATCACAATCACACAATCACAATCACACAATCACAATCACACAATCACAATCACACAATCACAATCACACAATCACAATCACACAATCACACAATCACACGATCACACAATCACACGATCACACAATCACACGATCAGACAATCACACGATCACACAATCACACAATCACACAATCACACAACCACACAATCACACAATCACACAATCACACAATCACACAATCACACAATCACACAATCACACAATCACACAATCACACAATCACACAATCACACAATCACACAATCACACAATCTCACAATCACACAATCACACAATCACACAATCACACAATCACACAATCACACAATCACACAATCACACAATCACACAATCACACAATCACACAATCACACAATCACAATCACACAATCACAATCACACAATCACACAATCTCACAATCACACAATCACAATCACACAATCACAATCACACAATCACAATCACACAATCACAATCACACAATCACAATCACACAATCACAATCACACAATCACAATCACACAATCACAATCACACAATCACAATCACACACTCTCAATCACACAATCGCACAATCACACAATCGCACAATCACACAATCACACAATCACACGATCAGACAATCACACGATCACACGATCACACAATCACACAATCACACAATCACACAACCACACAATCACACAATCACACAATCACACAATCACACAATCACACAATCACACAATCACACAATCAAACAATCACACAATCACACAATCACACAATCACACAATCACACAATCTCACAATCACACAATCACACAATCACACAATCACACAATCACCAATCACACAATCACACAATCACACAATCACACAATCACAATCACAATCACACAATCTCAATCGCACAATCACACAATTGCAATCACACAATCGCAACCACACAAAAGCAGTCGCACAATCACAGTTGCACAATCGCAGTCGCACAATCACAGTCACGCAATCACACAATTGCAATCACACAATCGCGACCACACAAAAGCAGTCGCACAATCACAGTTGCACAATCACAGTCGCACAATCACACAATCACAATCACACAATCACAATCACACAATCACACAATCACACAATCACACAACCACACTATCACACAATCACACAATCACACAATCACACAATCACACAATCACACAATCACACAATCACACAATCACACAATCACACAATCACACAATCACACAATCAAACAATCACACAATCACACAATCACACAATCACACGATCAGACAATCACACGATCACACAATCGCGCAATCACACAATCACACAATCACACAATCACACAATCACACAATCACACAATCACACAATCACAATCACAATCACACAATCTCAATCGCACAATCACACAATTGCAATCACACAATCACACAATTGCAATCACACAATCGCAACCACACAAAAGCAGTCGCACAATCACAGTTGCACAATCGCAGTCGCGCAATCACAGTCACGCAATCACAGTCACGCAATCACACAATTGCAATCACACAATCGCGACCACACAAAAGCAGTCGCACAATCACAGTTGCACAATCACAGTCGCACAATCACACAATCACAATCACACAATCACACAATCACACAATCACACAACCACACTATCACACAATCACACAATCACACAATCACACAATCACACAATCACACAATCACACAATCACACAATCACACAATCAAACAATCACACAATCACACAATCACACAATCACACAATCACACAATCACACAATCACACAATCACACAATCACACAATCACAATCACACAATCACAATCACAAAATCACAATCACACACTCTCAATCACACAATCCCAGTCACACAATCCCAATTACACAATCACAATCACACAACCACAATCTCACAATCACAATCACACAATCAGAATCACAGAATCACACAATTGCAATCACACAATCGCAATCACACAATCGCAATCACACAATCGCAATCACACAACCGCAATCACACAACCACAATCACACAACCACAATCACACAACCACAATCACACAACAACAATCACACAACCACAATCCCACAACCACGATCACACAATCACAATCACACAATCACAATCACACAATCACAATCACACAATCACAATCACACAATCACAATCACACAATCACAATCACACAATCACAATCACACAATCACAATCACACAATCACAATCACACAATCACAATCACACAATCACAATCACACAATCACAATCACACAATCACAATCACACAATCACAATCACACAATCACAATCACACAATCACGATCACACAATCACAATCACACAATCACAATCACAAAATCACAATCACACAATCACAATCACACAATCACAATCACACAATCACAATCACACAATCACAATCACACAATCACAATCACACAATCACAATCACACAATCACAATCACACAATCACAATCACACAATCACAATCACACAATCACAATCACACAATCACAATCACACAATCACAATCACACAATCACAATCACACAATCACAATCACACAATCACAATCACACAATCACAATCACACAATCACAATCACACAATCACAATCACACAATCACAATCACACAATCACAATCACACAATCACAATCACACAATCACAATCACACAATCACAATCACACAATCACAATCACACAATCACAATCACACAATCACAATCACACAATCACAATCACACAATCACAATCACACAATCACAATCACACAATCACAATCACACAATCACAATCACACAATCACAATCACACAATCACAATCACACAATCACAATCACACAATCACAATCACACAATCACAATCACACAATCACAATCACACAATCACAATCACACAATCACAATCACACAATCACAATCACACAATCACAATCACACAATCACAATCACACAATCACAATCACACAATCACAATCACACAATCACAATCACACAATCACAATCACACAATCACAATCACACAATCACAATCACACACTCTCAATCACACAATCGCACAATCACACAATCGCACAATCACACAATCACACAATCACACGATCAGACAATCACACGATCACACAATCACACAATCACACAATCACACAACCACACAATCACGCAATCACACATTCACGCAATCACACATTCACGCAATAACACAATCACACAATCACACAATCACACAATCACACAATCACACAATCACAATCACAATCACACAATCTCAATCGCACAATCACACAATTGCAATCACACAATCGCAACCACACAAAAGCAGTCGCACAATCACAGTTGCACAATCGCAGTCGCACAATCACAGTCACGCAATCACACAATTGCAATCACACAATCGCGACCACACAAAAGCAGTCGCACAATCACAGTTGCACAATCACAATCACACAATCACACAATCACACAATCACACAATCACACAATCACACAATCACACAATCACACAATCAAACAATCACACAATCACACAATCACACAATCACACAATCACACAATCTCACAATCACACAATCACACAATCACACAATCACACAATCACCAATCACACAATCACACAATCACACAATCACACAATCACAATCACAATCACACAATCTCAATCGCACAATCACACAATTGCAATCACACAATCGCAACCACACAAAAGCAGTCGCACAATCACAGTTGCACAATCGCAGTCGCACAATCACAGTCACGCAATCACACAATTGCAATCACACAATCGCGACCACACAAAAGCAGTCGCACAATCACAGTTGCACAATCACAGTCGCACAATCATACAATCACAATCACACAATCACAATCACACAATCACACAATCACACAATCACACAACCACACTATCACACAATCACACAATCACACAATCACACAATCACACAATCACACAATCACACAATCACACAATCACACAATCAAACAATCACACAATCACACAATCACACAATCACACAATCACACAATCACACAATCACACAATCACACAATCACACAATCACACAATCACACAATCACACAATCACACAATCACACAATCACACAATCACACAATCACACAATCACACAATCACACAATCGCACAATCACACAATCACACAATCACACAATCACACAATCACACAATCACACAATCACACAATCACACAACCACAATCCCACAACCACAATCACACAATCACAATCACACAATCACAATCACACAATCACAATCACACAATCACAATCACACAATCACAATCACACAATCACAATCACAATCACACAACCACAATCACACAATCACAATCACACAATCACAATCACACAATCACAATCACACAATCACAATCACACAATCACAATCACACAATCACAATCACACAATCACAATCACACAATCACAATCACACAATCACAATCACACAATCACAATCACAATCACACAATCACAATCACACAATCACAATCACACAATCACAATCACACAATCACAATCACACAATCACAATCACACAATCACAATCACACAATCACTATCACACAATCACACAATCACACAATCACAATCACACAATCACAATCACACACTCTCAATCACACAATCACGCAATCACACAATCGCACAATCACACAATCACACAATCACACAATCACGCAATCACACAATCACGCAATCACACAATCACGCAATCACACATTCACGCAATCACACATTCACGCAATAACACAATCACACAATCACACAATCACAATCACAAAATCACAATCAGAATCACACAATCACACGATCACAATCACACAATCACAATCACACAAACACAATCACACAAACACAATCACACAATCACAATCACACAATCACAATCACACAATCACAATCACACAATCACAATCACACAATCACAATCACACAATCACAATCACACAATCACAATCACACAATCACAATCACACAATCACAATCACACAATCACAATCACACAATCACAATCACACAATCACAATCACACAATCACAATCACACAATCACAATCACACAATCACAATCACACAATCACAATCACACAATCACAATCACACAATCACAATCACACAATCACAATCACACAATCACAATCACACAATCCCAATCACACAATCACAATCACACAATCACAATCACACAATCACAATCACACACTCTCAATCACACAATCGCACAATCACACAATCGCACAATCACACAATCACACAATCACACGATCAGACAATCACACGATCACACAATCACACAATCACACAATCACACAACCACACAATCACGCAATCACACATTCACGCAATCACACATTCACGCAATAACACAATCACACAATCACACAATCACACAATCACACAATCACACAATCACACAATCACACAATCACAATCACAATCACACAATCTCAATCGCACAATCACACAATTGCAATCACACAATCGCAACCACACAAAAGCAGTCGCACAATCACAGTTGCACAATCGCAGTCGCACAATCACAGTCACGCAATCACACAATTGCAATCACACAATCGCGACCACACAAAAGCAGTCGCACAATCACAGTTGCACAATCACAATCACACAATCACACAATCACACAATCACACAATCACACAATCACACAATCACACAATCAAACAATCACACAATCACACAATCACACAATCACACAATCACACAATCTCGCAATCACACAATCACACAATCACACAATCACACAATCACCAATCACACAATCACACAATCACACAATCACACAATCACAATCACAATCACACAATCTCAATCGCACACTCTCAATCACACAATCACACAATCACACAATCACACAATCACACAATCACACAATCTCACAATCACACAATCACACAATCACACAATCACACAATCACCAATCACACAATCACACAATCACACAATCACACAATCACAATCACAATCACACAATCACACAATCACACAACCACACTATCACACAATCACACAATCACACAATCACACAATCACACAATCACACAATCACACAATCACACAATCACACAATCACACAATCACACAATCACACAATCAAACAATCACACAATCACACAATCACACAATCACACAATCACACAATCACACAATCACACAATCACACAATCACACAATCACACAATCACACAATCACACAATCTCACAATCACACAATCACAATCACACAATCACAATCACACAATCACAATCACACAATCACAATCACACAATCACAATCACACAATCACAATCACACAATCACAATCACACAATCACAATCACACAATCACAATCACACAATCACAATCACACAATCACAATCACACAATCACAATCACACAATCACACAATCACACAATCACACAATCACACAATCACACAATCACACAATCACACAATCACACAATCACACAATCACACAATCACACAAACACACAATCACACAATCACACAATCAAACAATCACACAATCACACAATCACACAATCACACAATCACACAATCACACAATCACACAATCACACAATCTCACAATCACACAATCACACAATCACACAATCACACAATCACACAATCACACAATCACACAATCACACAATCACACAATCACACAATCACACAATCAAACAATCACACAATCAAACAATCACACAATCACACAATCACAATCACACAATCACAATCACACAATCACAATCACACAATCACAATCACACAATCACAATCACACAATCACAATCACACAATCACAATCACACAATCACAATCACACAATCACAATCACACAATCACAATCACACAATCACAATCACACAATCACAATCACACAATCACAATCACACAATCACAATCACACAATCACAATCACACAATCACAATCACACAATCACAATCACACAATCACAATCACACAATCACAATCACACAATCACAATCACACAATCACAATCACACAATCACAATCACACAATCACAATCACACAATCACAATCACACAATCACAATCACACAATCACAATCACACAATCACAATCACACAATCACAATCACACAATCACAATCACACAATCACAATCACACAATCACAATCACACAATCACAATCACACAATCACAATCACACAATCACAATCACACAATCACAATCACACAATCACAATCACACAATCACAATCACACAATCACAATCACACAATCACAATCACACAATCACAATCACACAATCACAATCACACAATCACAATCACACAATCACAATCACACAATCACAATCACACAATCACAATCACACAATCACAATCACACAATCACAATCACACAATCACAATCACACAATCACAATCACACAATCACAATCACACAATCACAATCACACAATCACAATCACACAATCACAATCACACAATCACAATCACACAATCACAATCACACAATCACAATCACACAATCACAATCACACAATCACAATCACACAATCACAATCACACAATCACAATCACACAATCACAATCACACAATCACAATCACACAATCACAATCACACAATCACAATCACACAATCACAATCACACAATCACAATCACACAATCACAATCACACAATCACAATCACACAATCACAATCACACAATCACAATCACACAATCACAATCACACAATCACAATCACACAATCACAATCACACAATCACAATCACACAATCACAATCACACAATCACAATCACACAATCACAATCACACAACCACACAATCACACAATCACACAATCACACAATCACACAATCACACAATCTCACAATCACACAATCACAATCACACAATCACAATCACACAATCACAATCACACAATCACAATCACACAATCACAATCACACAATCACAATCACACAATCACACAATCACACAATCACACAATCACACAATCACACAATCACACAATCACACGATCAGACAATCACACGATCACACAATCACACAATCACACAATCACACAACCACACAATCACACAATCACACAATCACACAATCACACAATCACACAATCACACAATCACACAATCACACAATCACACAATCACACAATCACACAATCACACAATCACACAATCTCACAATCACACAATCACACAATCACACAATCACACAATCACACAATCACACAATCACACAATCACAATCACACAATCACAATCACACAATCACAATCACACAATCACGTTCACACAATCACAATCACACAATCACAATCACACAATCACAATCACACAATCACAATCACACAATCACAATCACACAATCACAATCACACAATCACACAATCACACAATCACACAATCACACAATCACACAATCACACAATCACACAATCACACAATCACACAATCACACAATCACACAATCACACAAACACACAATCACACAATCACACAATCAAACAATCACACAATCACACAATCACACAATCACCCAATCACACAATCACACAATCACACAATCACACAATCTCACAATCACACAATCACACAATCACACAATCACACAATCACACAATCACACAATCACACAATCACACAATCACACAATCACACAATCACACAATCAAACAATCACACAATCACACAATCACAATCACACAATCACAATCACACAATCACAATCACACAATCACAATCACACAATCACAATCACACAATCACAATCACACAATCACAATCACACAATCACAATCACACAATCACAATCACACAATCACAATCACACAATCACAATCACACAATCACAATCACACAATCACAATCACACAATCACAATCACACAATCACAATCACACAATCACAATCACACAATCACAATCACACAATCACAATCACACAATCACAATCACACAATCACAATCACACAATCACAATCACACAATCACAATCACACAATCACAATCACACAATCACAATCACACAATCACAATCACACAATCACAATCACACAATCACAATCACACAATCACAATCACACAATCACAATCACACAATCACAATCACACAATCACAATCACAAAATCACAATCACACAATCACAATCACACACTCTCAATCACACAATCGCACAATCACACAATCGCACAATCACACAATCACACAATCACACGATCAGACAATCACACGATCACACAATCACACAATCACACAATCACACAACCACACAATCACACAATCACACAATCACACAATCACACAATCACACAATCACACAATCACACAATCACACAATCAAACAATCACACAATCACACAATCACACAATCACACAATCACACAATCTCACAATCACACAATCACACAATCACACAATCACACAATCACACAATCACACAATCACACAATCACACAATCACACAATCACAATCACAATCACACAATCTCAATCGCACAATCACACAATTGCAATCACACAATCTCAACCACACAAAAGCAGTCGCACAATCACAGTTGCACAATCGCAGTCGCACAATCACAGTCACGCAATCACACAATTGCAATCACACAATCGCGACCACACAAAAGCAGTCGCACAATCACAGTTGCACAATCACAGTCGCACAATCACACAATCACAATCACACAATCACACAATCACACAATCACACAACCACACAATCACACAATCACACAATCACACAATCACACAATCACACAATCACACAATCTCACAATCACACAATCACAATCACACAATCACAATCACACAATCACAATCACACAATCACAATCACACAATCACAATCACACAATCACAATCACACAATCACAATCACACAATCACACAATCACACAATCACACAATCACACAATCACACAATCACACGATCAGACAATCACACGATCACACAATCACACAATCACACAATCACACAACCACACAATCACACAATCACACAATCACACAATCACACAATCACACAATCACACAATCACACAATCACACAATCACACAATCACACAATCACACAATCACACAATCACACAATCTCACAATCACACAATCACACAATCACACAATCACACAATCACACAATCACACAATCACACAATCACACAATCACACAATCACACAATCACACAATCACAATCACACAATCACAATCACACAATCACAATCACACAATCACAATCACACAATCACAATCACACAATCACAATCACACAATCACAATCACACAATCACAATCACACAATCACAATCACACAATCACAATCACACAATCACAATCACACAATCACAATCACACAATCACAATCACACAATCACAATCACACAATCACAATCACACAATCACAATCACACAATCACAATCACACAATCACAATCACACAATCACAATCACACAATCACAATCACACAATCACAATCACACAATCACAATCACACAATCACAATCACACAATCACAATCACACAATCACAATCACACAATCACAATCACACAATCACAATCACACAATCACAATCACACAATCACAATCACACAATCACAATCACACAATCACAATCACACAATCACAATCACACAATCACAATCACACAATCACAATCACACAATCACAATCACACAATCACAATCACACAATCACAATCACACAATCACAATCACACAATCACAATCACACAATCACAATCACACAATCACAATCACACAATCACAATCACACAATCACAATCACACAATCACAATCACACAATCACAATCACACAATCACAATCACACAATCACAATCACAAAATCACAATCACAAAATCACAATCACACAATCACATTCACACACTCTCAATCACACAATCGCGCAATCACACAATCGCACAATCACACAATCACACAATCACACGATCAGACAATCACACGATCACACAATCACACAATCACACAATCACACAACCACACAATCACACAATCACACAATCACACAATCACACAATCGCGCAATCACACAATCACGCAATCACACGATCACACAATCACACAATCACACAATCACACAACCACACAATCACACAATCACACAATCACACAATCAAACAATCACACAATCACACAATCACACAATCACACAATCACACAATCACACAATCACACAATCACACAATCACACAATCTCACAATCACACAATCACACAATCACACAATCACACAATCACACAATCACACAATCACACAATCAAACAATCACACAATCACACAATCACACAATCACACAATCACACAATCACACAATCACACAATCACACAATCACACAATCACACAATCACACAATCACACAATCACAATCACACAATCACAATCACAAAATCACAATCACACACTCTCAATCACACAATCCCAGTCACACAATCCCAATTACACAATCACAATCACACAATCACAATCTCACAATCACAATCACACAATCAGAATCACAGAATCACACAATTGCAATCACACAATCGCAATCACACAATCGCAATCACACAATCGCAATCACACAACCGCAATCACACAACCACAATCACACAACCACAATCACACAACAACAATCACACAACCACAATCCCACAACCACGATCACACAACCACGATCACACAACCACAATCACACAACCACAATCCCACAACCACAATCACACAACCACGATCACACAACCACGATCACACAACCACAGTCACACAATCACAGTCACACAATCACACAATCACACAATCACACAATCACTCAATCACACAATCACACAGTCACACAATCACACAATCACACAATCACAGAAACACACAATCACACAATCACAATCACACAATCACAATCACACAATCACAATCACACAATCACAATCACACAATCACAATCACACAATCACAATCACACAATCACAATCACACAATCACAATCACACAATCACAATCACACAATCACAATCACACAATCACAATCACACAATCACAATCACACAATCACAATCACACAATCACAATCACACAATCACAATCACACAATCACAATCACACAATCACACAATCACACAATCACACAATCACACAATCACACAATCACACAATCACAATCACACAATCACAATCACACAATCACAATCACACAATCACAATCACACAATCACAATCACACAATCACAATCACACAATCACAATCACACAATCACAATCACACAATCACAATCACACAATCACAATCACACAATCACAATCACACAATCACAATCACACAATCACAATCACACAATCACAATCACACAATCACAATCACACAATCACAATCACACAATCACAATCACACAATCACAATCACACAATCACAATCACACAATCACAATCACACAATCACAATCACACAATCACAATCACACAATCACAATCACACAATCACAATCACACAATCACAATCACACAATCACAATCACACAATCACAATCACACAATCACAATCACACAATCACAATCACACAATCACAATCACACAATCACAATCACACAATCACAATCACAAAATCACAATCACAAAATCACAATCACAAAATCACAATCACAAAATCACAATCACAAAATCACAATCACAAAATCACAATCACAAAATCACAATCACAAAATCACAATCACACAATCACATTCACACTCTCTCAATCACACAATCGCGCAATCACACAATCGCACAATCACACAATCACACAATCACACGATCAGACAATCACACGATCACACAATCACACAATCACACAATCACACAACCACACAATCACACAATCACACAATCACACAATCACACAATCACACAATCACACAATCACACAATCAAACAATCACACAATCACACAATCACACAATCACACAATCACACAATCACACAATCTCACAATCACACAATCACACAATCACACAATCACACAATCACACAATCACACAATCACACAATCACACAATCACACAATCACACAATCACAATCACAATCACACAATCTCAATCGCACAATCACACAATTGCAATCACACAATCACACAATTGCAATCACACAATCGCAACCACACAAAAGCAGTCGCACAATCACAGTTGCACAATCGCAGTCGCGCAATCACAGTCATGCAATCACACAATTGCAATCACACAATCGCGACCACGCAAAAGCAGTCGCACAATCACAGTTGCACAATCACAGTCGCACAATCACACAATCACAATCACACAATCACAATCACACAATCACACTATCACACAATCACACAA
Organism: Megachile rotundata; assembly: GCF_050947335.1. Lineage (NCBI taxonomy): Eukaryota > Metazoa > Arthropoda > Insecta > Hymenoptera > Megachilidae > Megachile > Megachile rotundata. Next base: position 1,164,104 of record NW_027473339.1, on the reverse strand, counting down.
TCACACAACCACACTATCACACAATCACACAATCACACAATCACACAATCACACAATCACACAATCACACAATCACACAATCACACAATCACACAATCACACAATCACACAATCACACAATCAAACAATCACACAATCACACAATCACACAATCACACAATCACACAATCACACAATCACACAATCACACAATCACACAATCACACAATCACAATCACACAATCACAATCACAAAATCACAATCACACACTCTCAATCACACAATCCCAGTCACACAATCCCAATTACACAATCACAATCACACAATCACAATCTCACAATCACAATCACACAATCAGAATCACAGAATCACACAATTGCAATCACACAATCGCAATCACACAATCGCAATCACACAATCGCAATCACACAACCGCAATCACACAACCACAATCACACAACCACAATCACACAACAACAATCACACAACCACAATCCCACAACCACGATCACACAACCACGATCACATAACCACGATCACACAACCACAATTACACAACCACAATCACACAACCACAATCACACAACCACAATCACACAACCACAATCACACAATCACAATCACACCATCACAATCACACAATCACAATCACACAATCACAATCACACAATCGCAATCACACAATCACAATCACACAATCACAATCACACAATCACAGTCACACAATCACACAATCACACAATCACACAATCACACAATCACACAATCACACAATCACACAATCACACAATCACAATCACACAATCACAATCACAAAATCACAATCACACACTCTCAATCACACAATCCCAGTCACACAATCCCAATTACACAATCACAATCACACAATCACAATCTCACAATCACAATCACACAATCAGAATCACAGAATCACACAAATGCAATCACACAATCGCAATCACACAATCGCAATCACACAACCGCAATCACACAATAACAATCACACAACCACAATCACACAACCACAATCCCACAACCACAATCACACAACCACGATCACACAACCACGATCACACAACCACGATCACACAACCACAGTCACACAATCACAGTCACACAATCACACAATCACACAATCACACAATCACTCAATCACACAATCACACAGTCACACAATCACACAATCACACAATCACAGAAACACACAATCACACAATCACACAACCACACAATCACACAACCACACAATCACACAACCACACAATCACACAACCACACATACACACAGTCACACAATCACACAATCACGCAATCACGCAATCACGCAATCACGCAATCACGCAATCACGCAATCACGCAATCACAAAATCACACAATCACACAATCACACAATCACACAATCACACAATCACACAATCACGCAATCACACAATCACGCAATCACACAATCACGCAATCACACAATCACGCAATCACACAATCACGCAATCACACAATCACGCAATCACACAATCACGCAATCACACAATCACGCAATCACACAATCACGCAATCACACAATCACGCAATCACACAATCACGCAATCACACAATTACGCAATCACACATTCACGCAATAACACAATCACACAATCACACAATCACAATCACACAATCACAATCACACAATCACAATCACACAATCACAATCACACAATCACAATCACACAATCACAATCACACAATCACAATCACACAATCACAATCACACAATCACAATCACACAATCACAATCACACAATCACAATCACACAATCACAATCACACAATCACAATCACACAATCACAATCACACAATCACAATCACACAATCACAATCACACAATCACAATCACACAATCACAATCACACAATCACAATCACACAATCACAATCACACAATCACAATCACACAATCACAATCACACAATCACAATCACACAATCACAATCACACAATCACAATCACACAATCACAATCACACAATCACAATCACACAATCACAATCACACAATCACAATCACACAATCACAATCACACAATCACAATCACACAATCACAATCACACAATCACAATCACACAATCACAATCACACAATCACACAACCACACAATCACACAATCACACAATCACACAATCACACAATCACACAATCACACAATCAAACAATCACACAATCACACAATCACACAATCAGACAATCACACAATCTCCCAATCACACAATCACACAATCACACAATCACAATCACACAATCACACAATCACACAATCACACAATCACACAATCACACAATCACAATCACAATCACACAATCTCAATCACACAATCACACAATTGCAATCACACAATCACACAATTGCAATCACACAATCGCAACCACACAAAAGCAGTCGCACAATCACAGTTGCACAATCGCAGTCGCGCAATCACAGTCACGCAATCGCACAATTGCAATCACACAATCGCGACCACACAAAAGCAGTCGCACAATCGCAGTTGCACAATCACAGTCGCACAATCACACAATCACAATCACACAATCACAATCACACAATCACAATCACACAATCACAATCACACAATCACAATCACACAATCACAATCACACAATCACAATCACACAATCACACAATCACACAACCACACTATCACACAATCACAATCACACAATCACAATCACACAATCACAATCACACACTCTCAATCACACAATCCCTGTCACACAATCCCAATTACACAATCACAATCTCACAATCACAATCACACAATCACAATCACACAATCGCAATCACACAATCACAATCACACAATCACAATCACACAATCACAATCACGCAATCACACAATCACACAATCACACAATCACACAATCACACAATCACACAATCACACAATCACAATCACACAATCACAATCACAAAATCACAATCACACACTCTCAATCACACAATCCCAGTCACACAATCCCAATTACACAATCACAATCACACAATCACAATCTCAAAATCACAATCACACAATCAGAATCACAGAATCACACAAATGCAATCACACAATCGCAATCACACAATCGCAATCACACAACCGCAATCACACAACCACAATCACACAACCACAATCACACAACCACAATCCCACAACCACAATCACACAACCACGATCACACAACCACGATCACACAATCACAGTCACACAATCACAGTCACACAATCACACAATCACACAATCACACAATCACAATCACACAATCACGATCACACAATCACACAATCACAATCACAAAATCACAATCACACACTCTCAATCACACAATCCCAGTCACACAATCCCAATTACACAATCACAATCACACAATCACAATCTCACAATCACAATCACACAATCAGAATCACAGAATCACACAATTGCAATCACACAATCGCAATCACACAATCGCAATCACACAATCGCAATCACACAACCGCAATCACACAACCACAATCACACAACCACAATCACACAACCACAATCACACAACCACAATCACACAACCACGATCACACAACCACGATCACACAACCACAATCACACAACCACAATCACACAACCACAATCACACAACCACAATCACACAACCACAATCACACAATCACAATCACACAATCACAATCACACAATCACAATCACACAATCACAATCACACAATCACAATCACACAATCACACAATCACACAATCACACAATCACACAATCACACAATCACACAATCACACAATCACACAATCACACAATCACACAATCACACAATCACACAATCACACAATCACACACTCACAATCACACAATCACAATCACAAAATCACAATCACACACTCTCAATCACACAATCCCAGTCACACAATCCCAATTACACAATCACAATCACACAATCACAATCTCACAATCACAATCACACAATCAGAATCACAGAATCACACAATTGCAATCACACAACCGCAATCACACAATCGCAATCACGCAATCGCAATCACACAACCGCAATCACACAACCACAATCACACAACTACAATCCCACAACCACAATCACACAACCACGATCACACAACCACGATCACACAACCACAGTCACACAATCACAGTCACATAATCACACAATCACACAATCACACAATCACTCAATCACACAATCACACAGTCACACAATCACACAATCACAGAATCACACAAACACACAATCACACAATCACACAATCACACAATCACACAATCACACAACCACACAATCACAATCACACAATCACAATCACACAATCACAATCACACAATCACAATCACACAATCACAATCACACAATCACAATCACACAATCACAATAACACAACCACAATCACACAATCACACAATCACACAATCACACAATCACACAATCACACAATCACACAATCACACAATCACACAATCACACAATCACACAATCACACAATCACACAATCACACAATCACACAATCACACAATCTCACAATCACACAATCACACAATCACACAATCACACAATCACACAATCACACAATCACACAATCACAATCACACAATCACAATCACACAATCACAATCACACAATCACAATCACACAATCACAATCACACAATCACAATCACACAATCACAATCACACAATCACACTATCACACAATCACACAATCACACAATCACAATCACACAATCACGATCACACAATCACACAATCACAATCACAAAATCACAATCACACACTCTCAATCACACAATCCCAGTCACACAATCCCAATTACACAATCACAATCACACAATCACAACCTCACAATCACAATCACACAATCAGAATCACAGAATCACACAATTGCAATCACACAATCGCAATCACACAATCGCAATCACACAATCGCAATCACACAACCGCAATCACACAACCACAATCACACAACCACAATCACACAACCACAATCACACAACCACAATCACACAACCACGATCACACAACCACGATCACACAACCACAATCACACAACCACAATCACACAACCACAATCACACAACCACAATCACACAACCACAATCACACAATCACAATCACACAATCACAATCACACAATCACAATCACACAATCACAATCACACAATCACAATCACACAATCACAATCACACAATCACAATCACACAATCACAATCACACAATCACAATCACACAATCACAATCACACAATCACAATCACACAATCACAATCACAAAATCACAATCACACACTCTCAATCACACAATCCCAGTCACACAATCCCAATTACACAATCACAATCACACAATCACAATCTCACAATCACAATCACACAATCAGAATCACAGAATCACACAATTGCAATCACACAACCGCAATCACACAATCGCAATCACGCAATCGCAATCACACAACCGCAATCACACAACCACAATCACACAACTACAATCCCACAACCACAATCACACAACCACGATCACACAACCACGATCACACAACCACAGTCACACAATCACAGTCGCATAATCACACAATCACACAATCACACAATCACTCAATCACACAATCACACAGTCACACAATCACACAATCACAGAATCACACAAACACACAATCACACAATCACACAATCACACAATCACACAATCACACAACCACACAATCACACAACCACACAATCACACAACCACACAATCACACAGTCACGCAATCACGCAATCACGCAATCACGCAATCACGCAATCACGCAATCACGCAATCACGCAACCACGCAATCACGCAATCACGCTATCACGCAATCACACAATCACACAATCACACAATCACACAATCACACAATCACAATCACACAATCACAGTCACACAATCACAGTCACACAATCACAGTCACACAATCACAATCACACAATCACAATCACACAATCACAATCACACAATCACAATCACACAATCACAATCACACAATCCCAATCACACAATCACAATCACACAATCACAATCACACAATCACAATCACACAATCACAATCACACAATCACAATCACACAATCACAATCACACAATCACAATCACACAATCACAATCACACAATCACAATCACACAATCACAATCACACAATCACAATCACACAATCACAATCACACAATCACAATCACACAATCACAATCACACAATCACAATCACACAATCACAATCACACAATCACAATCACACAATCACAATCACACAATCACAATCACACAATCACAATCACACAATCACAATCACACAATCACAATCACACAATCACAATCACACAATCACAATCACACAATCACAATCACACAATCACAATCACACAATCACAATCACACAATCACAATCACACAATCACAATCACACAATCACAATCACACAATCACAATCACACAATCACAATCACACAATCACAATCACACAATCACAATCACACAATCACAATCACACAATCACAATCACACAATCACAATCACACAATCACAATCACACAATCACAATCACACAATCACAATCACACAATCACAATCACACAATCACAATCACACAATCACAATCACACAATCACAATCACACAATCACAATCACACAATCACAATCACACAATCACAATCACACAATCACAATCACACAATCACAATCACACAATCACAATCACACAATCACAATCACACAATCACAATCACACAATCACAATCACACAATCACAATCACACAATCACAATCACACAATCACAATCACACAATCACAATCACACAATCACAATCACACAATCACAATCACACAATCACAATCACACAATCACAATCACACAATCACAATCACACAATCACAATCACACAATCACAATCACACAATCACAATCACACAATCACACAACCACAATCACACAATCACAATCACACAATCACAATCACACAATCACAATCACACAATCACACAATCACAATCACACAATCACAATCACACAATCACAATCACACAATCACAATCACACAATCACAATCACACAATCACAATCACAATCACACAATCACACAATCACAATCACACAATCACAATCACACAATCACAATCACACAATCACAATCACACAATCACAATCACACAATCACAATCACACAATCACAATCACACAATCACAATCACACAATCACAATCACACAATCACAATCACACAATCACACAATCACACAATAACAATCACACACTCTCAATCACACAATCCCTGTCACACAATCCCAATTACACAATCACAATCACACAATCACAATCTCACAATCACAATCACACAATCACAATCACACAATTGCAATCACACAATCACAATCACACAATCACACAATCACACAATGACAATCACACAATCACAATCACAAAATCACAATCACACACTCTCAATCACACAATCCCAGTCACACAATCCCAATTACACAATCACAATCACACAATCACAATCTCACAATCACAATCACACAATCAGAATCACAGAATCACACAAATGCAATCACACAATCGCAATCACACAATCGCAATCACACAATCGCAATCACACAACCGCAATCACACAAGCACAATCACACAACCACAATCACACAACCACAATCCCACAACCACAATCACACAACCACGATCACACAACCACGATCACACAACCACAGTCACACAATCACAGTCACACAATCACACAATCACACAATCACACAATCACTCAATCACACAATCACACAGTCACACAATCACACAATCACACAATCACAGAAACACACAATCACACAATCACACAATCACACAATCACACAACCACACAATCACACAACCTCACAATCACACAACCACACATACACACAGTCACACAATCACGCAATCACGCAATCACGCAATCACGCAATCACGCAATCACGCAATCACGCAATCACGCAATCACGCAATCACGCAATCACGCAATCACACAATCACACAATCACACAATCACACAATCACACAATCACAATCACACAATCACAATAACACAATCACACAATCACACAATCACACAATCACACAATCACACAATCACACAATCACACAATCACACAATCACACAATCACACAATCACACAATCACACAATCACACAATCACACAATTACGCAATCACACATTCACGCAATAACACAATCACACAATCACACAATCACACAATCACACAATCACACAATCACAATCACACAATCAGAATCACAGAATCACACAATTGCAATCACACAATCGCAATCACACAATCGCAATCACACAATCGCAATCACACAACCGCAATCACACAACCACAATCACATAACCACAATCACACAACCACAATCACACAACCACGATCACACAACCACGATCACACAACCACGATCACACAACCACAATCACACAACCACAATCACACAATCACAATCACACAATCACAATCACACAATCACAATCACACAATCACAATCACACGATCACAATCACACAATCACAATCACACAATCACAATCACACAATCACAATCACACAATCACAATCACACAATCACAATCACACAATCACAATCACACAATCACAATCACACAATCACAATCACACAATCCCAATTACACAATCACAATCACACAATCACAATCTCACAATCACAATCACACAATCAGAATCACAGAATCACACAAATGCAATCACACAATCGCAATCACACAATCGCAATCACACAACCGCAATCACACAATAACAATCACACAACCACAATCACACAACCACAATCCCACAACCACAATCACACAACCACGATCACACAACCACGATCACACAACCACGATCACACAACCACAGTCACACAATCACAGTCACACAATCACACAATCACACAATCACACAATCACTCAATCACACAATCACACAGTCACACAATCACACAATCACACAATCACAGAAACACACAATCACACAATCACACAACCACACAATCACACAACCACACAATCACACAACCACACAATCACACAACCACACATACACACAGTCACACAATCACACAATCACGCAATCACGCAATCACGCAATCACGCAATCACGCAATCACGCAATCACGCAATCACGCAATCACAAAATCACACAATCACACAATCACACAATCACACAATCACACAATCACACAATCACGCAATCACACAATCACGCAATCACACAATCACGCAATCACACAATCACGCAATCACACAATCACGCAATCACACAATCACGCAATCACACAATCACGCAATCACACAATCACGCAATCACACAATCAGGCAATCACACAATCACGCAATCACACAATCACGCAATCACACAATTACGCAATCACACATTCACGCAATAACACAATCACACAATCACACAATCACAATCACACAATCACAATCACACAATCACAATCACACAATCACAATCACACAATCACAATCACACAATCACAATCACACAATCACAATCACACAATCACAATCACACAATCACAATCACACAATCACAATCACACAATCACAATCACACAATCACAATCACACAATCACAATCACACAATCACAATCACACAATCACAATCACACAATCACAATCACACAATCACAATCACACAATCACAATCACACAATCACAATCACACAATCACAATCACACAATCACAATCACACAATCACAATCACACAATCACAATCACACAATCACAATCACACAATCACAATCACACAATCACAATCACACAATCACAATCACACAATCACAATCACACAATCACAATCACACAATCACAATCACACAATCACAATCACACAATCACAATCACACAATCACAATCACACAATCACACAACCACACAATCACACAATCACACAATCACACAATCACACAATCACACAATCACACAATCAAACAATCACACAATCACACAATCACACAATCAGACAATCACACAATCTCCCAATCACACAATCACACAATCACACAATCACAATCACACAATCACACAATCACACAATCACACAATCACACAATCACACAATCACAATCACAATCACACAATCTCAATCACACAATCACACAATTGCAATCACACAATCACACAATTGCAATCACACAATCGCAACCACACAAAAGCAGTCGCACAATCACAGTTGCACAATCGCAGTCGCGCAATCACAGTCACGCAATCGCACAATTGCAATCACACAATCGCGACCACACAAAAGCAGTCGCACAATCGCAGTTGCACAATCACAGTCGCACAATCACACAATCACAATCACACAATCACAATCACACAATCACAATCACACAATCACAATCACAAAATCACAATCACACACTCTCAATCACACAATCCCAGTCACACAATCCCAATTACACAATCACAATCACACAATCACAATCTCAAAATCACAATCACACAATCAGAATCACAGAATCACACAAATGCAATCACACAATCGCAATCACACAATCGCAATCACACAACCGCAATCACACAACCACAATCACACAACCACAATCACACAACCACAATCCCACAACCACAATCACACAACCACGATCACACAACCACGATCACACAATCACAGTCACACAATCACAGTCACACAATCACACAATCACACAATCACACAATCACAATCACACAATCACGATCACACAATCACACAATCACAATCACAAAATCACAATCACACACTCTCAATCACACAATCCCAGTCACACAATCCCAATTACACAATCACAATCACACAATCACAATCTCACAATCACAATCACACAATCAGAATCACAGAATCACACAATTGCAATCACACAATCGCAATCACACAATCGCAATCACACAATCGCAATCACACAACCGCAATCACACAACCACAATCACACAACCACAATCACACAACCACAATCACACAACCACAATCACACAACCACGATCACACAACCACGATCACACAACCACAATCACACAACCACAATCACACAACCACAATCACACAACCACAATCACACAACCACAATCACACAATCACAATCACACAATCACAATCACACAATCACAATCACACAATCACAATCACACAATCACAATCACACAATCACACAATCACACAATCACACAATCACACAATCACACAATCACACAATCACACAATCACACAATCACACAATCACACAATCACACAATCTCACAATCACACAATCACACAATCACACAATCACACAATCACACAATCACACAATCACACAATCACAATCACACAATCACAATCACACAATCACAATCACACAATCACAATCACACAATCACAATCACACAATCACAATCACACAATCACAATCACACAATCACACTATCACACAATCACACAATCACACAATCACAATCACACAATCACGATCACACAATCACACAATCACAATCACAAAATCACAATCACACACTCTCAATCACACAATCCCAGTCACACAATCCCAATTACACAATCACAATCACACAATCACAACCTCACAATCACAATCACACAATCAGAATCACAGAATCACACAATTGCAATCACACAATCGCAATCACACAATCGCAATCACACAATCGCAATCACACAACCGCAATCACACAACCACAATCACACAACCACAATCACACAACCACAATCACACAACCACAATCACACAACCACGATCACACAACCACGATCACACAACCACAATCACACAACCACAATCACACAACCACAATCACACAACCACAATCACACAACCACAATCACACAATCACAATCACACAATCACAATCACACAATCACAATCACACAATCACAATCACACAATCACAATCACACAATCACAATCACACAATCACAATCACACAATCACAATCACACAATCACAATCACACAATCACAATCACACAATCACAATCACACAATCACAATCACAAAATCACAATCACACACTCTCAATCACACAATCCCAGTCACACAATCCCAATTACACAATCACAATCACACAATCACAATCTCACAATCACAATCACACAATCAGAATCACAGAATCACACAATTGCAATCACACAACCGCAATCACACAATCGCAATCACGCAATCGCAATCACACAACCGCAATCACACAACCACAATCACACAACTACAATCCCACAACCACAATCACACAACCACGATCACACAACCACGATCACACAACCACAGTCACACAATCACAGTCGCATAATCACACAATCACACAATCACACAATCACTCAATCACACAATCACACAGTCACACAATCACACAATCACAGAATCACACAAACACACAATCACACAATCACACAATCACACAATCACACAATCACACAACCACACAATCACACAACCACACAATCACACAACCACACAATCACACAGTCACGCAATCACGCAATCACGCAATCACGCAATCACGCAATCACGCAATCACGCAATCACGCAACCACGCAATCACGCAATCACGCAATCACGCAATCACACAATCACACAATCACACAATCACACAATCACACAATCACAATCACACAATCACAGTCACACAATCACAGTCACACAATCACAGTCACACAATCACAATCACACAATCACAATCACACAATCACAATCACACAATCACAATCACACAATCACAATCACACAATCCCAATCACACAATCACAATCACACAATCACAATCACACAATCACAATCACACAATCACAATCACACAATCACAATCACACAATCACAATCACACAATCACAATCACACAATCACAATCACACAATCACAATCACACAATCACAATCACACAATCACAATCACACAATCACAATCACACAATCACAATCACACAATCACAATCACACAATCACAATCACACAATCACAATCACACAATCACAATCACACAATCACAATCACACAATCACAATCACACAATCACAATCACACAATCACAATCACACAATCACAATCACACAATCACAATCACACAATCACAATCACACAATCACAATCACACAATCACAATCACACAATCACAATCACACAATCACAATCACACAATCACAATCACACAATCACAATCACACAATCACAATCACACAATCACAATCACACAATCACAATCACACAATCACAATCACACAATCACAATCACACAATCACAATCACACAATCACAATCACACAATCACAATCACACAATCACAATCACACAATCACAATCACACAATCACAATCACACAATCACAATCACACAATCACAATCACACAATCACAATCACACAATCACAATCACACAATCACAATCACACAATCACAATCACACAATCACAATCACACAATCACAATCACACAATCACAATCACACAATCACAATCACACAATCACAATCACACAATCACAATCACACAATCACAATCACACAATCACAATCACACAATCACAATCACACAATCACAATCACACAATCACAATCACACAATCACAATCACACAATCACAATCACACAATCACAATCACACAATCACAATCACACAATCACAATCACACAATCACAATCACACAATCACAATCACACAATCACAATCACACAATCACAATCACACAATCACAATCACACAATCACAATCACACAATCACAATCACACAATCACAATCACACAATCACAATCACACAATCACAATCACACAATCACACAACCACAATCACACAATCACAATCACACAATCACAATCACACAATCACAATCACACAATCACACAATCACAATCACACAATCACAATCACACAATCACAATCACACAATCACAATCACACAATCACAATCACACAATCACAATCACAATCACACAATCACACAATCACAATCACACAATCACAATCACACAATCACAATCACACAATCACAATCACACAATCACAATCACACAATCACAATCACACAATCACAATCACACAATCACAATCACACAATCACAATCACACAATCACAATCACACAATCACACAATCACACAATAACAATCACACACTCTCAATCACACAATCCCTGTCACACAATCCCAATTACACAATCACAATCACACAATCACAATCTCACAATCACAATCACACAATCACAATCACACAATTGCAATCACACAATCACAATCACACAATCACACAATCACACAATGACAATCACACAATCACAATCACAAAATCACAATCACACACTCTCAATCACACAATCCCAGTCACACAATCCCAATTACACAATCACAATCACACAATCACAATCTCACAATCACAATCACACAATCAGAATCACAGAATCACACAAATGCAATCACACAATCGCAATCACACAATCGCAATCACACAATCGCAATCACACAACCGCAATCACACAAGCACAATCACACAACCACAATCACACAACCACAATCCCACAACCACAATCACACAACCACGATCACACAACCACGATCACACAACCACAGTCACACAATCACAGTCACACAATCACACAATCACACAATCACACAATCACTCAATCACACAATCACACAGTCACACAATCACACAATCACACAATCACAGAAACACACAATCACACAATCACACAATCACACAATCACACAACCACACAATCACACAACCTCACAATCACACAACCACACATACACACAGTCACACAATCACGCAATCACGCAATCACGCAATCACGCAATCACGCAATCACGCAATCACGCAATCACGCAATCACGCAATCACGCAATCACGCAATCACACAATCACACAATCACACAATCACACAATCACACAATCACAATCACACAATCACAATAACACAATCACACAATCACACAATCACACAATCACACAATCACACAATCACACAATCACACAATCACACAATCACACAATCACACAATCACACAATCACACAATCACACAATCACACAATTACGCAATCACACATTCACGCAATAACACAATCACACAATCACACAATCACACAATCACACAATCACACAATCACAATCACACAATCAGAATCACAGAATCACACAATTGCAATCACACAATCGCAATCACACAATCGCAATCACACAATCGCAATCACACAACCGCAATCACACAACCACAATCACATAACCACAATCACACAACCACAATCACACAACCACGATCACACAACCACGATCACACAACCACGATCACACAACCACAATCACACAACCACAATCACACAATCACAATCACACAATCACAATCACACAATCACAATCACACAATCACAATCACACAATCACAATCACACAATCACAATCACACAATCACAATCACACAATCACAATCACACAATCACAATCACACAATCACAATCACACAATCACAATCACACAATCACAATCACACAATCACAATCACACAATCACAATCACACAATCACAATCACACAATCACAATCACACAATCACAATCACACAATCACAATCACACAATCACAATCACACAATCACAATCACACAATCACAATCACACAATCACAATCACACAATCACAATCACACAATCACAATCACACAATCACAATCACACAATCACAATCACACAATCACAATCACACAATCACAATCACACAATCACAATCACACAATCACAATCACACAATCACAATCACACAATCACAATCACACAATCACAATCACACAATCACAATCACACAATCACAATCACACAATCACACAACCACAATCACACAATCACAATCACACAATCACAATCACACAATCACAATCACACAATCACACAATCACAATCACACAATCACAATCACACAATCACAATCACACAATCACAATCACACAATCACAATCACACAATCACAATCACAATCACACAATCACACAATCACAATCACACAATCACAATCACACAATCACAATCACACAATCACAATCACACAATCACAATCACACAATCACAATCACACAATCACAATCACACAATCACAATCACACAATCACAATCACACAATCACACAATCACACAATAACAATCACACACTCTCAATCACACAATCCCTGTCACACAATCCCAATTACACAATCACAATCACACAATCACAATCTCACAATCACAATCACACAATCACAATCACACAATTGCAATCACACAATCACAATCACACAATCACACAATCACACAATGACAATCACACAATCACAATCACAAAATCACAATCACACACTCTCAATCACACAATCCCAGTCACACAATCCCAATTACACAATCACAATCACACAATCACAATCTCACAATCACAATCACACAATCAGAATCACAGAATCACACAAATGCAATCACACAATCGCAATCACACAATCGCAATCACACAATCGCAATCACACAACCGCAATCACACAAGCACAATCACACAACCACAATCACACAACCACAATCCCACAACCACAATCACACAACCACGATCACACAACCACGATCACACAACCACAGTCACACAATCACAGTCACACAATCACACAATCACACAATCACACAATCACTCAATCACACAATCACACAGTCACACAATCACACAATCACACAATCACAGAAACACACAATCACACAATCACACAATCACACAATCACACAACCACACAATCACACAACCTCACAATCACACAACCACACATACACACAGTCACACAATCACGCAATCACGCAATCACGCAATCACGCAATCACGCAATCACGCAATCACGCAATCACGCAATCACGCAATCACGCAATCACGCAATCACACAATCACACAATCACACAATCACACAATCACACAATCACAATCACACAATCACAATAACACAATCACACAATCACACAATCACACAATCACACAATCACACAATCACACAATCACACAATCACACAATCACACAATCACACAATCACACAATCACACAATCACACAATCACACAATCACACAATCACACAATCACACAATCACACAATCACACAATCACACAATCACACAATCACACAATCACACAATCACAATCACACAATCAGAATCACAGAATCACACAATTGCAATCACACAATCGCAATCACACAATCGCAATCACACAATCGCAATCACACAACCGCAATCACACAACCACAATCACATAACCACAATCACACAACCACAATCACACAACCACGATCACACAACCACGATCACACAACCACGATCACACAACCACAATCACACAACCACAATCACACAACCACAATCACACAACCACAATCACACTACCACAATCACACAATCACAATCACACAATCACAATCACACAATCACAATCACACAATCACAATCACACAATCACAATCACACAATCACAATCACACAATCACAATCACACAATCACAATCACACAATCACAATCACACAATCACAATCACACAATCACAATCACACAATCACAATCACACAATCACAATCACACAATCACAATCACACAATCACAATCACACAATCACAATCACACAATCACAATCACACAATCACAATCACACAATCACAATCACACAATCACAATCACACAATCACAATCACACAATCACAATCACACAATCACAATCACACAATCACACAATCACACAATCACAATCACACAATCACAATCACACAATCACAATCACACAATCACAATCACACAATCACAATCACACAATCACACAATCACAATCACACAATCACAATCACACAATAACAATCACACACTCTCAATCACACAATCCCTGTCACACAATCCCAATTACACAATCACAATCACACAATCACAATCTCACAATCACAATCACACAATCACAATCACACAATTGCAATCACACAATCACAATCACACAATCACACAATCACACAATCACAATCACACAATCACAATCACAAAATCACAATCACACACTCTCAATCACACAATCCCAGTCACACAATCCCAATTACACAATCACAATCACACAATCACAATCTCACAATCACAATCACACAATCAGAATCACAGAATCACTCAAATGCAATCACACAATCGCAATCACACAATCGCAATCACACAATCGCAATCACACAACCGCAATCACACAAGCACAATCACACAACCACAATCACACAACCACAATCCCACAACCACAATCACACAACCACGATCACACAACCACGATCACACAACCACAGTCACACAATCACAGTCACACAATCACACAATCACACAATCACACAATCACTCAATCACACAATCACACAGTCACACAATCACACAATCACACAATCACACAATCACACAATCACACAATCACACAATCACACAATCACACAACCACACAATCACACAACCACAAAATCACACAACCACACATACACACAGTCACACAATCACGCAATCACGCAATCACGCAATCACGCAATCACGCAATCACGCAATCACGCAATCACGCAATCACGCAATCACGCAATCACGCAATCACGCAATCACACAATCACACAATCACACAATCACACAATCAAACAATCACACAATCACAATAACACAATCACACAATCACACAATCACACAATCACACAATCACACAATCACACAATCACACAATTACACAATCACGCAATCACACAATCACACAATCACACAATCACACAATCACACAATCACACAATCACACAATCACACAATCACACAATCACACAATCACACAATCACACAATCACACAATCACACAATAACACAATCACACAATCACACAATCACACAATCCCACAATCACACAATCACACAATCACGCAATCACACAATCACGCAATCACACAATCACGCAATCACACAATCACGCAATCACACAATCACGCAATCACACAATCACGCAATCACACATTCACGCAATAACACAATCACACAATCACACAATCACAATCACACAATCACAATCACACAATCACAATCACACAATCACAATCACAAAATCACAATCACACACTCTCAATCACACAATCCCAGTCACACAATCCCAATTACACAATCACAATCACACAATCACAATCTCACAATCACAATCACACAATCAGAATCACAGAATCACACAAATGCAATCACACAATCGCAATCACACAATCGCAATCACACAATCGCAATCACACAACCGCAATCACACAACCACAATCACACAACCACAATCACACAACCACAATCCCACAACCACGATCACACAACCACGATCACACAACCACGATCACACAACCACAGTCACACAATCACAGTCACATAATCACACAATCACACAATCACACAATCACTCAATCACACAATCACACAGTCACACAATCACACAATCACAGAATCACACAAACACACAATCACACAATCACACAATCACACAATCACACAACCACACAATCACACAACCACACAATCACACAACCACACAATCACACAGTCACGCAATCACGCAATCACGCAATCACGCAATCACGCAATCACGCAATCACGCAATCACGCAATCACGCAATCACGCAATCACGCAATCACGCAATCACACAATCACACAATCACACAATCACAATCACACAATCACAGTCACACAATCACAGTCACACAATCGCAATCACACAATCGCAATCACACAATCACAATCACACAATCACAATCACACAATCACAATCACACAATCCCAATCACACAATCACAATCACACAATCACAATCACACAATCACAATCACACAACCACAATCACACAATCACAATCACACAATCACAATCACACAATCACAATCACACAATCACAATCACACAATCACAATCACACAATCACAATCACACAATCACAATCACACAATCACAATAACACAATCACAATCACACAATCACACAACCACAATCACACAATCACAATCACACAATCACAATCACACAATCACAATCACACAATCACAATCACACAATCACAATCACACAATCACAATCACACAATCACAATCACACAATCACAATCACACAATCACAATCACACAATCACAATCACACAATCACAATCACACAATCACAATCACACAATCACAATCACACAATCGCAATCACACAATCGCAATCACACAACCGCAATCACACAACCACAATCACACAACCACAATCACACAACCACAATCCCACAACCACGATCACACAACCACGATCACACAACCACGATCACACAATCACAGTCACATAATCACACAATCACACAATCACACAATCACTCAATCACACAATCACACAGTCACACAATCACACAATCACAGAATCACACAATCACAGAATCACACAAACACACAATCACACAATCACACAATCACACAATCACACAACCACACAATCACACAACCACACAATCACACAACCACACAATCACACAGTCACGCAATCACGCAATCACGCAATCACGCAATCACGCAATCACGCAATCACGCAATCACGCAATCACGCAATCACGCAATCACGCAATCACGCAATCACACAATCACACAATCACACGATCACACAATCACAATCACACAATCACAGTCACACAATCACAGTCACACAATCGCAATCACATAATCGCAATCACACAATCACAATCACACAATCACAATCACACAATCACAATCACACAATCCCAATCACACAATCACAATCACACAATCACAATCACACAATCACAATCACACAACCACAATCAAACAATCACAATCACAAAATCACAATCACACAATCACAATCACACAATCACAATCACACAATCACAATCACACAATCACAATCACACAATCACACAACCACAATCACACAATCACAATCACACAATCACAATCACACAATCACAATCACACAATCACAATCACACAATCACAATCACACAATCACAATCACACAATCACAATCACACAATCACAATCACACAATCACAATCACACAATCACACAATCACACAATCGCAATCACACAATCGCAATCACACAATCACAATCACACAATCACAATCACACAATCACAATCACACAATCACAATCACACAATCACAATCACACAATCACAATCACACAATCACAATCACACAATCACAATCACACAATCACACAATCACAATCACACAATCACAATCACACAATAACAATCACACACTCTCAATCACACAATCCCTGTCACACAATCCCAATTACACAATCACAATCACACAATCACAATCTCACAATCACAATCACACAATTGCAATCACACAATCACAATCACACAATCACACAATCACACAATCACAATCACACAATCACAATCACAAAATCACAATCACACACTCTCAATCACACAATCCCAGTCACACAATCCCAATTACACATTCACAATCACACAATCACAATCTCACAATCACAATCACACAATCAGAATCACAGAATCACACAAATGCAATCACACAATCGCAATCACACAATCGCAATCACACAATCGCAATCACACAACCGCAATCACACAAGCACAATCACACAGTCACACAATCACACAATCACACAATCACAGAAACACACAATCACACAATCACACAATCACACAATCACACAACCACACAATCACACAACCACACAATCACACAACCACACATACACACAGTCACACAATCACACAATCACGCAATCACGCAATCACGCAATCACGCAATCACGCAATCACGCAATCACGCAATCACGCAATCACGCAATCACGCAATCACGCAATCACGCAATCACGCAATCACGCAATCACACAATCACACAATCACACAATCACACAATCACACAATCACACAATCACACAATCACAATCACACAATCACAATAACACAATCACACAATCACACAATCACACAATCACAATCACACAATCACAATCACACAATCACAATCACACAATCACAATCACAATCACACAATCACAATCACACAATCACAATCACACAATCACAATCACACAATCACAATCACACAATCACAATCACACAATCACTATCACACAATCACACAATCACACAATCACAATCACACAATCACAATCACACAATCACAATCACACACTCTCAATCACACAATCGCACAATCACACAATCACACAATCACACGATCACATAATCACACAATCACACAATCACAGAATCACACAATCACACAATCACACAATCACAATCACACAATCACAATCACAATCACACAATCACAATCACACAATCACACAATCACAATCACACACTCTCAATCACACAATCCCAGTCACACAATCCCAATTACACATTCACAATCACACAATCACAATCTCACAATCACAATCACACAATCAGAATCACAGAATCACACAAATGCAATCACACAATCACAATCTCACAATCACAATCACACAATCAGAATCACAGAATCACACAAATGCAATCACACAATCGCAATCACACAATCACAATCACACAATCACAATCACACAATCACAATCACACACTCTCAATCACACAATCGCACAATCACACAATCACACAATCACACGATCACATAATCACACAATCACACAATCACAGAATCACACAATCACACAATCACACAATCACAATCACACAATCACAATCACAATCACACAATCACAATCACACAATCACACAATCACAATCACACACTCTCAATCACACAATCCCAGTCACACAATCCCAATTACACATTCACAATCACACAATCACAATCTCACAATCACAATCACACAATCAGAATCACAGAATCACACAAATGCAATCACACAATCACAATCTCACAATCACAATCACACAATCAGAATCACAGAATCACACAAATGCAATCACACAATCGCAATCACACAATCACAATCACACAATCACAATCACACAATCACAATCACACACTCTCAATCACACAATCGCACAATCACACAATCACACAATCACACGATCACATAATCACACAATCACACAATCACAGAATCACACAATCACACAATCACACAATCACAATCACACAATCACAATCACAATCACACAATCACAATCACACAATCACACAATCACAATCACACAATCACAATCACACAAACACAATCACACAATCACAATCACAATCACACAATCACAATCACACAATCACACAATTGCAATCACACAATCACAATCACACAATCACACAATCACAAAATCACAATCACACACTCTCAATCACACAATCCCAGTCACACAATCCCAATTACACATTCACAATCACACAATCACAATCTCACAATCACAATCACACAATCAGAATCACAGAATCACACAAATGCAATCACACAATCGCAATCACACAATCGCAATCACACAATCGCAATCACACAACTGCAATCACACAAGCACAATCACACAACCACAATCACACAACCACAATCCCACAACCACAATCACACAACCACGATCACACAACCACGATCACACAACCACAGTCACACAATCACAGTCACACAATCACACAATCACACAATCACACAATCACTCAATCACACAATCACACAGTCACACAATCACACAATCACACAATCACAGAAACACACAATCACACAATCACACAATCACACAACCACACAATCACACAACCACACATACACACAGTCACACAATCACACAATCACGCAATCACGCAATCACGCAATCACGCAATCACGCAATCACGCAATCACGCAATCACGCAATCACGCAATCACGCAATCACGCAATCACACAATCACACAATCACACAATCACACAATCACACAATCACACAATCACACAATCACAATCACACAATCACAATAACACAATCACACAATCACACAATCACACAATCACAATCACACAATCACAATCACACAATCACAATCACACAATCACAATCACAATCACACAATCACAATCACACAATCACAATCACACAATCACAATCACACAATCACAATCAAACAATCACAATCACACAATCACTATCACACAATCACACAATCACACAATCACAATCACACAATCACAATCACACAATCACAATCACACAATCACAATCACACACTCTCAATCACACAATCGCACAATCACACAATCACACAATCACACGATCACATAATCACACAATCACACAATCACAGAATCACACAATCACACAATCACACAATCACAATCACACAATCACAATCACAATCACACAATCACAATCACACAATCACACAATCACAATCACACAATCACAATCACACAAACACAATCACACAATCACAATCACAATCACACAATCACAATCACACAATCACAATCACACAATCACAATCACACAATCACAATCACACAATCAC
The DNA here is from genome assembly GCF_050947335.1 of Megachile rotundata. NCBI lineage: Eukaryota > Metazoa > Arthropoda > Insecta > Hymenoptera > Megachilidae > Megachile > Megachile rotundata. The sequence continues at coordinate 1,139,696 of NW_027473339.1, read as the reverse complement.
AATCACACAATCGCAATCACACAATCACAATCACACAATCACAATCACACAATCACAATCACACAATCACAATCACACAACCACAATCACACAACCACGATCACACAACCACGATCACACAACCACGATCACACAACCACAATCACACAACCACAATCACACAACCACAATCACACAACCACAATCACACAACCACAATCACACAATCACAATCACACAATCACAATCACACAATCACAATCACACAATCACAATCACACAATCACAATCACACAATCACAATCACACAATCACACAATCACACAATCACACAATCACACAATCACACAATCACACAATCACACAATCACACAATCACACAATCACACAATCACACAATCACACAATCACACAATCACACAATCACACAATCACACAATTACACAATCACCCAATCACGCAATCACCCAATCACGCAATCACACAATCACGCAATCACACAATCACGCAATCACACAATCACGCAATCACACAATCACGCAATCACACAATCACGCAATCACACAATCACGCAATCACACAATCACGCAATCACACAATCACGCAATCACACAATCACGCAATCACACAATCACGCAATCACACAATCACGCAATCACACAATCACGCAATCACACAATCACGCAATCACAATCACACAATCACAATCACACAATCACAATCACACAATCACAATCACACAATCACAATCACAATCACACAATCACAATCACACAATCACAATCACACAATCACAATCACACAATCACAATCACACAATCACAATCACACAATCACAATCACAATCACACAATCTCAATCGCACAATCACACAATTGCAATCACACAATCACACAATTGCAATCACACAATCGCAACCACACAAAAGCAGTCGCACAATCACAGTTGCACAATCGCAGTCGCGCAATCACAGTCACGCAATCACACAATTGCAATCACACAATCGCGACCACACAAAAGCAGTCGCACAATCACAGTTGCACAATCACAGTCGCACAATCACACAATCACAATCACACAATCACAATCACACAATCACACAATCACACAATCACACAATCACACAACCACACTATCACACAATCACACAATCACACAATCACACAATCACACAATCACACTATCACACAATCACACAATCACACAATCAAACAATCACACAATCACACAATCACACAATCACACAATCACACAATCACACAATCACACAATCACACAATCACAATCACACAATCACAATCACAAAATCACAATCACACACTCTCAATCACACAATCCCAGTCACACAATCCCAATTACACAATCACAATCACACAATCACAATCTCACAATCACAATCACACAATCAGAATCACAGAATCACACAATTGCAATCACACAATCGCAATCACACAATCGCAATCACACAATCGCAATCACACAACCGCAATCACACAACCACAATCACACAACCACAATCACACAACAACAATCACACAACCACAATCCCACAACCACGATCACACAACCACGATCACACAACCACGATCACACAACCACAATCACACAACCACAATCACACAACCACAATCACACAACCACAATCACACAACCACAATCACACAATCACAATCACACCATCACAATCACACAATCACAATCACACAATCACAATCACACAATCGCAATCACACAATCACAATCACACAATCACGATCACACAATCACAATCACACAATCACACAATCACACAATCACACAATCACAATCACACAATCACAATCACACAATCACAATCACACAATCACACAATCACAATCACACAATCACAATCACACAATCACAATCACAATCACACAATCACAATCACACAATCACAATCACACAATCACAATCACACAATCACAATCACACAATCACAATCACACAATCACAATCACACAATCACAATCACACAATCACAATCACACAATCACAATCACACAATCACAATCACACAATCACACAATTACAATCACACAATCACAATCACACAAACACAATCACACAATCACAATCACACAATCACAATCACACAATCACAATCACACAATCACAATCACACAATCACAATCACACAATCACAATCACACAATCACAATCACACAATCACAATCACACAATCACAATCACACAATCACAATCACAATCACACAATCACAATCACAATCACACAATCACAATCACAATCACACAATCACAATCACACAATCACAATCACACAATCACAATCACACAATCACAATCACACAATCACAATCACACAATCACTATCACACAATCACACAATCACACAATCACAATCACACACTCTCAATCACACAATCGCACAATCACACAATCGCACAATCACACAATCACACAATCACACGATCACATAATCACACAATCACACAATCACACAATCACACAATCACACAATCACACAATCACAATCACACAATCACAATCACAATCACACAATCACAATCACACAATCACAATCACACAATCACACAATCACAATCACACAATCACAATCACACAAACACAATCACACAATCACAATCACAATCACACAATCACAATCACACAATCACAATCACACAATCACAATCACACAATCACAATCACACAATCACAATCACACAATCACAATCACACAATCACAATCACACAATCACAATCACACAATCAGAATCACAGAATCACACAATTGCAATCACACAATCGCAATCACACAATCGCAATCACACAATCGCAATCACACAACCGCAATCACACAACCACAATCACACAACCACAATCACACAACAACAATCACACAACCACAATCCCACAACCACGATCACACAACCACGATCACACAACCACGATCACACAACCACAATCACACAACCACAATCACACAACCACAATCACACAACCACAATCACACAACCACAATCACACAATCACAATCACACCATCACAATCACACAATCACACAATCACACAATCACACAATCACAATCACACAATCACAATCACACAATCACAATCACACAATCACAATCACACAATCACAATCACACAATCACAATCACACAATCACACAATCACACAATCACACAATCACACAATCACACAATCACAATCACACAATCACAATCACACAATCACAATCACACAATCACAATCACACAATCACACAATCACACAATCACACAATCACAATCACACAATCACAATCACACAATCACAATCACACAATCACACAATCACAATCACACAATCACAATCACACAATCACAATCACAATCACACAATCACAATCACACAATCACAATCACACAATCACAATCACACAATCACAATCACACAATCACAATCACACAATCACAATCACACAATCACAATCACACAATCACACAATTACAATCACACAATCACAATCACACAAACACAATCACACAATCACAATCACACAATCACAATCACACAATCACAATCACACAATCACAATCACACAATCACAATCACACAATCACAATCACACAATCACAATCACACAATCACAATCACACAATCACAATCACACAATCACAATCACAATCACACAATCACAATCACACAATCACAATCACAATCACACGATCACAATCACACAATCACAATCACACAATCACAATCACACAATCACAATCACACAATCACAATCACACAATCACTATCACACAATCACACAATCACACAATCACAATCACACAATCACAATCACACACTCCCAATCACACAATCGCACAATCACACAATCGCACAATCACACAATCACACAATCACACGATCACATAATCACACAATCACACAATCACACAATCACACAATCACACAATCACACAATCACAATCACACAATCACAATCACAATCACACAATCACAATCACACAATCACAATCACACAATCACACAATCACAATCACACAATCACAATCACACAATCACAATCACACAATCACAATCACACAATCACAATCACACAATCACAATCACACAATCACAATCACACAATCACAATCACACAATCACAATCACACAATCACAATCACACAATCACAATCACACAATCACAATCACACAATCACACAATTGCAATCACACAATCGCAATCACACAATCGCAATCACACAATCGCAATCACACAACCGCAATCACACAACCACAATCACACAACCACAATCACACAACAACAATCACACAACCACAATCCCACAACCACGATCACACAACCACGATCACACAACCACGATCACACAACCACAATCACACAACCACAATCACACAACCACAATCACACAACCACAATCACACAACCACAATCACACAATCACAATCACACCATCACAATCACACAATCACAATCACACAATCACAATCACACAATCGCAATCACACAATCACAATCACACAATCACAATCACACAATCACAATCACACAATCACACAATCACACAATCACACAATCACAATCACACAATCACAATCACACAATCACACAATCACAATCACACAATCACAATCACACAATCACAATCACAATCACACAATCACAATCACACAATTACAATCACACAATCACAATCACACAATCACAATCACACAATCACAATCACACAATCACAATCACACAATCACACAATTACAATCACACAATCACAATCACACAAACACAATCACACAATCACAATCACACAATCACAATCACACAATCACAATCACACAATCACAATCACACAATCACAATCACACAATCACAATCACACAATCACGATCACACAATCACAATCACACAATCACAATCACACAATCACAATCACAATCACAATCACAATCACACAATCACAATCACACAATCACAATCACACAATCACAATCACACAATCACAATCACACAATCACAATCACACAATCACTATCACACAATCACACAATCACACAATCACAATCACACAATCACAATCACACACTCTCAATCACACAATCGCACAATCACACAATCGCACAATCACACAATCACACAATCACACGATCACACAATCACACGATCACATAATCACACAATCACACAATCACACAATCACACAATCACACAATCACAATCACACAATCACAATCACAATCACACAATCACAATCACACAATCACAATCACACAAACACAATCACAATCACACAATCACAATCACACAATCACAATCACACAATCACAATCACACAATCACAATCACACAATCACAATCACACAATCACAATCACACAATCACAATCACACAATCACAATCACACAATCACAATCACACAATCACAATCACACAATCACAATTACACAATCACAATCACACAATCACAATCACACAATCACAATCACACAATCACACAATCACACAATCACACAATCACACAATCACACAATCACACAATCACACAATCACACAATCACACAATCACACAATCACACAATCACACAATCACACAATCACACAATCACACAATCACACAATCACACAATCACACAATCACACAATCACACAATCACACAATCACACAATCACACAATCACACAATCACACAATCACACAATCACACAATCACACAATCACACAATCACACAATCACACAATCACACAATCACACAATCACACAATCACACAATCACACAATCACACAATCACACAATCACACAATCACACAATCACACAATCACGCAATCACGCAATCACACAATCACGCAATCACACAATCACGCAATCACCCAATCACGCAATCACACAATCACGCAATCACACAATCACGCAATCACACAATCACGCAATCACACAATCACGCAATCACGCAATCACGCAATCACACAATCACGCAAGCACACAATCACGCAATCACACAATCACGCAATCACACAATCACGCAATCACACAATCACGCAATCACACAATCACGCAATCACACAATCACGCAATCACATAATCACGCAATCACACAATCACGCAATCAAACAATCACGCAATCACACAATCACGCAATCACACAATCACGCAATCACACATTCACGCAATCACACATTCACGCAATCACACATTCACGCAATAACACAATCACACAATCACACAATCACAATCACAAAATCACAATCACAATCACACAATCACACGATCACAATCACACAATCACAATCACACAAACACAATCACACAAACACAATCACACAATCACAATCACACAATCACAATCACACAATCACAATCACACAATCACAATCACACAATCACAATCACACAATCACAATCACACAATCACAATCACACAATCACAATCACACAATCACAATCACACAATCACAATCACACAATCACAATCACACAATCACAATCACACAATCACAATCACACAATCACAATCACACAATCACAATCACACAATCACAATCACACAATCACAATCACACAATCACAATCACACAATCACAATCACACAATCACAATCACACAATCACACAATCACAATCACACAATCACAATCACACAATCACAATCACACAATCACAATCACACAATCACAATCACACAATCACAATCACACAATCACAATCACACAATCACAATCACACAATCACAATCACACAATCACAATCACACAATCACAATCACACAATCACAATCACACAATCACAATCACACAATCACAATCACACAATCACAATCACACAATCACAATCACACAATCACAATCACACAATCACAATCACACAATCACAATCACACAATCACAATCACACAATCACAATCACACAATCACAATCACACAATCACAATCACACAATCACAATCACACAATCACAATCACACAATCACAATCACACAATCACAATCACACAATCACAATCACACAATCACAATCACACAATCACAATCACACAATCACAATCACACAATCACAATCACACAATCACAATCACACAATCACAATCACACAATCACAATCACACAATCACAATCACACAATCACAATCACACAATCACAATCACACAATCACAATCACACAATCACAATCACACAATCACAATCACACAATCACAATCACACAATCACAATCACACAATCACAATCACACAATCACAATCACACAATCACAATCACACAATCACAATCACACAATCACAATCACACAATCACAATCACACAATCACAATCACACAATCACAATCACACAATCACAATCACACAATCACAATCACACAATCACAATCACACAATCACAATCACAATCACACAATCACAATCACACAATCACAATCACACAATCACAATCACACAATCACAATCACACAATCACAATCACACAATCACAATCACACAATCACAATCACACAATCACAATCACACAATCACAATCACACAATCACAATCACACAATCACAATCACACAATCACAATCACACAATCACAATCACACAATCACAATCACACAATCACAATCACACGATCAGACAATCACACGATCAGACAATCACACAATCACACAATCACAATCACACAATCACAATCACACAGTCACACAATCACACAATCACAATCACACAATCACAATCACACAAACACAATCACACGATCACAATCACACGATCACAATCACACGATCACAATCACACGATCACAATCACACGATCACAATCACACGATCACAATCACACAATCACAATCACACAATCACAATCACACAATCACAATCACAAAATCACAATCACACAATCACAATCACACAATCACAATCACACAATCACAATCACACAATCACAATCACACAATCACAATCACACAATCACAATCACACAATCACAATCACACAATCACAATCACACAATCACAATCACACAATCACAATCACACAATCACAATCACACAAACACAATCACACAAACACAATCACACAATCACAATCACACAATCACAATCACACAATCACAATCACACAATCACAATCACACAATCACAATCACACAATCACAATCACACAATCACAATCACACAATCACAATCACACAATCACAATCACACAATCACAATCACACAATCACAATCACACAATCACAATCACACAATCACAATCACACAATCACAATCACACAATCACAATCACACAATCACAATCACACAATCACAATCACACAATCACAATCACACAATCACAATCACACAATCACAATCACACAATCACAATCACACAATCACAATCACACAATCACAATCACACAATCACAATCACACAATCACAATCACACAATCACAATCACACAATCACAATCACACAATCACAATCACACAATCACAATCACACAATCACAATCACACAATCACAATCACAATCACACAATCACAATCACACAATCACAATCACACAATCACAATCACACAATCACAATCACACAATCACAATCACACAATCACAATCACACAATCACAATCACACAATCACAATCACACAATCACAATCACACAATCACAATCACACAATCACAATCACACAATCACAATCACACAATCACAATCACACGATCAGACAATCACACGATCAGACAATCACACAATCACACAATCACAATCACACAATCACAATCACACAGTCACACAATCACACAATCACAATCACACAATCACAATCACACAAACACAATCACACGATCACAATCACACGATCACAATCACACGATCACAATCACACGATCACAATCACACGATCACAATCACACGATCACAATCACACAATCACAATCACACAATCACAATCACACAATCACAATCACACAATCACAATCACACAATCACAATCACACAATCACAATCACGCAATCACAATCACACAATCACAATCACACAATCACAATCACACAATCACAATCACACAATCACAATCACACAATCACAATCACACAATCACAATCACACAATCACAATCACACAATCACAATCACACAATCACAATCACACAATCACAATCACACAATCACAATCACACAATCACACAATCACACAATCACACAAGCACACAACCACACTATCACACAATCACACAATCACACAATCACACAATCACACAATCACACAATCACACAATCACACAATCAAACAATCACACAATCACACAATCACACAATCACACAATCACACAATCACACAATCACACAATCACACAATCACACAATCACACAATCACAATCAGACAATCACAATCACAAAATCACAATCACACACTCTCAATCACACAATCCCAGTCACACAATCCCAATTACACAATCACAATCACACAATCACAATCTCACAATCACAATCACACAATCAGAATCACAGAATCACAAAATTGCAATCACACAATCGCAATCACACAATCGCAATCACACAATCGCAATCACACAACCGCAATCACACAACCACAGTCACACAACCACAATCACACAACAACAATCACACAACCACAATCCCACAACCACGATCACACAACCACGATCACACAACCACGATCACACAACCACAATCACAGAACCACAATCACACAACCACAATCACACAACCACAATCACACAACCACAATCACAGCCACAATCACACAATCACAATCACACCATCACAATCACACAATCACAATCACACAATCACAATCACACAATCGCAATCACACAATCACAATCACACAATCACAATCACACAATCACAATCACACAATCACACAATCACACAATCACACAATCACACAATCACACAATCACACAATCACAATCACACAATCACAATCACAAAATCACAATCACACACTCTCAATCACACAATCCCAGTCACACAATCCCAATTACACAATCACAATCACACAATCACAATCTCACAATCACAATCACACAATCAGAATCACAGAATCACACAAATGCAATCACACAATCGCAATCACACAATCGCAATCACACAACCGCAATCACACAACCACAATCACACAACCACAATCACACAACCACAATCCCACAACCACAATCACACAACAACGATCACACAACCACGATCACACAACCACAATCACACAATCACAATCACACAATCACAATCACACAATCACAATCACACAATCACAATCACACAATCACAATCACACAATCACAATCACACAATCACAATCACACAATCACAATCACACAATCACAATCACACAATCACAATCACACAATCACAATCACACAATCACAATCACACAATCACAATCACACAATCACAATCACACAATCACAATCACACAATCACAATCACACAATCACAATCACACAATCACAATCACACAATCACAATCACACAATCACAATCACACAATCACAATCACACAATCACAATCACGCAATCACACAATCACGCAATCACACAATCACGCAATCACACAATCACGCAATCACACAATCACGCAATCACACAATCACGCAATCACACAATCACGCAATCACACAATCACGCAATCACACAATCACGCAATCACACAATCACGCAATCACACATTCACGCAATCACACATTCACGCAATAACACAATCACACAATCACACAATCACAATCACAAAATCACAGTCACAATCACACAATCACACGATCACAATCACACAATCACAATCACACAAACACAATCACACAAACACAATCACACAATCACAATCACACAATCACAATCACACAATCACAATCACACAATCACAATCACACAATCACAATCACACAATCACAATCACACAATCACGATCACACAATCACAATCACACAATCACAATCACACAATCACAATCACAATCACAATCACACAATCACAATCACACAATCACAATCACACAATCACAATCACACAATCACAATCACACAATCACAATCACACAATCACAATCACACAATTACACAACCACACAATCACACAACCACACAATCACACAACCACACATACACACAGTCACGCAATCACACAATCACGCAATCACGCAATCACGCAATCACGCAATCACACAATCACGCAATCACACAATCACGCAATCACACAATCACGCAATCACACAATCACGCAATCACACAATCACGCAATCACACAATCACGCAATCACAATCACACAATCACAATCACACAATCACAATCACACAATCACAATCACACAATCACAATCACAATCACACAATCACAATCACACAATCACAATCACACAATCACAATCACACAATCACAATCACACAATCACAATCACACAATCACAATCACACAATCACAATCACACAATCACAATCACAATCACACAATCTCAATCGCACAATCACACAATTGCAATCACAAAATCACACAATTGCAATCACACAATCGCAACCACACAAAAGCAGTCGCACAATCACAGTTGCACAATCGCAGTCGCGCAATCACAGTCACGCAATCACACAATTGCAATCACACAATCGCGACCACACAAAAGCAGTCGCACAATCACAGTTGCACAATCACAGTCGCACAATCACACAATCACAATCACACAATCACAATCACACAATCACACAATCACACAATCACACAACCACACTATCACACAATCACACAATCACACAATCACACAATCACACAATCACACTATCACACAATCACACAATCACACAATCACACAATCACACAATCACACAATCACACAATCACACAATCACACAATCACACAATCACACAATCACACAATCACAATCACACAATCACAATCACACAATCACAATCACACAATCACACAATCACAATCACACAATCACAATCACACAATCACAATCACAATCACACAATCACAATCACACAATCACAATCACACAATCACAATCACACAATCACAATCACACAATCACAATCACACAATCACACAATTACAATCACACAATCACAATCACACAAACACAATCACACAATCACAATCACACAATCACAATCACACAATCACAATCACACAATCACAATCACACAATCACAATCACACAATCACAATCACACAATCACAATCACAATCACACAATCACAATCACACAATCACAATCACAATCACAATCACACAATCACAATCACACAATCACAATCACACAATCACAATCACACAATCACAATCACACAATCACACAATTACAATCACACAATCACAATCACACAAACACAATCACACAATCACAATCACACAATCACAATCACACAATCACAATCACACAATCACAATCACACAATCACAATCACACAATCACAATCACACAATCACAATCACACAATCACAATCACACAATCACAATCACACAATCACGATCACACAATCACAATCACACAATCACAATCACACAATCACAATCACAATCACAATCACACAATCACAATCACACAATCACAATCACACAATCACAATCGCACAATCACAATCACACAATCACTATCACACAATCACACAATCACACAATCACAATCACACAATCACAATCACACACTCTCAATCACACAATCGCACAATCACACAATCGCACAATCACACAATCACACAATCACACGATCACACAATCACACGATCACATAATCACACAATCACACAATCACACAATCACACAATCACACAATCACAATCACACAATCACAATCACAATCACACAATCACAATCACACAATCACAATCACACAATCACAATCACAATCACACAATCACAATCACACAATCACAATCACACAATCACAATCACACAATCACAATCACACAATCACAATCACACAATCACAATCACACAATCACAATCACACAATCACAATCACACAATCACAATCACACAATCACAATCACACAATCACAATCACACAATCACAATCACACAATCACAATCACACAATCACAATCACACAATCACAATCACACAATCACAATCACACAATCACAATCACACAATCACAATCACACAATCACAATCACACAATCACAATCACACAATCACACAATCACACAATCACACAATCACACAATCACACAATCACACAATCACACAATCACACAATCACACAATCACACAATCACACAATCACACAATCACACAATCACACAATCACACAATCACACAATCACACAATCACACAATCACACAATCACACAATCACACAATCACACAATCACACAATCACACAATCACACAATCACACAATCACACAATCACACAATCACACAATCACACAATCACACAATCACACAATCACACAATCACACAATCACGCAATCACACAATCACGCAATCACACAATCACGCAATCACGCAATCACAATCACACAATCACAATCACACAATCACAATCACACAATCACAATCACACAATCACAATCACACAATCACAATCACACAATCACAATCACACAATCACAATCACACAATCACAATCACACAATCACAATCACACAATCACAATCACACAATCACAATCACACAATCACAATCACACAATCACAATCACACAATCACAATCACACAATCACAATCACACAATCACAATCACACAATCACAATCACACAATCACAATCACACAATCACAATCACACAATCACAATCACACAATCACAATCACACAATCACAATCACACAATCACAATCACACAATCACAATCACACAATCACAATCACACAATCACAATCACACAATCACAATCACACAATCACAATCACACAATCACAATCACACAATCACAATCACACAATCACAATCACACAATCACAATCACACAATCACAATCACACAATCACAATCACACAATCACAATCACACAATCACAATCACACAATCACAATCACACAATCACAATCACACAATCACAATCACACAATCACAATCACACAATCACAATCACACAATCACAATCACACAATCACAATCACACAATCACAATCACACAATCACAATCACACAATCACAATCACACAATCACAATCACACAATCACAATCACACAATCACAATCACACAATCACAATCACACAATCACAATCACACAATCACAATCACACAATCACAATCACACAATCACAATCACACAATCACAATCACACAATCACAATCACACAATCACAATCACACAATCACAATCACACAATCACAATCACACAATCACAATCACACAATCACAATCACACAATCACAATCACACAATCACAATCACACAATCACAATCACACAATCACAATCACACAATCACAATCACACAATCACAATCACACAATCACAATCACACAATCACAATCACACAATCACAATCACACAATCACAATCACACAATCACAATCACACAATCACAATCACACAATCACAATCACACAATCACAATCACACAATCACAATCACACAATCACAATCACACAATCACAATCACACAATCACAATCACACAATCACAATCACACAATCACAATCACACAATCACAATCACACAATCACAATCACACAATCACAATCACACAATCACAATCACACAATCACAATCACACAATCACAATCACACAATCACAATCACACAATCACAATCACACAATCACAATCACACAATCACAATCACACAATCACAATCACACAATCACAATCACACAATCACAATCACACAATCACAATCACACAATCACAATCACACAATCACAATCACACAATCACAATCACACAATCACAATCACACAATCACAATCACACAATCACAATCACACAATCACAATCACACAATCACAATCACACAATCACAATCACACAATCACAATCACACAATCACAATCACACAATCACAATCACACAATCACAATCACACAATCACAATCACACAATCACAATCACACAATCACAATCACACAATCACAATCACACAATCACAATCACACAATCACAATCACACAATCACAATCACACAATCACAATCACACAATCACAATCACACAATCACAATCACACAATCACAATCACACAATCACAATCACACAATCACAATCACACAATCACAATCACACAATCACAATCACACAATCACAATCACATAATCACAATCACACAATCACAATCACACAATCACAATCACACAATCACAATCACACAATCACAATCACACAATCACAATCACACAATCACAATCACACAATCACAATCACACAATCACAATCACACAATCACAATCACACAATCACAATCACACAATCACACAATCACACAATCACACAACCACACAATCACACAATCACACAATCACACAATCACACAATCACACAATCACACAATCACACAATCACACAATCACACAATCAAACAATCACACAATCACACAATCACACAATCACACAATCACACAATCTCACAATCACACAATCACACAATCACACAATCACACAATCACACAATCACACAATCACACAATCACACAATCACACAATCACACAATCACACAATCACAATCACAATCACACAATCTCAATCGCACAATCACACAATTGCAATCACACAATCACACAATTGCAATCACACAATCGCAACCACACAAAAGCAGTCGCACAATCACAGTTGCACAATCGCAGTCGCGCAATCACAGTCACGCAATCACACAATTGCAATCACACAATCGCGACCACACAAAAGCCGTCGCACAATCACAGTTGCACAATCACAGTCGCACAATCACACAATCACAATCACACAATCACAATCACACAATCACACAATCACACAATCACACAACCACACTATCACACAATCACTCAATCACACAATCACACAATCACACAATCACACAATCACACAATCACACAATCACACAATCAAACAATCACACAATCACACAATCGCACAATCACACAATCACACAATCACACAATCACACAATCACACAATCACATAATCACACAATCACAATCAGACAATCACAATCACAAAATCACAATCACACACTCTCAATCACACAATCCCAGTCACACAATCCCAATTACACAATCACAATCACACAATCACAATCTCACAATCACAATCACACAATCAGAATCACAGAATCACACAATTGCAATCACACAATCGCAATCACACAATCGCAATCACACAATCGCAATCACACAACCGCAATCACACAACCACAATCACACAACCACAATCACACAACAACAATCACACAACCACAATCCCACAACCACGATCACACAACCACGATCACACAACCACGATCACACAACCACAATCACAGAACCACAATCACACAACCACAATCACACAACCACAATCACACAACCACAATCACACAACCACAATCACACAATCACAATCACACCATCACAATCACACAATCACAATCACACAATCACAATCACACAATCGCAATCACACAATCACAATCACACAATCACAATCACACAATCACAATCACACAATCACACAATCACACAATCACACAATCACACAATCACACAATCACACAATCACACAATCACACAATCACACAATCACAATCACACAATCACAATCACAAAATCACAATCACACACTCTCAATCACACAATCCCAGTCACACAATCCCAATTACACAATCACAATCACACAATCACAATCTCACAATCACAATCACACAATCAGAATCACAGAATCACACAAATGCAATCACACAATCGCAATCACACAATCGCAATCACACAACCGCAATCACACAACCACAATCACACAACCACAATCACACAACCACAATCCCACAACCACAATCACACAACCACGATCACACAACCACGATCACACAACCACAGTCACAAAATCACAGTCACACAATCACACAATCACACAATCACACAATCACTCAATCACACAATCACACAGTCACACAATCACACAATCACACAATCACAGAAACACACAATCACACAATCACACAATCACACAATCACACAATCACACAACCACACAATCACACAACCACACAATCACACAACCACACAATCACACAACCACACATACACACAGTCACGCAATCACACAATCACGCAATCACGCAATCACGCAATCACGCAATCACGCAATCACGCAATCACGCAATCACGCAATCTCACAATCACACAATCACACAATCACACATTCACACAATCACACAATCACGCAATCACACAATCACGCAATCACACAATCACGCAATCACACAATCACGCAATCACACAATCACGCAATCACACAATCACGCAATCACACAATCACGCAGTCACACAATCACGCAATCACACAATCACGCAATCACACAATCACGCAATCACACAATCACACAATCACGCAATCACACAATCACGCAATCACACAATCACGCAATCACACAATCACGCAATCACACAATCACGCAATCACACAATCACGCAATCGCACATTCACGCAATCGCACATTCACGCAATAACACAATCACACAATCACACAATCACAATCACAAAATCACAGTCACAATCACACAATCACACGATCACAATCACACAATCACAATCACACAAACACAATCACACAAACACAATCACACAATCACAATCACACAATCACAATCACACAATCACAATCACACAATCACAATCACACAATCACAATCACACAATCACGATCACACAATCACGATCACACAATCACAATCACACAATCACAATCACAATCACAATCACACAATCACAATCACACAATCACAATCACACAATCACAATCACACAATCACAATCACACAATCACAATCACACAATCACAATCACACAATCACAATCACACAATCACAATCACACAATCACAATCACACAATCACAATCACACAATCACAATCACACAATCACAATCACACAATCACAATCACACAATCACAATCACACAATCACAATCACACAATCACAATCACACAATCACAATCACACAATCACAATCACACAATCACAATCACACAATCACAATCACACAATCACAATCACACAATCACAATCACACAATCACAATCACACAATCACAATCACACAATCACAATCACACAATCACAATCACACAATCACAATCACACAATCACAATCACACAATCACAATCACACAATCACAATCACACAATCACAATCACACAATCACAATCACACAATCACAATCACACAATCACAATCACACAATCACAATCACACAATCACAATCACACAATCACAATCACACAATCACAATCACACAATCACAATCACACAATCACAATCACACAATCACAATCACACAATCACAATCACA
Organism: Megachile rotundata; assembly: GCF_050947335.1. Classification (NCBI taxonomy): domain Eukaryota; kingdom Metazoa; phylum Arthropoda; class Insecta; order Hymenoptera; family Megachilidae; genus Megachile; species Megachile rotundata. The sequence continues at coordinate 1,121,361 of NW_027473339.1, read as the reverse complement.
CAATCACAATCACACAATCACAATCACACAATCACAATCACACAATCACAATCACACAATCACAATCACACAATCACAATCACACAATCACAATCACACAATCACAATCACACAATCACAATCACACAATCACAATCACACAATCACAATCACACAATCACAATCACACAATCACAATCACACAATCACAATCACACAATCACAATCACACAATCACAATCACACAATCACAATCACACAATCACAATCACACAATCACAATCACACAATCACAATCACACAATCACAATCACACAATCACAATCACACAATCACAATCACACAATCACAATCACACAATCACAATCACACAATCACAATCACACAATCACAATCACACAATCACAATCACACAATCACAATCACACAATCACAATCACACAATCACAATCACACAATCACAATCACACAATCACAATCACACAATCACAATCACACAATCACAATCACACAATCACAATCACACAATCACAATCACACAATCACAATCACACAATCACAATCACACAATCACAATCACACAAACACAATCACACAAACACAATCACACAATCACAATCACACAATCACAATCACAATCACAATCACACAATCACAATCACACAATCACAATCACACAATATCACAATCACACAATCACAATCACACAATCACAATCACACAATCACAATCACACAATCACAATCACACAATCACAATCACACAATCACAATCACACAATCACAATCACACAATCACAATCACACAATCACAATCACACAATCACAATCACACAATCACAATCACACAATCACAATCACACAATCACAATCACACAATCACAATCACACAATCACAATCACACAATCACAATCACACAATCACAATCACACAATCACAATCACACAATCACAATCACACAATCACAATCACACAATCACAATCACACAATCACAATCACACAATCACAATCACACAATCACAATCACACAATCACAATCACACAATCACAATCACACAATCACAATCACAATCACACAATCACAATCACACAATCACAATCACACAATCACAATCACACAATCACAATCACACAATCACAATCACACAATCACAATCACACAATCACAATCACACAATCACAATCACACAATCACAATCACACAATCACAATCACACAATCACAATCACACAATCACAATCACACAATCACAATCACACAATCACAATCACACAATCACAATCACACAATCACAATCACACAATCACAATCACACAATCACAATCACACAATCACAATCACACAATCACAATCACACAATCACAATCACACAATCACAATCACACAATCACAATCACACAATCACAATCACACAATCACAATCACACAATCACAATCACACAATCACAATCACACAATCACAATCACACAATCACAATCACACAATCACAATCACACAATCACAATCACACAATCACAATCACACAATCACAATCACACAATCACAATCACACAATCACAATCACACAATCACAATCACACAATCACAATCACACAATCACAATCACACAATCACAATCACACAATCACAATCACACAATCACTATCACACAATCACAATCACACAATCACAATCACACAATCACAATCACACAATCACAATCACACAATCACAATCACACAATCACAATCACACAATCACAATCACACAATCACAATCACACAATCACAATCACACAATCACAATCACACAATCACAATCACACAATCACAATCACACAATCACAATCACACAATCACAATCACACAATCACTATCACACAATCACAATCACACACTCTCAATCACACAATCGCACAATCACACAATCGCACAATCACACGATCACACAATCACACGATCAGACAATCACACGATCACATAATCACACAATCACACAATCACAATCACACAATCACAATCACACAAACACAATCACACAATCACAATCACACGATCACAATCACACGATCACAATCACACAATCACAATCACACAATCACAATCACACAATCACAATCACACAATCACAATCACACAATCACAATCACACAATCACAATCACACAATCACAATCACACAATCACAATCACACAATCACAATCACACAATCACACAATCACACAATCACACAACCACACAATCACACAATCACACAATCACACAATCACACAATCACACAATCACACAATCACACAATCAAACAATCACACAATCACACAATCACACAATCACACAATCACACAATCTCACAATCACACAATCACACAATCACACAATCACACAATCACACAATCACACAATCACACAATCACACAATCACACAATCACACAATCACACAATCACACAATCACAATCACAATCACACAATCTCAATCGCACAATCACACAATTGCAATCACACAATCACACAATTGCAATCACACAATCGCAACCACACAAAAGCAGTCGCACAATCACAGTTGCACAATCGCAGTCGCGCAATCACAGTCACGCAATCACACAATTGCAATCACACAATCGCGACCACACAAAAGCCGTCGCACAATCACAGTTGCACAATCACAGTCGCACAATCACACAATCACAATCACACAATCACAATCACACAATCACACAATCACACAATCACACAATCACACAACCACACTATCACACAATCACACAATCACACAATCACACAATCACACAATCACACAATCACACAATCACACAATCACACAATCAAACAATCACACAATCACACAATCGCACAATCACACAATCACACAATCACACAATCACACAATCACACAATCACATAATCACACAATCACAATCAGACAATCACAATCACAAAATCACAATCACACACTCTCAATCACACAATCCCAGTCACACAATCCCAATTACACAATCACAATCACACAATCACAATCTCACAATCACAATCACACAATCAGAATCACAGAATCACACAATTGCAATCACACAATCGCAATCACACAATCGCAATCACACAATCGCAATCACACAACCGCAATCACACAACCACAATCACACAACCACAATCACACAACAACAATCACACAACCACAATCCCACAACCACGATCACACAACCACGATCACACAACCACGATCACACAACCACAATCACAGAACCACAATCACACAACCACAATCACACAACCACAATCACACAACCACAATCACACAACCACAATCACACAATCACAATCACACCATCACAATCACACAATCACAATCACACAATCACAATCACACAATCGCAATCACACAATCACAATCACACAATCACAATCACACAATCACAATCACACAATCACACAATCACACAATCACACAATCACGCAATCACACAATCACGCAATCACACAATCACGCAATCACACAATCACGCAATCGCACATTCACGCAATCGCACATTCACGCAATAACACAATCACACAATCACACAATCACAATCACAAAATCACAGTCACAATCACACAATCACACGATCACAATCACACAATCACAATCACACAAACACAATCACACAAACACAATCACACAATCACAATCACACAATCACAATCACACAATCACAATCACACAATCACAATCACACAATCACAATCACACAATCACGATCACACAATCACAATCACACAATCACAATCACACAATCACAATCACAATCACAATCACACAATCACAATCACACAATCACAATCACACAATCACAATCACACAATCACAGTCACACAATTACACAACCACACAATCACACAACCACACAATCACACAACCACACATACACACAGTCACGCAATCACACAATCACGCAATCACGCAATCACGCAATCACGCAATCACACAATCACGCAATCACACAATCACGCAATCACACAATCACGCAATCACACAATCACGCAATCACACAATCACGCAATCACAAAATCACGCAATCACAATCACACAATCACAATCACACAATCACAATCACACAATCACAATCACACAATCACAATCACACAATCACAATCACAATCACACAATCACAATCACACAATCACAATCACACAATCACAATCACACAATCACAATCACACAATCACAATCACACAATCACAATCACACAATCACAATCACACAATCACAATCACACAATCACAATCACACAATCACAATCACAATCACACAATCTCAATCGCACAATCACACAATTGCAATCACACAATCACACAATTGCAATCACACAATCGCAACCACACAAAAGCAGTCGCACAATCACAGTTGCACAATCGCAGTCGCGCAATCACAGTCACGCAATCACACAATTGCAATCACACAATCGCGACCACACAAAAGCAGTCGCACAATCACAGTTGCACAATCACAGTCGCACAATCACACAATCACAATCACACAATCACAATCACACAATCACACAATCACACAATCACACAATCACACAACCACACTATCACACAATCACACAATCACACAATCACACAATCACACAATCGCACTATCACACAATCACACAATCACACAATCAAACAATCACACAATCACACAATCACACAATCACACAATCACACAATCACACAATCACACAATCACACAATCACAATCACACAATCACAATCACAAAATCAAAATCACACACTCTCAATCACACAATCCCAGTCACACAATCCCAATTACACAATCACAATCACACAATCACAATCTCACAATCACAATCACACAATCAGAATCACAGAATCACACAATTGCAATCACACAATCGCAATCACACAATCGCAATCACACAATCGCAATCACACAATCACAATCACACAATCACAATCACACAATCACACAATCACACAATCACACAGTCACACAATCACACAATCACACGATCACACAATCACACAATCACACAATCACACGATCACACAATCACACAATCACACAATCACACAATCACACAATCACACAATCACACAATCACACAATCACACAATCACACAATCACACAATCACACAACCACACAATCACACAATCACACAATCACACAATCACACAATCACACAATCACACGATCACATAATCACACAATCACACAATCACACAATCACACAATCACACAATCACACAATCACAATCACACAATCACAATCACAATCACACAATCACAATCACACAATCACAATCACACAATCACAATCACACAAACACAATCACACAATCACAATCACAATCACACAATCACAATCACACAATCACAATCACACAATCACAATCACACAATCACAATCACACAATCACAATCACACAATCACAATCACACAATCACAATCACACAATCACACAATCACACAATCACACAATCACACAATCACACAATCACACAATCACACAATCACACAATCACACAATCACACAATCACACAATCACACAATCACACAATCACACAATCACACAATCACACAATCACACAATCACACAATCACACAATCACACAATCACACAATCACACAATCACACAATCACACAATCACACAATCACACAATCACACAATCACACAATCACACAATCACAGTCACACAATCACAATCACACAATCACGCAGTCACAATCCCACAATCAAGATCGAACAATCACGACCACACAGTCATGATCACACAATCACGATCACACAATAACAATCACACAATCACAATCACACAATCACAATCACACAATCACAGTCACACAATCACAATCACACAGTCACACAATCACAATCACACAGTCACACAATCACAATCACAATCACAATCTCAGTCACAATCACAATCACAATCACAATCACACAATCACAGTCACGATCACACAATCACAATCACACAATCACAATCCCACAATCACAATCACACAATCACAGTCACACAATCACAATCACACAATCACGCAGTCACAATCCCACAATCACGATCGAACAATCACGACCACACAGTCATGATCACACAATCACCATCACACAATCACAATCCCACAATCACAATCACACAATCACAGTAACACAATCACAATCACACAATCACGCAGTCACAATCCCACAATCACGAACACACAATCACGACCACACAGTCACGATCACACAATCACGATCACACAATCACAATCACACAACCACAACCACACAATCACACAGTCACAATCCCACAATCACGATCACACAATCATGACCACACAGTCACAATCACACAATCGCAATCACAATCCCACAATCACAATCACAGAATCACATTCACACAATCACAATCACACAACCACAAGCACACAATCCCACAGTCACAATCCCACAATCACGATCACCCAATCACGATCACCCAATCACGATCACCCAATCACGATCACCCAGTCACGATCACCCAATCACGATCACCAAATCACGGTCACCCAATCACGATCACACGATCACAATCACACGATCACAATCACACGATCACAATCACACGATCACAATCACACAATCACAATCACACAATCACAATCACACAACCACAACCACACAATCACACAGTCACAATCCCACAATCACGATCACACAATCACGACCACACAGTCGCAATCACACAATCACAATCACACAATCACGATCCCACAGTCACGATCCCACAATCACGATCGCACAATCACAATCACACAATCACGACCACACAATCACGACCACACAATCACGATCACACGATCACGATCACACAATCACGATCACACAATCAATATCACACAATCACGATCACACAATAAGAATCACACAATCACAATCACACAATCACAATCACACAATCACAGTCACACAATCACAATCACACAGTCACACAATCACAATCATACAGTCACACAATCACAATCACAATCACAATCACAGTCACAATCACAATCACAATCACACAATCACAGTCACGATCACACAATCACAATCACACAATCACAATCCCACAATCACAATCACACAATCACAGTCACACAATCACAATCACACAATCACGCAGTCACAATCCCACAATCACGATCGAACAATCACGACCACACAGTCATGATCACACAATCACGATCACACAATCACAATCCCACAATCATAATCACACAATCACAGTCACACAATCACAATCACACAATCACGCAGTCACAATCCCACAATCACGATCACACAATCACGACCACACAGTCACGATCACACAATCACGATCACACAATCACAATCACACAACCACAACCACACAATCACACAGTCACAATCCCACAATCATGATCACACAATCACGACCACACAGTCGCAATCACACAATCACAATCACACAATCACGATCCCACAGTCACGATCCCACAATCACGATCACACAATCACTATCACACAATCACGACCACACAATCACGACCACACAATCACGATCACACAATCACGATCACACTATCACGATCACACAATCACGATCACACAATCACGATCACACAATCACGATCACACTATCACGATCACACAATCACCATCACACAATCACGATCACAAAATCACGATCACACAATCACGATCACACTATCACGATCACACAATCACCATCACACAATCACGATCACAAAATCACGATCACAATCACGATCACACAATCACGATTACACAATCACGATCAGAGAATCCTAATCACACAATCAGGATCACACAATCACGATCACATAATCACGGTCACACAATCACGGTCACACAATCACGATCACACAATCACACAATCACAATCACAATCACAATCACATAATCGCAATCACTCAATCGCGATCACACAATCGCGATCACACAATCGCGATCACACAATCGCGATCACACAATCGCGATCACACAATCGCGATCACACAATCGCGATCACAATCGCGATCACACAATCACACAGTCACAATGCCACAATCACGATCACACAATCACGACCACACAGTCACAATCACACAATCGCAATCACAATCACACAATCACAGTCACACAATCACAATCGCACAACCCCACAATCCCACAGTCACAATCCCACAATCACGGTCACACAATCACAGTCACACAATCACAATCACAATCACAATCACAATCACAATCATAATCACAATCACAATCACAATCACAATCACAGTCACAATCACAATCACAATCACAATCACAATCACACAATCACAGTCACGATCACACAATCACAATCACACAATCACAATCCCACAATCACAATCACACAATCACAGTCACACAATCACAATCACACAATCACGCAGTCACAATCCCACAATCAAGAACGAACAATCACGACCACACAGTCATGATCACACAATCACGATCACACAATAACAATCACACAATCACAATCACACAATCACAATCACACAATCACAATCACACAATCACAATCACACAATCACAGTCACACAATCACAATCACACAGTCACACAATCACAATCACACAGTCACACAATCACAATCACAATCACAATCTCAGTCACAATCACAATCACAATCACAATCACACAATCACAGTCACGATCACACAATCACAATCACACAATCACAATCCCACAATCACAATCACACAATCACAGTCACACAATCACAATCACACAATCACGCAGTCACAATCCCACAATCACGATCGAACAATCACGACCACACAGTCATGATCACACAATCACCATCACACAATCACAATCCCACAATCACAATCACACAATCACAGTCACACAATCACAATCACACAATCACGCAGTCACAATCCCACAATCACGATCACACAATCACAATCCCACAGTCACAATCCCACAATCACGGTCACACAACCACAGTCACACAATCACAATCACAATCACAATCACAATCACAATCATAATCACAATCACAATCACAATCACAATCACAGTCACAATCACAATCACAATCCCACAATCACGATCACACAATCATGACCACACAGTCACAATCTCACAATCGCAATCACAATCCCACAATCACAATCACAGAATCACATTCACACAATCACAATCACACAACCACAAGCACACAATCCCACAGTCACAATCCCACAATCACGATCACCCAATCACGATCACCCAATCACGATCACCCAATCACCATCACCAAATCACGATCACCCAATCACGATCACCCAATCACAATCACCCAATCACGGTCACCCAATCACGATCACACGATCACAATCACACGATCACAATCACACGATCACAATCACACGATCACAATCACACGATCACAATCACACGATCACAATCACACAATCACAATCACACAATCACAATCACACAACCACAACCACACAATCACACAGTCACAATCCCACAATCACGATCACACAATCACGACCACACAGCCGCAATCACACAATCACAATCACACAATCACGAACCCACAGTCACGATCCCACAATCACGATCGCACAATCACAATCACACAATCACGACCACACAATCACGACCACACAATCACGATCACACAATCACGATCGCACTATCACGATCGCACAATCACGATCGCACAATCACTATCGCACAATCACCATCACACAATCACGATCACAAAATCACGATCACAATCACAATCACACAATCACGATTACACAATCACGATCACAGAATCCTACTCACACAATCAGGATCGCACAATCACGATCACATAATCACGGTCACACAATCACGGTCACACAATCACGATCACACAATCACGATCACACAATCACACAATCACAATCACAATCACAATCACATAATCACAATCACACAATCACGATCACACAATCACGATCACACAATCACGATCACACAATCATGATCACACAATCACGATCACACAACCACAACGACATGATCACACAGTCACGATCACACAATCGCGATCACACAATCGCGGTCACACAATCGCGGTCACACAATCGCGATCACACAATCGCGGTCACACAATCGCCATCACACAATCGCGATCACACAATCGCGATCACACAATCGCGATCACACAATCGGGATCACACAATCGCGATCACACAATCGCGATCACACAATCGCGGTCACACAATCGCGATCACACAATCGCGATCACACAATCGCGATCACACAATCGCGATCACACAATCACGATCACACAATCACACAGTCACAATCCCACAATCACGATCACACAATCACGACCACACAGTCACAATCACACAATCGCAATCACAATCACACAATCACAGTCACACAATCACAATCGCACAACCACAACCACACAATCCCACAGTCACAATCCCACAATCACGGTCACACAATCACAGTCACGCAATCACAATCACACAGTCACACAATTACAATCACAATCACAATCACAATCACAATCACAATCACAATCACAATCACAGTCACAATCACAATCACAAACCCAATCACACAATCACAGTCACGATCACACAATCACAATCACACAATCACAATCCCACAATCACAATCACACAATCACAGTCACGATCACACAATCACAATCACACAATCACAATCGCACAATCACAATCACACAGTCACAGTCACACAATCACAATCACACAATCACACAGTCACAATCCCACAATCACGATCATACAATCACGACCACACAGTCACGATCGCACAATCACAATCACACAATCACAATCACAATCACAATCACATAATCACAATCACACAATCACAATCACACAATCACAATCACACAATCACAATCAAACAATCACAGTCACACAATCACACAATCACAATCACACAATCACACAATCACAGTCACACAATCGCAGTCACACAATCGCAATCACACAATCGCAATCACACAATCGCAATCACACAATCGCAATCACACAATCGCAATCACACAATCGCAATCACACAATCACGCAGTCACAATCCCACAATCACGGTCACACAATCACAGTCACACAATCACAATCACACAGTCACACAATCACAATCACAATCACAATCACAATCATAATCACAATCACAATCACAATCACAATCACAATCACACAATCACAGTCACGATCACACAATCACAATCACACAATCACAATCCCACAGTCACAATCACACAATCACAGTCACACAATCACAATCACACAATCGCACAGTCACAATCCGACAATCACGATCACACAATCATGACCACACAGTCACAATCACACAATCGCAATCACAATCCCACAATCACAATCACAGAATCACGACCACACAGTCACGATCACACAATCACGATTACACAATCACAATCACACAACCACAACCACACAATCACACAGTCACAATCCCACAATCACGATCACACAATCACGACCACACAGTCGCAATCACACAATCACAATCACCCAATCACAATCACACAATCACAGTCACACAATCACAATCACACAGTCACACAATCACAATCACAATCACAGTCACAATCACAATCACAATCACAATCACACAATCACAGTCACGATCACACAATCACAATCACACAATCACAATCCCACAATCACAATCCCACAATCACAATCACACAATCACAGTCACACAATCACAATCACACAATCACGCAGTCACAATCCCACAATCACGATCACACAATCACGACCACACAGTCACGATCACACAATCACGATCACACAATCACAATCCCACAATCACAATCACACAACCACGGTCACACAATCACAATCACACAATCACGCAGTCACAATCCCACAATCACGATCACACAATCACGACCACAGTCACGATCACACAATCACGATCACACTATCACGATCACACTATCACAACCACACAATCACACAGTCACAATCCCACAATCACGATCACACAATCACGACCACACAGTCGCAATCACACAATCGCAATCACACAATCGCAGTCACACAATCGCAATTACACAATCGCGATCACACAATCGCGATCACACAATCGCGATCACACAATCGCGATCACACAATCGCGATCACACAATCGCGATCACACAATCACGATCACACAATCACAGTCACACAATCACAATCACACAGTCACACAATCACAATCACAATCACAATCACAATCACAATCAGAATCACAATCACAATCGCAATCACAATCACAATCACACAATCACAATCGCACAATCACAATCACACAATCACAGTCACACAATCACAATCACACAATCCCACAGTCACAATCCCACAATCACGATCACCCAATCACGATCACCCAATCAGGATCACACAATCACGATCACACAATCACGATCACACAATCACGATCACACAATCACGATCACACAATCACACAGTCACAATCCCACAATCGCGATCGCACAATCACGACCACACAGTCACAATCACACAATCGCAATCACAATCACACAATCACACAATCACAGTCAAACAATCACAATCGCACAACCACAACCACACAATCCCACAGTCACAATCCCACAATCACGACCACACAATCACGACCACACAGTCACGATCACACAATCGCAATCACACAATCACAATCACACAATCACAATCACACAATCACAATCACACAATCACAATCACACAATCACAGTCACACAATCACAATCACACAGTCACACAATCACAATCACAATCACAGTCACAATCACAATCACAATCACAATCACACAATCACAGTCACGATCACACAATCACAATCACACAATCACAATCCCACAATCACTATCACACAATCACAGTCACACAATCACAATCACACAATCACGCAGTCACAATCCCACAATCACGATCACACAATCACGACCACACAGTCACGATCACACAATCACGATCACACAATTACAATCCCACAATCACAATCACACAACCACAGTCACACAATCACAATCACACAATCACGCAGTCACAATCCCACAATCACGATCACACAATCACGATCACACAATCACGATCACACAATCACGATCACACAATCACGATCACACAATCACACAGTCACAATCCCACAATCACGATCGCACAATCACGACAACACAGTCACAATCACACAATCGCAATCACAATCACACAATCACAGTCACACAATCACAATCACAATCACAATCAGAATCACAATCACAATCACAATCACAATCACACAATCACAATCCCACAATCACAATCACACAATCACAGTCACACAATCACAATCACACAATCGCACAGTCACAATCCCACAATCACGATCACCCAATCACCATCACCCAATCAGGATCACACAATCACGATCACACAATCACGATCACACAATCACACAGTCACAATCCCACAATCACGATCGCACAATCACGACCACACAGTCACAATCACACAATCGCAATCACAATCACACAATCACAGTCACACAATCACAATCGCACAACCACAACCACACAATCCCACAGTCACAATCCCACAATCACGATCACACAATCACGACCACACAGTCACGATCACACAATCGCAATCACACAATCACAATCATACAACCACAATCACACAATCACAACCACACAATCACAATCACACAATCACAATCACACAATCACAATCACACAATCCCAAACACACAATCACAATCAAACAATCACGATCCCACAGTCACGATCCCACAATCACGATCACACAATCACAATCACACAATCACGACCACACAATCACGACCACACAATCACGATCACACAATCACGATCACACTATCACGATCATACAATCACAGTCACACAATCACAATCACACAACCACAACCACACAATCACACAGTCACAATCCCACAATCACGATCACACAATCACGACCACACAGTCACGATCACACAATCGCAATCACACAATCACAATCACACAACCACAATCACACAATCACAACCACACAATCACAATCACACAATCACAATCACACAATCACAATCACACAATCACGATCACACAATCACGATCACACAGTCACCATCACACAATCACGATCACAAAATCACGATCACAATCACGATCACACAATCACAATTACACAATCGCGATCACAGAATCCTAATCACACAATCAGGATCACACAATCACGATCACATAATCACGGTCACACAATCACGGTCACACAATCACGATCACACAATCACGATCACACAATCACACAATCACAATCACAATCACAATCACATAATCACAATCACACAATCGCGATCACACAATCGCGATCGCACAATCGCGATCACACAATCGCGATCACACAATCGCGATCACACAATCGCGATCACACAATCGCGATCACACAATCGCGATCACACAATCGCGATGACACAATCGCGATCACACAATCACACAGTCACAATCCCACAATCACGATCACACAATCACGACCACACAGTCACAATCACACAATCGCAATCGCAATCACACAATCACAGTCACACAATCACAATCGCACAACCACAACCACACAATCCCACAGTCACAATCCCACAATCACGGTCACACAATCACAGTCACACAATCACAATCACGCAGTCACACAATCACAATCACAATCACAATCACAATCATAATCACAATCACAATCACAATCACAATCACAATCACAATCACACAATCACAGTCACGATCACACAATCACAATCACACAATCACAATCCCACAATCACAATCACACAATCACAGTCACACAATCGCACAGTCACAATCCCACAATCACGATCACCCAATCACGATCACCCAATCACGATCACCCAATCACGATCACCCAATCACGATCACCCAATCACGATCACACAATCACGATCACACAATCACGATCACACAATCACGATCACATAATCACACATTCACAATCCCACAATCACGATCACACAATCATGACCACACAGTCACAATCACACAATCGCAATCACAATCACAGAATCACATTCACACAATCACAATCACACAATCACAATCACACAATCGCACAGTCACAATCCCACAATCACGATCACCCAATCACGATCGCACAATCACGATCGCACATTCACGATCGCACATTCACGATCGCACAATCACGATACCACAATCACGATCGCACAATCGCGATCACACAATCGCGATCACAATCGCGATCACACAATCGCGATCACACAATCACGATCACACAATCACACAGTCACAATCCCACAATCACGATCACACAATCACGACCACACAGTCACAATCACACAATCGCAATCACAATCACACAATCACAGTCACACAATCACAATCGCGCAACCACAACCACACAATCCCACAGTCACAATCCCACAATCACGGTCACACAATCACAGTCACACAATCACAATCACACAGTCACACAATCACAATCACAATCACAATCACAATCACAATCACAATCACAATCACAATCACAGTCACTATCACAATCACAATCACAATCACACAATCACAGTCACGATCACAAAATCACAATCACACAATCACATTCACACAATCACAGTCACACAATCACACAGTCACAATCCCACAATCACGATCACACAATCACGACCACACAGTCACGATCACACAATCACAATCACACAATCACAATCACACAATCGCAATGACACAATCACAATCATACAACCACGACCACACAGTCACGATCACACAATCACAATCACACAATCACAAACACACAATCACAATCAAACAATCACAATCACACAATCACAATCACACAATCACAATCACACAATCACAATCACACAATCACAATCACACAATCACAATAACACAATCACAATCACACAATCACAATCACACAATCACAATCACACAATCACAATCACACAATCGCAATCACACAATCGCAATCACACAATCGCAATCACACAATCGCAATCACACAAACGCAATCACACAAACGCAATCACACAATCCCAATCACACGATCGCAATCACACGATCGCAATCACACGATCGCAATCACACGATTGCAATCACACGATCACAATCACACGATCGCAATCACACGATCACAATCACACGATCACAATCACACGATCACGATCACACTATCACGATCACACAATCACAGTCACACAATCACAATCACAATCACACAGTCACACAGTCACAATCACACAATCACAGTCACAATCACACAATCACAATCACACAATCTCAATCCCACAATCACAATCACACAACCACAACCGCACAATCACACAGTCACAATCCCACAATCACGATCACACAATCACGACCACACAGTCGCAATCACACAAACGCAATCACACAATCGCGATCACACAATCGCAATCACACAATCGCAATCACACAATCGCAGTCACACAATCACAATCACACAACCACAATCACACAGTCACAATCCCACAATCACGATCGCACAATCACGACCACACAGTCACAATCACACAATCGCAATCACAATCACACAATCACAGTCACACAATCACAATCGCACAACCACAACCACACAATCCCACAGTCACAATCCCACAATCACGATCACACAATCACGACCACACAGTCACGATCACACAATCGCAATCACACAATCACAATCATACAACCACAATCACACAATCACAATCACACAATCACAATCCCACAATCACAATCACACAATCACATTCACACAATCACAATCACACAATCACACAGTCACAATCCCACAATCACGATCACACAATCACGACCACACAGTCACGATCACACAATCACAATCACACAATCACAATCACACAATCACAATCACACAATCACAATGACACAATCACAATCACACAATCACGACCACACAGTCACGATCACACAATCACAATCACACAATCACAAACACACAATCACAATCACACAATAACAATCACAATCACAATCACAATCACAATCACAATCACAATCAGAATCACAATCACAATCACAATCACAATCACAATCGCAATCACAATCACAATCACACAATCACAATCGCACAATCACAATCACACAATCACAGTCACACAATCACAATCACACAATCGCAATGACACAATCACAATCATACAACCACGACCACACAGTCACGATCACACAATCACAATCACACAATCACAAACACACAATCACAGTCAAACAATCACAATCACACAATCACAATCACACAATCACAATCACACAATCACAATCACACAATCACAATCACACAATCACAATCACACAATCACAATAACACAATCACAATCACACAATCACAATCACACAATCACAATCACACAATCACAATCACACAATCACAATCACACAATCACAATCACACAATCGCAATCACACAATCGCAATCACACAATCGCAATCACACAAACGCAATCACACAAACGCAATCACACAATCCCAATCACACGATCGCAATCACACGATCGCAATCACACGATCGCAATCACACGATTGCAATCACACGATCACAATCACACGATCGCAATCACACGATCACAATCACACGATCACGATCACACTATCACGATCACACAATCACAGTCACACAATCACAATCACAATCACACAGTCACACAGTCACAATCACACAATCACAGTCACAATCACACAATCACAATCACACAATCTCAATCCCACAATCACAATCACACAACCACAACCGCACAATCACACAGTCACAATCCCACAATCACGATCACACAATCACGACCACACAGTCGCAATCACACAAACGCAATCACACAATCGCAATCACACAATCGCAATCACACAATCGCAATCACACAATCGCAGTCACACAATCACAATCACACAACCACAATCACACAGTCACAATCCCACAATCACGATCGCACAATCACGACCACACAGTCACAATCACACAATCGCAATCACAATCACACAATCACAGTCACACAATCACAATCGCACAACCACAACCACACAATCCCACAGTCACAATCCCACAATCACGATCACACAATCACGACCACACAGTCACGATCACACAATCGCAATCACACAATCACAATCATACAACCACAATCACACAATCACAATCACACAATCACAATCCCACAATCACAATCACACAATCACATTCACACAATCACAATCACACAATCACACAGTCACAATCCCACAATCACGATCACACAATCACGACCACACAGTCACGATCACACAATCACAATCACACAATCACAATCACACAATCACAATCACACAATCACAATGACACAATCACAATCACACAATCACGACCACACAGTCACGATCACACAATCACAATCACACAATCACAAACACACAATCACAATCACACAATAACAATCACAATCACAATCACAATCACAATCACAATCAGAATCACAATCACAATCACAATCACAATCACAATCGCAATCACAATCACAATCACACAATCACAATCGCACAATCACAATCACACAATCACAGTCACACAATCACAATCACACAATCGCACAGTCACAATCCCACAATCACGATCACCCAATCACGATCACCCAATCAGGATCACACAATCACGATCACACAATCACGATCACACAATCACACAGTCACAATCCCACAATCGCGATCGCACAATCACGACCACACAGTCACAATCACACAATCGCAATCACAATCACACAATCACACCATCACAGTCAAACAATCACAATCGCACAACCACAACCACACAATCCCACAGTCACAATCCCACAATGACGATCACACAATCACGACCACACAGTCACGATCACACAATCGCAATCACACAATCACAATCACACAATCACAATCACACAATCACAATCACACAATCACAATCACACAATCACAGTCACACAATCACAACCACACAGTCACACAATCACAATCACAATCACAGTCACAATCACAATCACAATCACAATCACACAATCACAGTCACGATCACGCAATCACAATCACACAATCACAATCCCACAATCACAATCACACAACCACAGTCACACAATCACAATCACACAATCACGCAGTCACAATCCCACAATCACGATCACACAATCACGACCACACAGTCACGATCACACAATCACGATCACACAATCACAATCACACAACCACAACCACACAATCACACAGTCACAATCCCACAATCACGATCACACAATCACGACCACACAGTCGCAATCACACAATCGCAATCACACAATCGCAGTCACACAATCGCAATCACACAATCGCAAACATACAATCGCAATCCCACAATCACAATCACACAATCACAGTCACACAATCACAATCACACAACCACAACCACACAATCACACAGTCACAATCCCACAATCACGATCACACAATCACGACCACACAGTCACGATCACACAATCACGATCACACTATCACGATCACACTATCACGATCACACAATCACAGTCACACAATCGCAATTACAGAATCGCAGTCACACAATCGCAATCACACAATCACAATCCCACAATCACAATCACACAATCACAGTCACACAATCACAATCACACAACCGCACAGTCACAATCCCACAATCACGATCACCCAATCACGATCACCCAATCAGGATCACACAATCACGATCACACAATCACGATCACACAATCACGATCACACAATCACGATCACACAATCACGATCACACAATCACACAGTCACAATCCCACAATCACGATCGCACAATCACGACAACACAGTCACAATCACACAATCGCAATCACAATCACACAATCACAGTCACACAATCACAATCGCACAACCACAACCACACAATCCCACAGTCACAATCCCACAATCACGATCACACAATCACGACCACACAGTCACGATCACACAATCACGATCACACAATCACGATCACACAATCGCAATCACACAATCACAATCATACAACCACAATCACACAATCACAATCACACAATCACAATCCCACAATCACAATCACACAATCACACAGTCACAATCCCACAATCACGATCACACAATCACGACCACACAGTCACGATCACACAATCACGATCACACAATCACAATCCCACAATCACAATCACACAACCACAGTCACACAATCACAATCACACAATCACGCAGTCACAATCCCACAATCACGATCACACAATCACGACCACACAGTCACGATCACACAATCACGATCACACAATCACAGTCACACAACCACAACCACACAATCACACAGTCACAATCCCGCAATCACGATCACACAATCACGACCACACAGTCGCAATCACACAATCGCAATCACACAATCGCAGTCACACAATCGCAAACACACAATCGCAATCACACAATTGCAATCCCACAATCACAATCACACAATCACAGTCACACAATCACAATCACACAAACACAACCACACAATCACACAGTCACAATCCCACAATCACGATCACACAATCACGACCACACAGTCACGATCACACAATCACGATCACACTATCACGATCACACTATCACGATCACACAATCACAGTCACACAATCACAATCACAATCACAATAAGAATCACAATCACAAGCACAATCACAATCACAATCACAATCACACAATCACAATCCCACAATCACAATCACACAATCACAGTCACACAATCACAATCACACAATCGCACAGTCACAATCCCACAATCACGATCACCCAATCACGATCACCCAATCAGGATCACACAATCACGATCACACAATCACGATCACACAATCACGATCACACAATCACGATCACACAATCACACAGTCACAATCCCACAATCACGATCGCACAATCACGACCACACAGTCACGATCACACAATCACGATCACACAATCACAATCACACAACCACAACCACACAATCACACAGTCACAATCCCACAATCACGATCACACAATCACGACCACACAGTCGCAATCACACAATCGCAATCACACAATCGCAATCACACAATCGCAGTCACACAATCGCAATCACACAACCGCAACCACACAATCACAATCACACAATCACAATCACACAATCACAATCACACAATCACAATCACACAATCACGATCCCACAGTCACGATCCCACAATCACGATCACACTATCACAATCACACAATCACGACCACACAATCACGACCACACAATCACGATCACACAATCACGATCACACTATCACGATCACACAATCACGATCACACAACCACAACCACACAATCACACAGTCACAATCCCACAATCACGATCACACAATCACGACCACACAGTCACAATCACACAATCGCAATCACAATCTCAATCACACAATCACGATCACACAATCACGATCACACAGTCACCATCACACAATCACGATCACAAAATCACGATCACAATCACGATCACACAATCACGATTACACAATCGCGATCACAGAATCCTAATCACACAATCAGGATCACACAATCACGATCACATAATCACGGTCACACAATCACGGTCACACAATCACGATCACACAATCACGATCACACAATCACACAATCACAATCACAATCACAATCACATAATCACAATCACACAATCGCGATCACACAATCGCGATCACACAATCGCGATCACACAATCGCGATCACACAATCGCGATCACACAATCGCGATCACACAATCGCGATCACACAATCGCGATCACACAATCGCGATCACACAATCGCGATCACACAATCGCGATCACACTATCGCGATGACACAATCGCGATCACACAATCACACAGTCACAATCCCACAATCACGATCACACAATCACGACCACACAGTCACAATCACACAATCGCAATCGCAATCACACAATCACAGTCACACAATCACAATCACAATCACAGAATCACATTCACACAATCACAATCACACAATCACAATCACACAATCGCACAGTCACAATCCCACAATCACGATCACCCAATCGCGATCGCACAATCACGATCGCACATTCACGATCGCACATTCACGATCGCACAATCACGATACCACAATCACGATCGCACAATCGCGATCACACAATCGCGATCACAATCGCGATCACACAATCGCGATCACACAATCACGATCACACAATCACACAGTCACAATCCCACTATCACGATCACACAATCACGACCACACAGTCACAATCACACAATCGCAATCACAATCACACAATCACAGTCACACAATCACAATCGCGCAACCACAACCACACAATCCCACAGTCACAATCCCACAATCACGGTCACACAATCACAGTCACACAATCACAATCACACAGTCACACAATCACAATCACAATCACAATCACAATCACAATCACAATCACAATCACAGTCACAATCACAATCACAATCACAATCACACAATCACAGTCACGATCACACAATCACAATCACACAATCACAATCCCACAATCACAGTCACGATCACACAATCACAATCACACAATCACAATCCCACAATCACAATCACACAATCACATTCACACAATCACAGTCACACAATCACACAGTCACAATCCCACAATCACGATCACACAATCACGACCACACAGTCACGATCACACAATCACAATCACACAATCACAATCACACAATCGCAATGACACAATCACAATCACACAACCACGACCACACAGTCACGATCACACAATCACAATCACACAATC
This sequence comes from Megachile rotundata, assembly GCF_050947335.1. NCBI lineage: Eukaryota > Metazoa > Arthropoda > Insecta > Hymenoptera > Megachilidae > Megachile > Megachile rotundata. Next base: position 1,098,682 of record NW_027473339.1, on the reverse strand, counting down.
ACAAACACACAATCACAATCAAACAATCACAATCACACAATCACAATCACACAATCACAATCACACAATCACAAACACACAATCACAATCACACAATCACAATCACACAATCACAATCACACAATCACAATAACACAATCACAATCACACAATCACAATCACACAATCACAATCACACAATCACAATCACACAATCGCAATCACACAATCGCAATCACACAATCGCAATCACACAAACGCAATCACACAAACGCAATCACACAATCCCAATCACACGATCGCAATCACACGATCGCAATCACACGATCGCAATCACACGATTGCAATCACACGATCACAATCACACGATCGCAATCACACGATCACAATCACACGATCACAATCACACGATCACGATCACACTATCACGATCACACAATCACGACCACACAGTCGCAATCACACAATCGCAATCACACAATCGCAATCACACAATCGCAATCACACAATCGCAGTCACACAATCACAATCACACAACCACAATCACACAGTCACAATCCCACAATCACGATCGCACAATCACGACCACACAGTCACAATCACACAATCGCAATCACAATCACACAATCACAATCATACAACCACAATCACACAATCACAATCACACAATCACAATCCCACAATCACAATCACACAATCACATTCACACAATCACAATCACACAATCACACAGTCACAATCCCACAATCACGATCACACAATCACGACCACACAGTCACGATCACACAGTCACAATCACACAATCACAATCACACAATCACAATCACACAATCACAATGACACAATCACAATCACACAATCACGACCACACAGTCGCAATCACACAATCACAATCACACAATCACGAACCCACAGTCACGATCCCACAATCACGATCGCACAATCACAATCACACAATCACGACCACACAATCACGACCACACAATCACGATCACACAATCACGATCGCACTATCACGATCGCACAATCACGATCGCACAATCACGATCGCACAATCACCATCACACAATCACGATCACAAAATCACGATCACAATCACAATCACACAATCACGATTACACAATCACGATCACAGAATCCTACTCACACAATCAGGATCGCACAATCACGATCACATAATCACGGTCACACAATCACGGTCACACAATCACGATCACACAATCACGATCACACAATCACGGTCACACAATCACGATCACACAATCACGATCACACAATCACACAATCACAATCACAATCACGATCACACAATCACGATCACACAATCATGATCACACAATCACGATCACACAACCACAACGACATGATCACACAGTCACGATCACACAATCGCGATCACACAATCGCGGTCACACAATCGCGGTCACACAATCGCGATCACACAATCGCGGTCACACAATCGCCATCACACAATCGCGATCACACAATCGCGATCACACAATCGCGATCACACAATCGGGATCACACAATCGCGATCACACAATCGCGATCACACAATCGCGATCACACAATCGCGATCACACAATCGCGATCACACAATCGCGATCACACAATCGCGATCACACAATCACGATCACACAATCACACAGTCACAATCCCACAATCACGATCACACAATCACGACCACACAGTCACAATCACACAATCGCAATCACAATCACACAATCACAGTCACACAATCACAATCGCACAACCACAACCACACAATCCCACAGTCACAATCCCACAATCACGGTCACACAATCACAGTCACACAATCACAATCACACAGTCACACAATTACAATCACAATCACAATCACAATCACAATCACAATCACAATCACAATCACAATCACAATCACAATCACAATCACAGTCACAATCACAATCACAAACCCAATCACACAATCACAGTCACGATCACACAATCACAATTACACAATCACAATCCCACAATCACAATCACACAATCACAGTCACGATCACACAATCACAATCACACAATCACAATCGCACAATCACAATCACACAATCACAGTCACGCAATCACAATCACACAATCACACAGTCACAATCCCACAATCACGATCATACAATCACGACCACACAGTCACGATCGCACAATCACAATCACACAATCACAATCACAATCACAATCACATAATCACAATCACACAATCACAATCACACAATCACAATCACACAATCACAATCAAACAATCACAATCACACAATCAGACAATCACAATCACACAATCACAATCACACAATCACACAATCACAGTCACACAATCGCAGTCACACAACCGCAATCACACAATCGCAATCACACAATCGCAATCACACAATCGCAATCACACAATCGCAATCACACAATCGCAATCACACAATCGCAATCACACAATCACGCAGTCACAATCCCACAATCACGGTCACACAATCACAGTCACACAATCACAATCACACAGTCACACAATCACAATCACAATCACAATCACAATCATAATCACAATCACAATCACAATCACAATCACAATCACACAATCACAGTCACGATCACACAATCACAATCACACAATCACAATCCCACAGTCACAATCACACAATCACAGTCACACAATCACAATCACACAATCGCACAGTCACAATCCGACAATCACGATCACACAATCATGACCACACAGTCACAATCACACAATCGCAATCACAATCCCACAATCACAATCACAGAATCACGACCACACAGTCACGATCACACAATCACGATTACACAATCACAATCACACAACCACAACCACACAATCACACAGTCACAATCCCACAATCACGATCACACAATCACGACCACACAGTCGCAATCACACAATCACAATCACCCAATCACAATCACACAATCACAGTCACACAATCACAATCACACAATCACAATCACACAATCACAATCACACAATCACAATCACACAATCACGATCACACAATCACGATCACACAGTCACCATCACACAATCACGATCACACAATCACACAATCACAATCACAATCACAATCACATAATCACAATCACACAATCGCGATCACACAATCGCGATCACAGAATCCTAATCACACAATCAGGATCACACAATCACGATCACATAATCACGGTCACACAATCACGGTCACACAATCACGATCACACAATCACGATCACACAATCACACAATCACAATCACAATCACAATCACATAATCACAATCACACAATCGCGATCACACAATCGCGATCGCACAATCGCGATCACACAATCGCGATCACGCAATCGCGATCACACAATCGCGATCACACAATCGCGATCACACAACCGCGATCACACAATCGCGATCACACAATCGCGATGACACAATCGCGATCACACAATCACACAGTCACAATCCCACAATCACGATCACACAATCACGACCACACAGTCACAATCACACAATCGCAATCGCAATCACACAATCACAGTCACACAATCACAATCGCACAACCACAACCACACAATCCCACAGTCACAATCCCACAATCACGGTCACACAATCACAGTCACACAATCACAATCACACAGTCACACAATCACAATCACAATCACAATCACAATCATAATCACAATCACAATCACAATCACAATCACAATCACAATCACACAATCACAGTCACGATCACACAATCACAATCACACAATCACAATCCCACAATCACAATCACACAATCACAGTCACACAATCGCACAGTCACAATCCCACAATCACGATCACCCAATCACGATCACCCAATCACGATCACCCAATCACGATCACCCAATCACGATCACCCAATCACGATCACACAATCACGATCACACAATCACGATCACACAATCACGATCACATAATCACACAGTCACAATCCCACAATCACGATCACACAATCATGACCACACAGTCACAATCACACAATCGCAATCACAATCACAGAATCACATTCACACAATCACAATCACACAATCACAATCACACAATCGCACAGTCACAATCCCACAATCACGATCACCCAATCACGATCGCACAATCACGATCGCACATTCACGATCGCACATTCACGATCGCACAATCACGATACCACAATCACGATCGCACAATCGCGATCACACAATCGCGATCACAATCGCGATCACACAATCGCGATCACACAATCACGATCACACAATCACACAGTCACAATCCCACAATCACGATCACACAATCACGACCACACAGTCACAATCACACAATCGCAATCACAATCACACAATCACAGTCACACAATCACAATCGCGCAACCACAACCACACAATCCCACAGTCACAATCCCACAATCACGGTCACACAATCACAGTCACACAATCACAATCACACAGTCACACAATCACAATCACAATCACAATCACAATCACAATCACAATCACAATCACAGTCACAATCACAATCACAATCACAATCACACAATCACAGTCACGATCACAAAATCACAATCACACAATCACAATCCCACAATCACAGTCACGATCACACAATCACAATCACACAATCACAATCCCACAATCACAATCACACAATCACATTCACACAATCACAGTCACACAATCACACAGTCACAATCCCACAATCACGATCACACAATCACGACCACACAGTCACGATCACACAATCACAATCACACAATCACAATCACACAATCGCAATGACACAATCACAATCACACAACCACGACCACACAGTCACGATCACACAATCACAATCACACAATCACAAACACACAATCACAATCAAACAATCACAATCACACAATCACAATCACACAATCACAATCACACAATCACAATCACACAATCACAATAACACAATCACAATCACACAATCACAATCACACAATCACAATCACACAATCACAATCACACAATCGCAATCACACAATCGCAATCACACAATCGCAATCACACAATCGCAATCACACAATCGCAATCACACAAACGCAATCACACAAACGCAATCACACAATCCCAGTCACACGATCGCAATCACACGATCGCAATCACACGATCGCAATCACACGATTGCAATCACACGATCACAATCACACGATCGCAATCACACGATCACAATCACACGATCACAATCACACGATCACGATCACACTATCACGATCACACAATCACAGTCACACAATCACAATCACAATCACACAGTCACACAGTCACAATCACACAATCACAGTCACGATCACACAATCACAATCACACAATCTCAATCCCACAATCACAATCACACAATCACAACCGCACAATCACACAGTCACAATCCCACAATCACGATCACACAATCACGACCACACAGTCGCAATCACACAATCGCAATCACACAATCGCAATCACACAATCGCAATCACACAATCGCAATCACACAATCGCAGTCACACAATCACAATCACACAACCACAATCACACAGTCACAATCCCACAATCACGATCGCACAATCACGACCACACAGTCACAATCACACAATCGCAATCACAATCACACAATCACAGTCACACAATCACAATCGCACAACCACAACCACACAATCCCACAGTCACAATCCCACAATCACGATCACACAATCACGACCACACAGTCACGATCACACAATCGCAATCACACAATCACAATCATACAACCACAATCACACAATCACAATCACACAATCACAATCCCACAATCACGATCACACAATCACGACCACACAGTCACGATCACACAATCACGATCACACAATCACGATCACACAATCGCAATCACACAATCACAATCATACAACCACAATCACACAATCACAATCCCACAATCACAATCACACAATCACACAGTCACAATCCCACAATCACGATCACACAATCACGACCACACAGTCACGATCACACAATCACGACCACACAGTCGCAATCACACAATCGCAATCACACAATCGCTGTCACACAATCGCAAACACACAATCGCAATCACACAATTGCAATCCCACAATCACAATCACACAATCACAGTCACACAATCTCAATCACACAACCACAACCACACAATCACACAGTCACAATCCCACAATCACGATCACACAATCACGACCACACAGTCACGATCACACAATCACGATCACACTATCACGATCACACTATCACGATCACACAATCACAGTCACACAATCACAATCACAATCACAATAAGAATCACAATCACAAGCACAATCACAATCACAATCACAATCACACAATCACAATCCCACAATCACAATCACACAATCACAGTCACACAATCACAATCACACAATCGCACAGTCACAATCCCACAATCACGATCACCCAATCACGATCACCCAATCAGGATCACACAATCACGATCACACAATCACGATCACACAATCACGATCACACAATCACACAGTCACAATCCCACAATCACGATCGCACAATCACGACCACACAGTCACAATCACACAATCGCAATCACAATCACACAATCACAGTCACACAATCACAATCGCGCAACCACAACCACACAATCCCACAGTCACAATCCCACAATCACGATCACACAATCACGACCACACAGTCACGATCACACAATCACGATCACACAATCACAATCCCACAATCACAATCACACAACCACAGTCACACAATCACAATCACACAATCACGCAGTCACAATCCCACAATCACGATCACACAATCACGACCACACAGTCACGATCACACAATCACGATCACACAATCACAATCACACAACCACAACCACACAATCACACAGTCACAATCCCACAATCACGATCACACAATCACGACCACACAGTCGCAATCACACAATCGCAATCACACAATCGCAGTCACACAATCACGATCACACAATCACGATCACACAATCACGATCACACAATCACACAGTCACAATCCCACAATCACGATCGCACAATCACGACCACACAGTCACAATCACACAATCGCAATCACAATCACACAATCACAGTCACACAATCACAATCGCGCAACCACAACCACACAATCCCACAGTCACAATCCCACAATCACGATCACACAATCACGACCACACAGTCACGATCACACAATCACGATCACACAATCGCAATTCCACAATCACAATCACACAATCACAGTCACACAATCACAATCACACAACCACAACCACACAATCACACAGTCACAATCCCACAATCACGATCACACAATCACGACCACACAGTCACGATCACACAATCGCAATCACACAATCACAATCACACAACCACAATCACACAATCACAACCACACAATCACAATCACACAATCACAATCACACAATCACAATCACACAATCACAATCACACAATCACGATCACACAATCACGATCACACAGTCACCATCACACAATCACGATCACAAAATCACGATCACAATCACGATCACACAATCACGATTACACAATCGCGATCACAGAATCCTAATCACACAATCAGGATCACACAATCACGATCACATAATCACGATCACACAATCGCAATCACACAATCACAATCATACAACCACAATCACACAATCACAACCACACAATCACAATCACACAATCACAATCACACAATCACAATCACACAATCCCAATCACACAATCACAATCAAACAATCACGATCCCACAGTCACGATCCCACAATCACGATCACACAATCACAATCACACAATCACGACCACACAATCACGACCACACAATCACGATCACACAATCACGATCACACTATCACGATCACACAATCACAATCACACAATCACAGTCACACAATCACAATCACACAATCACGCAGCCACAATCCCACAATCACGATCACACAATCACACAGTCACAATCCCACAATCACGATCACACAATCGCGACCACGCAGTCACATTCAGACAATCGCAATCACAATCACACAATCACAGTCACACAATCACAATCGCACAACCACAACCACACAATCCCACAGTCACAATCCCACAATCACGATCACACAATCACGACCACACAGTCACGATCAAACAATCGCAATCCCACAATCACAATCATACAACCACAATCACACAATCACAACCACACAATCACAATCACACAATCACAATCACACAATCACAATCACACAATCACAATCACACAATCACGATCCCACAGTCACGATCCCACAATCACGATCACACTATCACAATCACACAATCACGACCACACAATCACGACCACACAATCACGATCACACAATCACGATCACACTATCACGATCACACAATCACGATCACACAACCACAACCACACAATCACACAGTCACAATCCCACAATCACGATCACACAATCACGACCACACAGTCACAATCACACAATCGCAATCACAATCTCAATCACACAATCACGATCACACAATCACGATCACACAGTCACCATCACACAATCACGATCACAAAATCACGATCACAATCACGATCACACAATCACGATTACACAATCGCGATCACAGAATCCTAATCACACAATCAGGATCACACAATCACGATCACATAATCACGGTCACACAATCACGGTCACACAATCACGATCACACAATCACGATCACACAATCACACAATCACAATCACAATCACAATCACATAATCACAATCACACAATCGCGATCACACAATCGCGATCGCACAATCGCGATCACACAATCGCGATCACACAATCGCGATCACACAATCGCGATCACACAATCGCGATCACACAATCGCGATCACACAATCGCGATCACACAATCACACAGTCACAATCCCACAATCACGATCACACAATCACGACCACACAGTCACAATCCCACAATCGCAATCGCAATCACACAATCACAGTCACACAATCACAATCACAATCACAGAATCACATTCACACAATCACAATCACACAATCACAATCACACAATCGCACAGTCACAATCCCACAATCACGATCACCCAATCACGATCGCACAATCACGATCGCACATTCACGATCGCACAATCACGATACCACAATCACGATCGCACAATCGCGATCACACAATCGCGATCACAATCGCGATCACACAATCGCGATCACACAATCACGATCACACAATCACACAGTCACAATCCCACAATCACGATCACACAATCACGACCACACAGTCACAATCACACAATCGCAATCACAATCACACAATCACAGTCACACAATCACAATCGCGCAACCACAACCACACAATCCCACAGTCACAATCCCACAATCACGGTCACACAATCACAGTCACACAATCACAATCACACAGTCACACAATCACAATCACAATCACAATCACAATCACAATCACAATCACAGTCACAATCACAATCACAATCACAATCACAATCACACAATCACAGTCACGATCACACAATCACAATCACACAATCACAATCCCACAATCACAGTCACGATCACACAATCACAATCACACAATCACAATCCCACAATCACAATCACACAATCACATTCACACAATCACAGTCACACAATCACACAGTCACAATCCCACAATCACGATCACACAATCACGACCACACAGTCACGATCACACAATCACAATCACACAATCACAATCACACAATCGCAATGACACAATCACAATCACACAACCACGACCACACAGTCACGATCACACAATCACAATCACACAATCACAAACACACAATCACAATCAAACAATCACAATCACACAATCACACTCACACAATCACAATCACACAATCACAGTCACACAATCACAATCACACAATCACAATAACACAATCACAATCACACAATCACAATCACACAATCACAATCACACAATCACAATCACACAATCGCAATCACACAATCGCAATCACACAATCGCAATCACACAAACGCAATCACACAAACGCAATCACACAATCCCAATCACACGATCGCAATCACACGATCGCAATCACACGATCGCAATCACACGATTGCAATCACACGATCACAATCACACGATCGCTATCACACGATCACAATCACACGATCACAATCACACGATCACGATCACACTATCACGATCACACAATCACAGTCACACAATCACAATCACAATCACACAGTCACACAGTCACAATCACACAATCACAGTCACGATCACACAATCACAATCACACAATCTCAATCCCACAATCACAATCACACAACCACAACCGCACAATCACACAGTCACAATCCCACAATCACGATCACACAATCACGACCACACAGTCGCAATCACACAATCGCAATCACACAATCGCAATCACACAATCGCAATCACACAATCGCAATCACACAATCGCAGTCACACAATCACAATCACACAACCACAATCACACAGTCACAATCCCACAATCACGATCGCACAATCACGACCACACAGTCACAATCACACAATCGCAATTACAATCACACAATCACAGTCACACAATCACAATCGCACAACCACAACCACACAATCCCACGGTCACAATCCCACAATCACGATCACACAATCACGACCACACAGTCACGATCACACAATCGCAATCACACAATCACAATCATACAACCACAATCACACAATCACAATCACACAATCACAATCCCACAATCACAATCACACAATCACATTCACACAATCACAATCACACAATCACACAGTCACAATCCCACAATCACGATCACACAATCACGACCACACAGTCACGATCACACAATCACAATCACACAATCACAATGACACAATCACAATCACACAATCACGACCACACAGTCACGATCACACAATCACAATCACACAATCACAAACACACAATCACAATCACACAATCACAATCACACAATCACAATCACACAATCACCATCACCCAATCACCGTCACACAATCACAATCACACAGTCACACAATCACAATCACAATCACAGTCACAATGACAATCTCAATCACAATCACACAATCACAGTCACGATCACACAATCACAATCACACAATCACAATCCCACAATCACTATCACACAATCACAGTCACACAATCACAGTCACACAATCACAGTCACACAATCACAATCACACAATCACGCAGTCACAATCCCACAATCACGATCACACAATCACACAGTCACAATCCCACAATCACGATCACACAATCGAGACCACACAGTCACAATCAGACAATCGCAATCACAATCACACAATCACAGTCACACAATCACAATCGCACAACCACAACCACACAATCCCACAGTCACAATCCCACGATCACGATCACCCAATCACGATCACCCAATCAGGATCACACAATCACGATCACACAATCACGATCACACAATCACGATCACACAATCACGATCACACAATCACACAGTCACAATCCCACAATCACGATCGCACAATCACGACCACACAGTCACAATCACACAATCGCAATCACAATCACACAATCACAGTCACACAATCACAATCGCACAACCACAACCACACAATCCCACAGTCACAATCCCACAAACACGATCACACAATCACGACCACACAGTCACGATCACACAATCGCAATCACACAATCACAATCACACAATCACAATCACACAATCACAATCACACAATCACAGTCACACAATCACAATCACACAGTCACACAATCACAATCACAATCACAATCACAGTCACAATCACAATCACAATCACAATCACACAATCACAGTCACGATCACACAATCACAATCACACAATCACAATCCCACAATCACAATCACACGATCACAGTCACACAATCACAATCACACAATCACGCAGTCACAATCCCACAATCACGATCACACAATCACGACCACACAGTCACGATCACACAATCACGATCACACAATCACAATCCCACAATCACAATCACACAACCACAGTCACACAATCACAACCACACAATCGCACAGTCACAATCCCACAATCACGATCACACAATCACGACCACACAGTCACGATCACAGAATCGCAATCCCACAATCACAATCATACAACCACAATCACACAATCACAACCACACAATCGCAATCACACAATCACAATCACACAATCACAATCACACAATCACAATCACACAATCACGATCCCACAGTCACGATCCCACAATCACGATCACAAAATCACGATCACAATCACGATCACACAATCACACAATCACAATCACAATCACAATCACATAATCACAATCACACAATCGCGATCACACAATCACGATCACACAATCACACAGTCACAATCCCACAATCACGATCGCACAATCACGACCACACAATCACAATCACACAATCACAATCACACAATCACAATCACACAATCACAATGACACAATCACAATGACACAATCACAATCACACAATCACGACCACACAGTCACGATCACACAATCACAATCACACAATCACAAACACACAATCACAATCACACAATCACAATCACACAATCACAGTCACACAATCACAATCACACAACCACAACCACACAATCACACAGTCACAATCCCACAATCACGATCACACAATCACGACCACACAGTCACGATCACACAATCGCAATCACACAATCACAATCACACAACCACAATCACACAATCACAACCACACAATCACAATCACACAATCACAATCACACAATCACAATCACACAATCACGATCACACAATCACGATCACACAGTCACCATCACACAATCACGAACACAAAATCACGATCACAATCACGATCACACAATCACGATTACACAATCGCGATCACAGAATCCTAATCACACAATCAGGATCACACAATCACGATCACATAATCACGGTCACACAATCACGGTCACACAATCACGATCACACAATCACGATCACACAATCACACAATCACAATCACAATCACAATCACATAATCACAATCACACAATCGCGATCACACAATCGCGATCGCACAATCGCGATCACACAATCGCGATCACACAATCGCGATCACACAATCGCGATCACACAATCGCGATCACACAATCGCGATCACACAATCGCGATGACACAATCGCGATCACACAATCACACAGTCACCATCCCACAATCACGATCACACAATCACGACCACACAGTCACAATCACACAATCGCAATCGCAATCACACAATCACAGTCACACAATCACAATCACAATCACAGAATCACATTCACACAATCACAATCACACAATCACAATCACACAATCGCACAGTCACAATCCCACAATCACGATCACCCAATCGCGATCGCACAATCACGATCGCACATTCACGATCGCACATTCACGATCGCACAATCACGATACCACAATCACGATCGCACAATCGCGATCACACAATCGCGATCACAATCGCGATCACACAATCGCGATCACACAATCACGATCACACAATCACACAGTCACAATCCCACTATCACGATCACACAATCACGACCACACAGTCACAATCACACAATCGCAATCACAATCACACAATCACAGTCACACAATCACAATCGCGCAACCACAACCACACAATCCCACAGTCACAATCCCACAATCACGGTCACACAATCACAGTCACACAATCACAATCACACAGTCACACAATCACAATCACAATCACAATCACAATCACAATCACAATCACAATCACAGTCACAATCACAATCACAATCACAATCACACAATCACAGTCACGATCACACAATCACAATCACACAATCACAATCCCACAATCACAGTCACGATCACACAATCACAATCACACAATCACAATCCCACAATCACAATCACACAATCACATTCACACAATCACAGTCACACAATCACACAGTCACAATCCCACAATCACGATCACACAATCACGACCACACAGTCACGATCACACAATCACAATCACACAATCACAATCACACAATCGCAATGACACAATCACAATCACACAACCACGACCACACAGTCACGATCACACAATCACAATCACACAATCACAAACACACAATCACAATCAAACAATCACAATCACACAATCACAATCACACAATCACAATCACACAATCACAAACACACAATCACAATCACACAATCACAATCACACAATCACAATCACACAATCACAATAACACAATCACAATCACACAATCACAATCACACAATCACAATCACACAATCACAATCACACAATCGCAATCACACAATCGCAATCACACAATCGCAATCACACAAACGCAATCACACAAACGCAATCACACAATCCCAATCACACGATCGCAATCACACGATCGCAATCACACGATCGCAATCACACGATTGCAATCACACGATCACAATCACACGATCGCAATCACACGATCACAATCACACGATCACAATCACACGATCACGATCACACTATCACGATCACACAATCACAGTCACACAATCACAATCACAATCACACAGTCACACAGTCACAATCACACAATCACAGTCACGATCACACAATCACAATCACACAATCTCAATCCCACAATCACAATCACACAACCACAACCGCACAATCACACAGTCACAATCCCACAATCACGATCACACAATCACGACCACACAGTCGCAATCACACAATCGCAATCACACAATCGCAATCACACAATCGCAATCACACAATCGCAGTCACACAATCACAATCACACAACCACAATCACACAGTCACAATCCCACAATCACGATCGCACAATCACGACCACACAGTCACAATCACACAATCGCAATCACAATCACACAATCACAATCATACAACCACAATCACACAATCACAATCACACAATCACAATCCCACAATCACAATCACACAATCACATTCACACAATCACAATCACACAATCACACAGTCACAATCCCACAATCACGATCACACAATCACGACCACACAGTCACGATCACACAGTCACAATCACACAATCACAATCACACAATCACAATCACACAATCACAATCACACAATCACAATCACACAATCACAATGACACAATCACAATCACACAATCACGACCACACAGTCGCAATCACACAATCACAATCACACAATCACGAACCCACAGTCACGATCCCACAATCACGATCGCACAATCACAATCACACAATCACGACCACACAATCACGACCACACAATCACGATCACACAATCACGATCGCACTATCACGATCGCACAATCACGATCGCACAATCACGATCGCACAATCACCATCACACAATCACGATCACAAAATCACGATCACAATCACAATCACACAATCACGATTACACAATCACGATCACAGAATCCTACTCACACAATCAGGATCGCACAATCACGATCACATAATCACGGTCACACAATCACGGTCACACAATCACGATCACACAATCACGATCACACAATCACGGTCACACAATCACGATCACACAATCACGATCACACAATCACACAATCACAATCACAATCACGATCACACAATCACGATCACACAATCATGATCACACAATCACGATCACACAACCACAACGACATGATCACACAGTCACGATCACACAATCGCGATCACACAATCGCGGTCACACAATCGCGGTCACACAATCGCGATCACACAATCGCGGTCACACAATCGCCATCACACAATCGCGATCACACAATCGCGATCACACAATCGCGATCACACAATCGGGATCACACAATCGCGATCACACAATCGCGATCACACAATCGCGATCACACAATCGCGATCACACAATCGCGATCACACAATCGCGATCACACAATCGCGATCACACAATCACGATCACACAATCACACAGTCACAATCCCACAATCACGATCACACAATCACGACCACACAGTCACAATCACACAATCGCAATCACAATCACACAATCACAGTCACACAATCACAATCGCACAACCACAACCACACAATCCCACAGTCACAATCCCACAATCACGGTCACACAATCACAGTCACACAATCACAATCACACAGTCACACAATTACAATCACAATCACAATCACAATCACAATCACAATCACAATCACAATCACAATCACAATCACAATCACAGTCACAATCACAATCACAAACCCAATCACACAATCACAGTCACGATCACACAATCACAATCACACAATCACAATCCCACAATCACAATCACACAATCACAGTCACGATCACACAATCACAATCACACAATCACAATCGCACAATCACAATCACACAATCACAGTCACGCAATCACAATCACACAATCACACAGTCACAATCCCACAATCACGATCATACAATCACGACCACACAGTCACGATCGCACAATCACAATCACACAATCACAATCACAATCACAATCACATAATCACAATCACACAATCACAATCACACAATCACAATCACACAATCACAATCAAACAATCACAATCACACAATCAGACAATCACAATCACACAATCACAATCACACAATCACACAATCACAGTCACACAATCGCAGTCACACAACCGCAATCACACAATCGCAATCACACAATCGCAATCACACAATCGCAATCACACAATCGCAATCACACAATCGCAATCACACAATCGCAATCACACAATCACGCAGTCACAATCCCACAATCACGGTCACACAATCACAGTCACACAATCACAATCACACAGTCACACAATCACAATCACAATCACAATCACAATCATAATCACAATCACAATCACAATCACAATCACAATCACACAATCACAGTCACGATCACACAATCACAATCACACAATCACAATCCCACAGTCACAATCACACAATCACAGTCACACAATCACAATCACACAATCGCACAGTCACAATCCGACAATCACGATCACACAATCATGACCACACAGTCACAATCACACAATCGCAATCACAATCCCACAATCACAATCACAGAATCACGACCACACAGTCACGATCACACAATCACGATTACACAATCACAATCACACAACCACAACCACACAATCACACAGTCACAATCCCACAATCACGATCACACAATCACGACCACACAGTCGCAATCACACAATCACAATCACCCAATCACAATCACACAATCACAGTCACACAATCACAATCACACAATCACAATCACACAATCACAATCACACAATCACAATCACACAATCACGATCACACAATCACGATCACACAGTCACCATCACACAATCACGATCACACAATCACACAATCACAATCACAATCACAATCACATAATCACAATCACACAATCGCGATCACACAATCGCGATCACAGAATCCTAATCACACAATCAGGATCACACAATCACGATCACATAATCACGGTCACACAATCACGGTCACACAATCACGATCACACAATCACGATCACACAATCACACAATCACAATCACAATCACAATCACATAATCACAATCACACAATCGCGATCACACAATCGCGATCGCACAATCGCGATCACACAATCGCGATCACGCAATCGCGATCACACAATCGCGATCACACAATCGCGATCACACAACCGCGATCACACAATCGCGATCACACAATCGCGATGACACAATCGCGATCACACAATCACACAGTCACAATCCCACAATCACGATCACACAATCACGACCACACAGTCACAATCACACAATCGCAATCGCAATCACACAATCACAGTCACACAATCACAATCGCACAACCACAACCACACAATCCCACAGTCACAATCCCACAATCACGGTCACACAATCACAGTCACACAATCACAATCACACAGTCACACAATCACAATCACAATCACAATCACAATCATAATCACAATCACAATCACAATCACAATCACAATCACAATCACACAATCACAGTCACGATCACACAATCACAATCACACAATCACAATCCCACAATCACAATCACACAATCACAGTCACACAATCGCACAGTCACAATCCCACAATCACGATCACCCAATCACGATCACCCAATCACGATCACCCAATCACGATCACCCAATCACGATCACCCAATCACGATCACACAATCACGATCACACAATCACGATCACACAATCACGATCACATAATCACACAGTCACAATCCCACAATCACGATCACACAATCATGACCACACAGTCACAATCACACAATCGCAATCACAATCACAGAATCACATTCACACAATCACAATCACACAATCACAATCACACAATCGCACAGTCACAATCCCACAATCACGATCACCCAATCACGATCGCACAATCACGATCGCACATTCACGATCGCACATTCACGATCGCACAATCACGATACCACAATCACGATCGCACAATCGCGATCACACAATCGCGATCACAATCGCGATCACACAATCGCGATCACACAATCACGATCACACAATCACACAGTCACAATCCCACAATCACGATCACACAATCACGACCACACAGTCACAATCACACAATCGCAATCACAATCACACAATCACAGTCACACAATCACAATCGCGCAACCACAACCACACAATCCCACAGTCACAATCCCACAATCACGGTCACACAATCACAGTCACACAATCACAATCACACAGTCACACAATCACAATCACAATCACAATCACAATCACAATCACAATCACAATCACAGTCACAATCACAATCACAATCACAATCACACAATCACAGTCACGATCACAAAATCACAATCACACAATCACAATCCCACAATCACAGTCACGATCACACAATCACAATCACACAATCACAATCCCACAATCACAATCACACAATCACATTCACACAATCACAGTCACACAATCACACAGTCACAATCCCACAATCACGATCACACAATCACGACCACACAGTCACGATCACACAATCACAATCACACAATCACAATCACACAATCGCAATGACACAATCACAATCACACAACCACGACCACACAGTCACGATCACACAATCACAATCACACAATCACAAACACACAATCACAATCAAACAATCACAATCACACAATCACAATCACACAATCACAATCACACAATCACAATCACACAATCACAATAACACAATCACAATCACACAATCACAATCACACAATCACAATCACACAATCACAATCACACAATCGCAATCACACAATCGCAATCACACAATCGCAATCACACAATCGCAATCACACAATCGCAATCACACAAACGCAATCACACAAACGCAATCACACAATCCCAATCACACGATCGCAATCACACGATCGCAATCACACGATCGCAATCACACGATTGCAATCACACGATCACAATCACACGATCGCAATCACACGATCACAATCACACGATCACAATCACACGATCACGATCACACTATCACGATCACACAATCACAGTCACACAATCACAATCACAATCACACAGTCACACAGTCACAATCACACAATCACAGTCACGATCACACAATCACAATCACACAATCTCAATCCCACAATCACAATCACACAATCACAACCGCACAATCACACAGTCACAATCCCACAATCACGATCACACAATCACGACCACACAGTCGCAATCACACAATCGCAATCACACAATCGCAATCACACAATCGCAATCACACAATCGCAATCACACAATCGCAGTCACACAATCACAATCACACAACCACAATCACACAGTCACAATCCCACAATCACGATCGCACAATCACGACCACACAGTCACAATCACACAATCGCAATCACAATCACACAATCACAGTCACACAATCACAATCGCACAACCACAACCACACAATCCCACAGTCACAATCCCACAATCACGATCACACAATCACGACCACACAGTCACGATCACACAATCGCAATCACACAATCACAATCATACAACCACAATCACACAATCACAATCACACAATCACAATCCCACAATCACGATCACACAATCACGACCACACAGTCACGATCACACAATCACGATCACACAATCACGATCACACAATCGCAATCACACAATCACAATCATACAACCACAATCACACAATCACAATCACACAATCACAATCCCACAATCACAATCACACAATCACACAGTCACAATCCCACAATCACGATCACACAATCACGACCACACAGTCACGATCACACAATCACGATCACACAATCACAATCCCACAATCACAATCACACAACCACAGTCACACAATCACAATCACACAATCACGCAGTCACAATCCCACAATCACGATCACACAATCACGACCACACAGTCACGATCACACAATCACGATCACACAATCACAGTCACACAACCACAACCACACAATCACACAGTCACAATCCCACAATCACGATCACACAATCACGACCACACAGTCGCAATCACACAATCGCAATCACACAATCGCTGTCACACAATCGCAAACACACAATCGCAATCACACAATTGCAATCCCACAATCACAATCACACAATCACAGTCACACAATCTCAATCACACAACCACAACCACACAATCACACAGTCACAATCCCACAATCACGATCACACAATCACGACCACACAGTCACGATCACACAATCACGATCACACTATCACGATCACACTATCACGATCACACAATCACAGTCACACAATCACAATCACAATCACAATAAGAATCACAATCACAAGCACAATCACAATCACAATCACAATCACACAATCACAATCCCACAATCACAATCACACAATCACAGTCACACAATCACAATCACACAATCGCACAGTCACAATCCCACAATCACGATCACCCAATCACGATCACCCAATCAGGATCACACAATCACGATCACACAATCACGATCACACAATCACGATCACACAATCACACAGTCACAATCCCACAATCACGATCGCACAATCACGACCACACAGTCACAATCACACAATCGCAATCACAATCACACAATCACAGTCACACAATCACAATCGCGCAACCACAACCACACAATCCCACAGTCACAATCCCACAATCACGATCACACAATCACGACCACACAGTCACGATCACACAATCACGATCACACAATCACAATCCCACAATCACAATCACACAACCACAGTCACACAATCACAATCACACAATCACGCAGTCACAATCCCACAATCACGATCACACAATCACGACCACACAGTCACGATCACACAATCACGATCACACAATCACAATCACACAACCACAACCACACAATCACACAGTCACAATCCCACAATCACGATCACACAATCACGACCACACAGTCGCAATCACACAATCGCAATCACACAATCGCAGTCACACAATCACGATCACACAATCACGATCACACAATCACGATCACACAATCACACAGTCACAATCCCACAATCACGATCGCACAATCACGACCACACAGTCACAATCACACAATCGCAATCACAATCACACAATCACAGTCACACAATCACAATCGCGCAACCACAACCACACAATCCCACAGTCACAATCCCACAATCACGATCACACAATCACGACCACACAGTCACGATCACACAATCACGATCACACAATCGCAATTCCACAATCACAATCACACAATCACAGTCACACAATCACAATCACACAACCACAACCACACAATCACACAGTCACAATCCCACAATCACGATCACACAATCACGACCACACAGTCACGATCACACAATCGCAATCACACAATCACAATCACACAACCACAATCACACAATCACAACCACACAATCACAATCACACAATCACAATCACACAATCACAATCACACAATCACGATCACACAATCACGATCACACAGTCACCATCACACAATCACGATCACAAAATCACGATCACAATCACGATCACACAATCACGATTACACAATCGCGATCACAGAATCCTAATCACACAATCAGGATCACACAATCACGATCACATAATCACGATCACACAATCGCAATCACACAATCACAATCATACAACCACAATCACACAATCACAACCACACAATCACAATCACACAATCACAATCACACAATCACAATCACACAATCCCAATCACACAATCACAATCAAACAATCACGATCCCACAGTCACGATCCCACAATCACGATCACACAATCACAATCACACAATCACGACCACACAATCACGACCACACAATCACGATCACACAATCACGATCACACTATCACGATCACACAATCACAATCACACAATCACAGTCACACAATCACAATCACACAATCACGCAGCCACAATCCCACAATCACGATCACACAATCACACAGTCACAATCCCACAATCACGATCACACAATCGCGACCACGCAGTCACATTCAGACAATCGCAATCACAATCACACAATCACAGTCACACAATCACAATCGCACAACCACAACCACACAATCCCACAGTCACAATCCCACAATCACGATCACACAATCACGACCACACAGTCACGATCAAACAATCGCAATCCCACAATCACAATCATACAACCACAATCACACAATCACAACCACACAATCACAATCACACAATCACAATCACACAATCACAATCACACAATCACAATCACACAATCACGATCCCACAGTCACGATCCCACAATCACGATCACACTATCACAATCACACAATCACGACCACACAATCACGACCACACAATCACGATCACACAATCACGATCACACTATCACGATCACACAATCACGATCACACAACCACAACCACACAATCACACAGTCACAATCCCACAATCACGATCACACAATCACGACCACACAGTCACAATCACACAATCGCAATCACAATCTCAATCACACAATCACGATCACACAATCACGATCACACAGTCACCATCACACAATCACGATCACAAAATCACGATCACAATCACGATCACACAATCACGATTACACAATCGCGATCACAGAATCCTAATCACACAATCAGGATCACACAATCACGATCACATAATCACGGTCACACAATCACGGTCACACAATCACGATCACACAATCACGATCACACAATCACACAATCACAATCACAATCACAATCACATAATCACAATCACACAATCGCGATCACACAATCGCGATCGCACAATCGCGATCACACAATCGCGATCACACAATCGCGATCACACAATCGCGATCACACAATCGCGATCACACAATCGCGATCACACAATCGCGATCACACAATCACACAGTCACAATCCCACAATCACGATCACACAATCACGACCACACAGTCACAATCCCACAATCGCAATCGCAATCACACAATCACAGTCACACAATCACAATCACAATCACAGAATCACATTCACACAATCACAATCACACAATCACAATCACACAATCGCACAGTCACAATCCCACAATCACGATCACCCAATCACGATCGCACAATCACGATCGCACATTCACGATCGCACAATCACGATACCACAATCACGATCGCACAATCGCGATCACACAATCGCGATCACAATCGCGATCACACAATCGCGATCACACAATCACGATCACACAATCACACAGTCACAATCCCACAATCACGATCACACAATCACGACCACACAGTCACAATCACACAATCGCAATCACAATCACACAATCACAGTCACACAATCACAATCGCGCAACCACAACCACACAATCCCACAGTCACAATCCCACAATCACGGTCACACAATCACAGTCACACAATCACAATCACACAGTCACACAATCACAATCACAATCACAATCACAATCACAATCACAATCACAGTCACAATCACAATCACAATCACAATCACAATCACACAATCACAGTCACGATCACACAATCACAATCACACAATCACAATCCCACAATCACAGTCACGATCACACAATCACAATCACACAATCACAATCCCACAATCACAATCACACAATCACATTCACACAATCACAGTCACACAATCACACAGTCACAATCCCACAATCACGATCACACAATCACGACCACACAGTCACGATCACACAATCACAATCACACAATCACAATCACACAATCGCAATGACACAATCACAATCACACAACCACGACCACACAGTCACGATCACACAATCACAATCACACAATCACAAACACACAATCACAATCAAACAATCACAATCACACAATCACACTCACACAATCACAATCACACAATCACAGTCACACAATCACAATCACACAATCACAATAACACAATCACAATCACACAATCACAATCACACAATCACAATCACACAATCACAATCACACAATCGCAATCACACAATCGCAATCACACAATCGCAATCACACAAACGCAATCACACAAACGCAATCACACAATCCCAATCACACGATCGCAATCACACGATCGCAATCACACGATCGCAATCACACGATTGCAATCACACGATCACAATCACACGATCGCTATCACACGATCACAATCACACGATCACAATCACACGATCACGATCACACTATCACGATCACACAATCACAGTCACACAATCACAATCACAATCACACAGTCACACAGTCACAATCACACAATCACAGTCACGATCACACAATCACAATCACACAATCTCAATCCCACAATCACAATCACACAACCACAACCGCACAATCACACAGTCACAATCCCACAATCACGATCACACAATCACGACCACACAGTCGCAATCACACAATCGCAATCACACAATCGCAATCACACAATCGCAATCACACAATCGCAATCACACAATCGCAGTCACACAATCACAATCACACAACCACAATCACACAGTCACAATCCCACAATCACGATCGCACAATCACGACCACACAGTCACAATCACACAATCGCAATCACAATCACACAATCACAGTCACACAATCACAATCGCACAACCACAACCACACAATCCCACGGTCACAATCCCACAATCACGATCACACAATCACGACCACACAGTCACGATCACACAATCGCAATCACACAATCACAATCATACAACCACAATCACACAATCACAATCACACAATCACAATCCCACAATCACAATCACACAATCACATTCACACAATCACAATCACACAATCACACAGTCACAATCCCACAATCACGATCACACAATCACGACCACACAGTCACGATCACACAATCACAATCACACAATCACAATCACACAATCACAATCACACAATCACAATGACACAATCACAATCACACAATCACGACCACACAGTCACGATCACACAATCACAATCACACAATCACAAACACACAATCACAATCACACAATCACAATCACACAATCACAATCACACAATCACCATCACCCAATCACCGTCACACAATCACAATCACACAGTCACACAATCACAATCACAATCACAGTCACAATGACAATCTCAATCACAATCACACAATCACAGTCACGATCACACAATCACAATCACACAATCACAATCCCACAATCACTATCACACAATCACAGTCACACAATCACAGTCACACAATCACAGTCACACAATCACAATCACACAATCACGCAGTCACAATCCCACAATCACGATCACACAATCACACAGTCACAATCCCACAATCACGATCACACAATCGAGACCACACAGTCACAATCAGACAATCGCAATCACAATCACACAATCACAGTCACACAATCACAATCGCACAACCACAACCACACAATCCCACAGTCACAATCCCACGATCACGATCACCCAATCACGATCACCCAATCAGGATCACACAATCACGATCACACAATCACGATCACACAATCACGATCACACAATCACGATCACACAATCACACAGTCACAATCCCACAATCACGATCGCACAATCACGACCACACAGTCACAATCACACAATCGCAATCACAATCACACAATCACAGTCACACAATCACAATCGCACAACCACAACCACACAATCCCACAGTCACAATCCCACAAACACGATCACACAATCACGACCACACAGTCACGATCACACAATCGCAATCACACAATCACAATCACACAATCACAATCACACAATCACAATCACACAATCACAGTCACACAATCACAATCACACAGTCACACAATCACAATCACAATCACAATCACAGTCACAATCACAATCACAATCACAATCACACAATCACAGTCACGATCACACAATCACAATCACACAATCACAATCCCACAATCACAATCACACGATCACAGTCACACAATCACAATCACACAATCACGCAGTCACAATCCCACAATCACGATCACACAATCACGACCACACAGTCACGATCACACAATCACGATCACACAATCACAATCCCACAATCACAATCACACAACCACAGTCACACAATCACAACCACACAATCGCACAGTCACAATCCCACAATCACGATCACACAATCACGACCACACAGTCACGATCACAGAATCGCAATCCCACAATCACAATCATACAACCACAATCACACAATCACAACCACACAATCGCAATCACACAATCACAATCACACAATCACAATCACACAATCACAATCACACAATCACGATCCCACAGTCACGATCCCACAATCACGATCACAAAATCACGATCACAATCACGATCACACAATCACACAATCACAATCACAATCACAATCACATAATCACAATCACACAATCGCGATCACACAATCACGATCACACAATCACACAGTCACAATCCCACAATCACGATCGCACAATCACGACCACACAATCACAATCACACAATCACAATCACACAATCACAATCACACAATCACAATGACACAATCACAATGACACAATCACAATCACACAATCACGACCACACAGTCACGATCACACAATCACAATCACACAATCACAAACACACAATCACAATCACACAATCACAATCACACAATCACAGTCACACAATCACAATCACACAACCACAACCACACAATCACACAGTCACAATCCCACAATCACGATCACACAATCACGACCACACAGTCACGATCACACAATCGCAATCACACAATCACAATCACACAACCACAATCACACAATCACAACCACACAATCACAATCACACAATCACAATCACACAATCACAATCACACAATCACGATCACACAATCACGATCACACAGTCACCATCACACAATCACGAACACAAAATCACGATCACAATCACGATCACACAATCACGATTACACAATCGCGATCACAGAATCCTAATCACACAATCAGGATCACACAATCACGATCACATAATCACGGTCACACAATCACGGTCACACAATCACGATCACACAATCACGATCACACAATCACACAATCACAATCACAATCACAATCACATAATCACAATCACACAATCGCGATCACACAATCGCGATCGCACAATCGCGATCACACAATCGCGATCACACAATCGCGATCACACAATCGCGATCACACAATCGCGATCACACAATCGCGATCACACAATCGCGATGACACAATCGCGATCACACAATCACACAGTCACCATCCCACAATCACGATCACACAATCACGACCACACAGTCACAATCACACAATCGCAATCGCAATCACACAATCACAGTCACACAATCACAATCGCACAACCACAACCACACAATCCCACAGTCACAATCCCACAATCACGGTCACACAATCACAGTCACACAATCACAATCACACAGTCACACAATCACAATCACAATCACAATCACAATCATAATCACAATCACAATCACAATCACAATCACAATCACAATCACACAATCACAGTCACGATCACACAATCACAATCACACAATCACAATCCCACAATCACAATCACACAATCACAGTCACACAATCGCACAGTCACAATCCCACAATCACGATCACCCAATCACGATCACCCAATCACGATCACCCAATCACGATCACCCAATCACGATCACCCAATCACGATCACACAATCACGATCACACAATCACGATCACACAATCACGATCACATAATCACACAGTCACAATCCCACAATCACGATCACACAATCATGACCACACAGTCACAATCACACAATCGCAATCACAATCACAGAATCACATTCACACAATCACAATCACACAATCACAATCACACAATCGCACAGTCACAATCCCACAATCACGATCACCCAATCACGATCGCACAATCACGATCGCACATTCACGATCGCACATTCACGATCGCACAATCACGATACCACAATCACGATCGCACAATCGCGATCACACAATCGCGATCACAATCGCGATCACACAATCGCGATCACACAATCACGATCACACAATCACACAGTCACAATCCCACAATCACGATCACACAATCACGACCACACAGTCACAATCACACAATCGCAATCACAATCACACAATCACAGTCACACAATCACAATCGCGCAACCACAACCACACAATCCCACAGTCACAATCCCACAATCACGGTCACACAATCACAGTCACACAATCACAATCACACAGTCACACAATCACAATCACAATCACAATCACAATCACAATCACAATCACAATCACAGTCACAATCACAATCACAATCACAATCACACAATCACAGTCACGATCACAAAATCACAATCACACAATCACAATCCCACAATCACAGTCACGATCACACAATCACAATCACACAATCACAATCCCACAATCACAATCACACAATCACATTCACACAATCACAGTCACACAATCACACAGTCACAATCCCACAATCACGATCACACAATCACGACCACACAGTCACGATCACACAATCACAATCACACAATCACAATCACACAATCGCAATGACACAATCACAATCACACAACCACGACCACACAGTCACGATCACACAATCACAATCACACAATCACAAACACACAATCACAATCAAACAATCACAATCACACAATCACAATCACACAATCACAATCACACAATCACAATCACACAATCACAATAACACAATCACAATCACACAATCACAATCACACAATCACAATCACACAATCACAATCACACAATCGCAATCACACAATCGCAATCACACAATCGCAATCACACAATCGCAATCACACAATCGCAATCACACAAACGCAATCACACAAACGCAATCACACAATCCCAATCACACGATCGCAATCACACGATCGCAATCACACGATCGCAATCACACGATTGCAATCACACGATCACAATCACACGATCGCAATCACACGATCACAATCACACGATCACAATCACACGATCACGATCACACTATCACGATCACACAATCACAGTCACACAATCACAATCACAATCACACAGTCACACAGTCACAATCACACAATCACAGTCACGATCACACAATCACAATCACACAATCTCAATCCCACAATCACAATCACACAATCACAACCGCACAATCACACAGTCACAATCCCACAATCACGATCACACAATCACGACCACACAGTCGCAATCACACAATCGCAATCACACAATCGCAATCACACAATCGCAATCACACAATCGCAATCACACAATCGCAGTCACACAATCACAATCACACAACCACAATCACACAGTCACAATCCCACAATCACGATCGCACAATCACGACCACACAGTCACAATCACACAATCGCAATCACAATCACACAATCACAGTCACACAATCACAATCGCACAACCACAACCACACAATCCCACAGTCACAATCCCACAATCACGATCACACAATCACGACCACACAGTCACGATCACACAATCGCAATCACACAATCACAATCATACAACCACAATCACACAATCACAATCACACAATCACAATCCCACAATCACGATCACACAATCACGACCACACAGTCACGATCACACAATCACGATCACACAATCACGATCACACAATCGCAATCACACAATCACAATCATACAACCACAATCACACAATCACAATCACACAATCACAATCCCACAATCACAATCACACAATCACACAGTCACAATCCCACAATCACGATCACACAATCACGACCACACAGTCACGATCACACAATCACGATCACACAATCACAATCCCACAATCACAATCACACAACCACAGTCACACAATCACAATCACACAATCACGCAGTCACAATCCCACAATCACGATCACACAATCACGACCACACAGTCACGATCACACAATCACGATCACACAATCACAGTCACACAACCACAACCACACAATCACACAGTCACAATCCCACAATCACGATCACACAATCACGACCACACAGTCGCAATCACACAATCGCAATCACACAATCGCTGTCACACAATCGCAAACACACAATCGCAATCACACAATTGCAATCCCACAATCACAATCACACAATCACAGTCACACAATCTCAATCACACAACCACAACCACACAATCACACAGTCACAATCCCACAATCACGATCACACAATCACGACCACACAGTCACGATCACACAATCACGATCACACTATCACGATCACACTATCACGATCACACAATCACAGTCACACAATCACAATCACAATCACAATAAGAATCACAATCACAAGCACAATCACAATCACAATCACAATCACACAATCACAATCCCACAATCACAATCACACAATCACAGTCACACAATCACAATCACACAATCGCACAGTCACAATCCCACAATCACGATCACCCAATCACGATCACCCAATCAGGATCACACAATCACGATCACACAATCACGATCACACAATCACGATCACACAATCACACAGTCACAATCCCACAATCACGATCGCACAATCACGACCACACAGTCACAATCACACAATCGCAATCACAATCACACAATCACAGTCACACAATCACAATCGCGCAACCACAACCACACAATCCCACAGTCACAATCCCACAATCACGATCACACAATCACGACCACACAGTCACGATCACACAATCACGATCACACAATCACAATCCCACAATCACAATCACACAACCACAGTCACACAATCACAATCACACAATCACGCAGTCACAATCCCACAATCACGATCACACAATCACGACCACACAGTCACGATCACACAATCACGATCACACAATCACAATCACACAACCACAACCACACAATCACACAGTCACAATCCCACAATCACGATCACACAATCACGACCACACAGTCGCAATCACACAATCGCAATCACACAATCGCAGTCACACAATCACGATCACACAATCACGATCACACAATCACGATCACACAATCACACAGTCACAATCCCACAATCACGATCGCACAATCACGACCACACAGTCACAATCACACAATCGCAATCACAATCACACAATCACAGTCACACAATCACAATCGCGCAACCACAACCACACAATCCCACAGTCACAATCCCACAATCACGATCACACAATCACGACCACACAGTCACGATCACACAATCACGATCACACAATCGCAATTCCACAATCACAATCACACAATCACAGTCACACAATCACAATCACACAACCACAACCACACAATCACACAGTCACAATCCCACAATCACGATCACACAATCACGACCACACAGTCACGATCACACAATCGCAATCACACAATCACAATCACACAACCACAATCACACAATCACAACCACACAATCACAATCACACAATCACAATCACACAATCACAATCACACAATCACGATCACACAATCACGATCACACAGTCACCATCACACAATCACGATCACAAAATCACGATCACAATCACGATCACACAATCACGATTACACAATCGCGATCACAGAATCCTAATCACACAATCAGGATCACACAATCACGATCACATAATCACGATCACACAATCGCAATCACACAATCACAATCATACAACCACAATCACACAATCACAACCACACAATCACAATCACACAATCACAATCACACAATCACAATCACACAATCCCAATCACACAATCACAATCAAACAATCACGATCCCACAGTCACGATCCCACAATCACGATCACACAATCACAATCACACAATCACGACCACACAATCACGACCACACAATCACGATCACACAATCACGATCACACTATCACGATCACACAATCACAATCACACAATCACAGTCACACAATCACAATCACACAATCACGCAGCCACAATCCCACAATCACGATCACACAATCACACAGTCACAATCCCACAATCACGATCACACAATCGCGACCACGCAGTCACATTCAGACAATCGCAATCACAATCACACAATCACAGTCACACAATCACAATCGCACAACCACAACCACACAATCCCACAGTCACAATCCCACAATCACGATCACACAATCACGACCACACAGTCACGATCAAACAATCGCAATCCCACAATCACAATCATACAACCACAATCACACAATCACAACCACACAATCACAATCACACAATCACAATCACACAATCACAATCACACAATCACAATCACACAATCACGATCCCACAGTCACGATCCCACAATCACGATCACACTATCACAATCACACAATCACGACCACACAATCACGACCACACAATCACGATCACACAATCACGATCACACTATCACGATCACACAATCACGATCACACAACCACAACCACACAATCACACAGTCACAATCCCACAATCACGATCACACAATCACGACCACACAGTCACAATCACACAATCGCAATCACAATCTCAATCACACAATCACGATCACACAATCACGATCACACAGTCACCATCACACAATCACGATCACAAAATCACGATCACAATCACGATCACACAATCACGATTACACAATCGCGATCACAGAATCCTAATCACACAATCAGGATCACACAATCACGATCACATAATCACGGTCACACAATCACGGTCACACAATCACGATCACACAATCACGATCACACAATCACACAATCACAATCACAATCACAATCACATAATCACAATCACACAATCGCGATCACACAATCGCGATCGCACAATCGCGATCACACAATCGCGATCACACAATCGCGATCACACAATCGCGATCACACAATCGCGATCACACAATCGCGATCACACAATCGCGATCACACAATCACACAGTCACAATCCCACAATCACGATCACACAATCACGACCACACAGTCACAATCCCACAATCGCAATCGCAATCACACAATCACAGTCACACAATCACAATCACAATCACAGAATCACATTCACACAATCACAATCACACAATCACAATCACACAATCGCACAGTCACAATCCCACAATCACGATCACCCAATCACGATCGCACAATCACGATCGCACATTCACGATCGCACAATCACGATACCACAATCACGATCGCACAATCGCGATCAC
Source organism: Megachile rotundata (assembly GCF_050947335.1). Classification (NCBI taxonomy): domain Eukaryota; kingdom Metazoa; phylum Arthropoda; class Insecta; order Hymenoptera; family Megachilidae; genus Megachile; species Megachile rotundata. Next base: position 1,065,146 of record NW_027473339.1, on the reverse strand, counting down.
ACAATCGCGATCACAATCGCGATCACACAATCGCGATCACACAATCACGATCACACAATCACACAGTCACAATCCCACAATCACGATCACACAATCACGACCACACAGTCACAATCACACAATCGCAATCACAATCACACAATCACAGTCACACAATCACAATCGCGCAACCACAACCACACAATCCCACAGTCACAATCCCACAATCACGGTCACACAATCACAGTCACACAATCACAATCACACAGTCACACAATCACAATCACAATCACAATCACAATCACAATCACAATCACAGTCACAATCACAATCACAATCACAATCACAATCACACAATCACAGTCACGATCACACAATCACAATCACACAATCACAATCCCACAATCACAGTCACGATCACACAATCACAATCACACAATCACAATCCCACAATCACAATCACACAATCACATTCACACAATCACAGTCACACAATCACACAGTCACAATCCCACAATCACGATCACACAATCACGACCACACAGTCACGATCACACAATCACAATCACACAATCACAATCACACAATCGCAATGACACAATCACAATCACACAACCACGACCACACAGTCACGATCACACAATCACAATCACACAATCACAAACACACAATCACAATCAAACAATCACAATCACACAATCACACTCACACAATCACAATCACACAATCACAGTCACACAATCACAATCACACAATCACAATAACACAATCACAATCACACAATCACAATCACACAATCACAATCACACAATCACAATCACACAATCGCAATCACACAATCGCAATCACACAATCGCAATCACACAAACGCAATCACACAAACGCAATCACACAATCCCAATCACACGATCGCAATCACACGATCGCAATCACACGATCGCAATCACACGATTGCAATCACACGATCACAATCACACGATCGCTATCACACGATCACAATCACACGATCACAATCACACGATCACGATCACACTATCACGATCACACAATCACAGTCACACAATCACAATCACAATCACACAGTCACACAGTCACAATCACACAATCACAGTCACGATCACACAATCACAATCACACAATCTCAATCCCACAATCACAATCACACAACCACAACCGCACAATCACACAGTCACAATCCCACAATCACGATCACACAATCACGACCACACAGTCGCAATCACACAATCGCAATCACACAATCGCAATCACACAATCGCAATCACACAATCGCAATCACACAATCGCAGTCACACAATCACAATCACACAACCACAATCACACAGTCACAATCCCACAATCACGATCGCACAATCACGACCACACAGTCACAATCACACAATCGCAATCACAATCACACAATCACAGTCACACAATCACAATCGCACAACCACAACCACACAATCCCACGGTCACAATCCCACAATCACGATCACACAATCACGACCACACAGTCACGATCACACAATCGCAATCACACAATCACAATCATACAACCACAATCACACAATCACAATCACACAATCACAATCCCACAATCACAATCACACAATCACATTCACACAATCACAATCACACAATCACACAGTCACAATCCCACAATCACGATCACACAATCACGACCACACAGTCACGATCACACAATCACAATCACACAATCACAATCACACAATCACAATCACACAATCACAATGACACAATCACAATCACACAATCACGACCACACAGTCACGATCACACAATCACAATCACACAATCACAAACACACAATCACAATCACACAATCACAATCACACAATCACAATCACACAATCACCATCACCCAATCACCGTCACACAATCACAATCACACAGTCACACAATCACAATCACAATCACAGTCACAATGACAATCTCAATCACAATCACACAATCACAGTCACGATCACACAATCACAATCACACAATCACAATCCCACAATCACTATCACACAATCACAGTCACACAATCACAGTCACACAATCACAGTCACACAATCACAATCACACAATCACGCAGTCACAATCCCACAATCACGATCACACAATCACACAGTCACAATCCCACAATCACGATCACACAATCGAGACCACACAGTCACAATCAGACAATCGCAATCACAATCACACAATCACAGTCACACAATCACAATCGCACAACCACAACCACACAATCCCACAGTCACAATCCCACGATCACGATCACCCAATCACGATCACCCAATCAGGATCACACAATCACGATCACACAATCACGATCACACAATCACGATCACACAATCACGATCACACAATCACACAGTCACAATCCCACAATCACGATCGCACAATCACGACCACACAGTCACAATCACACAATCGCAATCACAATCACACAATCACAGTCACACAATCACAATCGCACAACCACAACCACACAATCCCACAGTCACAATCCCACAAACACGATCACACAATCACGACCACACAGTCACGATCACACAATCGCAATCACACAATCACAATCACACAATCACAATCACACAATCACAATCACACAATCACAGTCACACAATCACAATCACACAGTCACACAATCACAATCACAATCACAATCACAGTCACAATCACAATCACAATCACAATCACACAATCACAGTCACGATCACACAATCACAATCACACAATCACAATCCCACAATCACAATCACACGATCACAGTCACACAATCACAATCACACAATCACGCAGTCACAATCCCACAATCACGATCACACAATCACGACCACACAGTCACGATCACACAATCACGATCACACAATCACAATCCCACAATCACAATCACACAACCACAGTCACACAATCACAACCACACAATCGCACAGTCACAATCCCACAATCACGATCACACAATCACGACCACACAGTCACGATCACAGAATCGCAATCCCACAATCACAATCATACAACCACAATCACACAATCACAACCACACAATCGCAATCACACAATCACAATCACACAATCACAATCACACAATCACAATCACACAATCACGATCCCACAGTCACGATCCCACAATCACGATCACAAAATCACGATCACAATCACGATCACACAATCACACAATCACAATCACAATCACAATCACATAATCACAATCACACAATCGCGATCACACAATCACGATCACACAATCACACAGTCACAATCCCACAATCACGATCGCACAATCACGACCACACAATCACAATCACACAATCACAATCACACAATCACAATCACACAATCACAATGACACAATCACAATGACACAATCACAATCACACAATCACGACCACACAGTCACGATCACACAATCACAATCACACAATCACAAACACACAATCACAATCACACAATCACAATCACACAATCACAGTCACACAATCACAATCACACAACCACAACCACACAATCACACAGTCACAATCCCACAATCACGATCACACAATCACGACCACACAGTCACGATCACACAATCGCAATCACACAATCACAATCACACAACCACAATCACACAATCACAACCACACAATCACAATCACACAATCACAATCACACAATCACAATCACACAATCACGATCACACAATCACGATCACACAGTCACCATCACACAATCACGAACACAAAATCACGATCACAATCACGATCACACAATCACGATTACACAATCGCGATCACAGAATCCTAATCACACAATCAGGATCACACAATCACGATCACATAATCACGGTCACACAATCACGGTCACACAATCACGATCACACAATCACGATCACACAATCACACAATCACAATCACAATCACAATCACATAATCACAATCACACAATCGCGATCACACAATCGCGATCGCACAATCGCGATCACACAATCGCGATCACACAATCGCGATCACACAATCGCGATCACACAATCGCGATCACACAATCGCGATCACACAATCGCGATGACACAATCGCGATCACACAATCACACAGTCACCATCCCACAATCACGATCACACAATCACGACCACACAGTCACAATCACACAATCGCAATCGCAATCACACAATCACAGTCACACAATCACAATCGCACAACCACAACCACACAATCCCACAGTCACAATCCCACAATCACGGTCACACAATCACAGTCACACAATCACAATCACACAGTCACACAATCACAATCACAATCACAATCACAATCATAATCACAATCACAATCACAATCAAAATCACAATCACACAATCACAGTCACGATCACACAATCACAATCACACAATCACAATCCCACAATCACAATCACGATCACACAATCACAATCACACAATCACATTCCCACAATCACAATCACACAATCACATTCACACAATCACAGTCACACAATCACACAGTCACAATCCCACAATCACGATCACACAATCACGACCACACAGTCACGATCACACAATCACAATCACACAATCACAATCACACAATCGCAATGACACAATCACAATCACACAACCACGACCACACAGTCACGATCACACAATCACAATCACACAATCACAAACACACAATCACAATCAAACAATCACAATCACACAATCACAATCACACAATCACAATCACACAATCACAATCACACAATCACAATAACACAATCACAATCACACAATCACAATCACACAATCACAGTCACACAATCACAATCACACAATCGCAATCACACAATCGCAATCACACAAACGCAATCACACAAACGCAATCACACAATCCCAATCACACGATCGCAATCACACGATCGCAATCACACGATCGCAATCACACGATTGCAATCACACGATCACAATCACACGATCGCAATCACACGATCACAATCACACGATCACAATCACACGATCACGATCACACTATCACGATCACACAATCACAGTCACACAATCACAATCACAATCACACAGTCACACAGTCACAATCACACAATCACAGTCACGATCACACAATCGCAATCACAAAATCTCAATCCCACAATCACAATCACACAATCACAGTCACACAATCCCTATCACACAATCACACAGTCACAATCCCACAATCACGATCACACAATCACGACCACACAATCACGATCACACAATCACGATCACACAATCACAATCGCACAATCACAATCGCACAATCACAATCGCACAATCACAATCGCACAATCACAATCGCACAATCACAATCGCACAATCACAATCGCACAATCACGATAGCACAATCATGATCGCACAATCACGATCACACAATCACAATCACACAACCACAACCGCACAATCACACAGTCACAATCCCACAATCACGATCACACAATCACGACCACACAGTCGCAATCACACAATCGCAATCACACAATCGCAATCACACAATCGCAATCACACAATCGCAATCACACAATCGCAGTCACACAATCACAATCACACAACCACAATCACACAGTCACGATCCCACAATCACGATCACACAGTCACGACCACACAGTCACGATCACACAATCACGATCACACTATTACGATCACACAATCACAGTCACACAATCACAATCACAATCACACAGTCACACAGTCACAATCACACAATCACAGTCACGATCACACAATCACAATCACAAAATCTCAATCCCACAATCACAATCACACAATCACAGTCACACAATCACTATCACACAATCACACAGTCACAATCCCACAATCACGATCACACAATCACGACCACACAATCACGATCACACAATCACGATCACACAATCACAATCGCACAATCACAATCGCACAATCACAATCGCACAATCACAATCGCACAATCACAATCGCACAATCACAATCGCACAATCACAATCGCACAATCACAATCGCACAATCACAATCGCACAATCACCATCACACAATCACCATCACACAATCACGATCACACAATCACGATCACACAATCACGATCACACTATCACGATCACACAATCACAATCACACAGTCACACAATCACAATCACAATCGCACAATCACAATCGCACAATCACAATCGCGCAATCACAATCGCGCAATCACAATCGCACTATCACAATCGCACAATCACAATCGCACAATCACAATCGCACAATCACAATCGCACAATCACAATCGCACAATCACAATCGCACAATCACAATCGCACAACCACAATCCCACAATCACAATCGCACAGTCGCAATCACACAATCGCAATCACACAAACGCAATCACACGATCGCGATCACACGATCGCGATCACACGATCGCGATCACACGATCGCGATCACACAATCCCGATCACACGATCGCGATCACACGATCACGATCACACGATCACGATCACACGATCACGATCACACTATCACGATCACACTATCACGATCACACTATCACGATCACACTATCACGATCACATAATCACAGTCACACAATCACAATCACACAGTCACACAATCACAATCACAATCACAATCACAATCACACAATCACAGTCACGATCACACAATCTCAATCACACAATCACAATCCCACAATCACAATCACACAATCACAGTCACACAATCACAATCACACAATCACAATGACACAATCACAATCACACAATCACGACCACACAGTCACGATCACACAATCACAGTCACACAATCACAATCACAATCACAATCACAATCAGAATCACAATCACAATCACAATCACAATCACAATCACAATCACAATCACACAATCACAATCCCACAATCACAATCACACAATCACAGTCACACAATCACAATCACACAATCGGACAGTCACAATCCCACAATCACGATCACCCAATCACGATCACCCAATCAGGATCACACAATCACGATCACACAATCACGATCACACAATCACGACCACACAGTCACGATCACACAATCGCAATCCCACAATCACAATCATACAACCACAATCACACAATCACAACCACACAATCACAATCACACAATCACAATCACACAATCACAATCACACAATCACAATTACACAATCACAATCACACAATCACGATCCCACAGTCACGATCCCACAATCACGATCACACTATGACAATCACACAATCACGACCACACAATCACGACCACACAATCACGATCACACAATCACCATCACACAATCACGATCACAAAATCACGATCACAATCACGATCACACAATCACGATTACACAATCACGATCACAGAATCCTAATCACATAATCAGGATCACACAATCACGATCACATAATCACGGTCACACAATCACGGTCACACAATCACGATCACACAATCACGATCACACAATCACACAATCACAATCACAATCACGATCACATAATCACAATCACACAATCGCGATCACACAATCGCGATCACACAATCGCGATCACACAATCGCGATCACACAATCGCGATCACACAATCACACAGTCACAATCCCACAATCACGATCACACAATCACGACTACACAGTCACAATCACACAATCGCAATCGCAATCACACAATCACAGTCACACAATCACAATCGCACAACCACAACCACACAATCCCACAGTCACAATCCCACAATCACGGTCACACAATCACAGTCACACAATCACAATCACACAGTCACACAATCACAATCACAATCACAATCACAATCATAATCACAATCACAATCACAATCACAATCACACAATCACAGTCACGATCACACAATCACAATCACACAATCACAATCCCACAATCACAATCACACAATCACAGTCACACAATCGCACAGTCACAATCCCACAATCACGATCACCCAATCACGATCGCACAATCACGATCGCACATTCACGATCGCACATTCACGATCGCACAATCACGATACCACAATCACGATCGCACAATCGCGATCGCACAATCGCGATCGCACAATCGCGATCGCACAATCGCGATCGCACAATCGCGATCGCACAATCGCGATCACACAATCGCGATCACACAATCACGATCACACAATCACACAGTCACAATCCCACAATCACGATCACACAATCACGACCACACAGTCACAATCACACAATCGCAATCACAATCACACAATCACAGTCACACAATCACAATCGCGCAACCACAACCACACAATCCCACAGTCACAATCCCACAATCACGGTCACACAATCACAGTCACACAATCACAATCACACAGTCACACAATCACAATCACAATCACAATCACAATCACAATCATAATCACAATCACAGTCACAATCACAATCACAATCACAATCACACAATCACAGTCACGATCACACAATCACAATCACACAATCACCATCACACAATCACAATCACACAATCACAATCACACAATCACATTCACACAATCACAATCACACAGTCACACAGTCACAATCCCACAATCACGATCACACAATAACGACCACACAGTCACGATCACACAATCACAATCACACAATCACAATCACACAATCGCAATGACACAATCACAATCACACAACCACGACCACACAGTCACGATCACACAATCACAATCACACAATCACAAACACACAATCACAATCAAACAATCACAATCACACAATCACAATCACACAATCACAATCACACAATCACAATCACACAATCACAATCACACAATCACAATCACACAATCACAATCACACAATCACAATCACACAATCACAATAACACAATCACAATCACACAATCACAATCACACAATCACAATCACACAATCACAATCACACAATCGCAATCACACAATCGCAATCACACAATCGCAATCACACAAACGCAAACACACAAACGCAATCACACAATCCCAATCACACGATCGCAATCACACGATCGCAATCACACGATCGCAATCACACGATTGCAATCACACGATCACAATCACACGATCGCAATCACACGATCACAATCACACGATCACAATCACACGATCACGATCACACTATCACGATCACACAATCACAGTCACACAATCACAATAACAATCTCACAGTCACACAGTCACAATCACACAATCACAGTCACGATCACACAATCACAATCACACAATCTCAATCCCACAATCACAATCACACAATCACAGTCACACAATCACAATCACACAATCACAATGACACAATCACAATCACACAATCACGACCACACAGTCACGATCACACAATCACAATCACACAATCACAAACACACAATCACAATCACACAATCACAATCACACAATCACAATCACACAATCACAATCACACAATCACAATCACACAATCACAATCACACAATCGCAATCACACAATCGCAATCACACAAACGCAACCACACAATTACAATCACACCATCGCAATCACACGATCGCAATCACACAATTACAATCACACAATCACAATCACACAATCACAATCACACAACCACAATCACACAATCACAACCACACAATCACAATCAGACAATCACAATCACACAATCACAATGACACAATCACGATCACACAATCACGACCACACAGTCACGATCACACAATCACGATCACACAATCACAAACACACAATCACAATCACACAATCACAATCACACAATCACAATCACACAATCACAATCACACAATCACAATCACACAATCACAATCACACAATCACAATCACACAATCACAATCACACAATCGCAATCACACAAACGCAATCACACAATTACAATCACACCATCGCAATCACACGATCGCAATCACACAATTACAATCACACAATCACAATCACACAATCACAATCACACAATCACAATCACACAATCACAATCACACAATCACAATCACACAATCACAATCACACAATCACAATCACACAATCACAATCACACAATCACAATCACACAATCACAATCACACAACCACAATCACACAATCACAATCACACAATCACAATCACACAATCACAATCACACAATCACAATCACACAATCACAATCACACAATCACAATCACACAGTCACAATCACACAATCGCAATCACAATCACACAATCACAGTCACACAATCACAATCGCACAACCACAACCACACAATCCCACAGTCACAATCCCACAATCACGATCACACAATCACGACCACACAGTCACGATCACACAATCGCAATCTCACAATCACAATCATACAACCACAATCACACAATCACAATCACACAATCACAATGACACAATCACAATCACACAATCACGACCACACAGTCACGATCACACAATCACAATCACACAATCACAAACACACAATCACAATCACACAATCACAATCACACAATCACAATCACACAATCACAATCACACAATCACAATCACACAATCACAATCACACAATCACAATCACACAATCACAATCACACAATCGCAATCACACAAACGCAATCACACAATTACAATCACACCATCGCAATCACACGATCGCAATCACACAATTACAATCACACAATCACAATCACACAATCACAATCACACAATCACAATCACACAATCACAATCACACAATCACGATCACACAATCACAATCACACAATCACAATCACACAATCACAATCACACAATCACAATCACACAATCACAATCACACAATCACAATCACACAATCACAATCACACAATCACAATCACACATTCACAATCACACAATCACAATCACACAATCACAATCACACAATCACAATCACACAATGACAATCACACAATCACAATCACACAATCACAATCACACAGTCACAATCACACAATCGCAATCACAATCACACAATCACAGTCACACAATCACAATCGCACAACCTCAACCACACAATCCCATAGTCACAATCCCACAATCACGATCACAAAATCACGACCACACAGTCACGATCACACAATCGCAATCACACAATCACAATCATACAACCACAATCACACAATCACAACCACACAATCACAATCACACAATCACAATCACACAATCACAATCACACAATCACGATCCCACAGTCACGATCCCACAATCACGATCACAGAATCACAATCACACAATCACGACCACACAATCACGATCACACAATCACGATCACACTATCACGATCACACAATCACGATCACACAATCACGATCACACAATCACGATCACACAATCACGGTCACACAATCACAATCACACAATCACCATCACACAATCACTATCCCACAATCACAATCACAGAATCACAATCACACAATCACAATCACACAATCACGACCACACAATCACGACCACATAATCACGATCACACAATCACGATCACACTATCACGATCACACAATCACGATCACACAATCACGATCACACAATCACAATCACACAATCACGATCACACAACCACAACCACACAATCACACAGTCACAATCCCACAATCACGATCACACAATCACGACCACACAGTCACAATCACACAATCGCAATCACAATCCCACAATCACAAACACACAATCACAGTCACACAATCACAATCACACAACCACTACCACACAATCACACAGTCACAATCCCACAATCACGATCACACAATCACGACCACACAGTCACGATCACACAATCGCAATCACACAACCACAATCACACAATCACTACCACACAATTACAATCACACAATCACAATCACACAATCACAATCACACAATCACAATCACACAATCACGATCACACAATCACGATCACACAATCACCACCACACAATCACGATCACAAAATCACGATCACAATCACGATCACACAATCACGATTACACAATCACGATCACACAACCACAATCACACAATCACAACCACACAATCACAATCAGACAATCACAATCACACAATCACAATGACACAATCACAATAACACAATCACGACCACACAGTCACGATCACACAATCACGATCACACAATCACAAACACACAATCACAATCACACAATCACAATCACACAATCACAATCACACAATCACAATCACACAATCACAATCACACAATCACAATCACACAATCACAATCACACAATCACAATCACACAATCACAATCACACAATCGCAATCACACAAACGCAATCACACAATTACAATCACACGATCGCAATCACACGATCGCAATCACACGATCGCAATCACACGATCCCAATCACACGATCGCAATCACACGATCACAATCACACGATCACGATCACACGATCACGATCACACTATCACGATCACACAATCACATTCACACAATCACAATCACACAGTCACGCAATCACAATCACACAATCACAGTCACGATCACACAATCACAATCACACAATCCCAATCCCACAATCACAATCACACAATCACAGTCACACAATCACAATCACACAATCACTAAGTCACAATCCCACAATCACGATCACACAATCACGACCACACAATCACGATCACACAATCACGATAACACAATCACGATCACACAATCACGATCACACAATCACGATCACACAATCACAATCACACAATCACAATCACACAATCACAATCACACAATCACAATCACACAATCACAATCACAGAATCACAATCACACAATCACAATCACACAATCACAATCACACAATCACAATCACACAATCACAATCACACAATCACAATCACACAATCACAATCACACAATCACAATCACACAATCACAATCACACAGTCACAATCACACAATCGCAATCACAATCACACAATCACAGTCACACAATCACAATCGCACAACCACAACCACACAATCCCACAGTCACAATCCCACAATCACGATCACACAATCACGACCACACAGTCACGATCACACAATCGCAATCTCACAATCACAATCATACAACCACAATCACACAATCACAATCACACAATCACAATGACACAATCACAATCACACAATCACGACCACATAGTCACGATCACTCAATCACAATCACACAATCACAAACACACAATCACAATCACACAATCACAATCACACAATCGCAATCACACAAACGCAATCACACAATTACAATCACACCATCGCAATCACACGATCGCAATCACACGATCGCAATCACACAATTACAATCACACAATCACAATCACACAAATACAATCACACAATCACAATCACACAATCACGATCACACAATCGCAATCACACAATCACAATCATACAACCACAATCACACAATCACAACCACACAATCACAATCACACAATCACAATCACACAATCACAATCACACAATCACGATCCCACAGTCACGATCCCACAATCACGATCACAGAATCACAATCACACAATCACGACCACACAATCACGATCACACAATCACGATCACACTATCACGATCACACAATCACGATCACACAATCACGATCACACAATCACGATCACACAATCACGATCACACAATCACGGTCACACAATCACAATCACACAATCACCATCACACAATCACTATCCCACAATCACAATCACAGAATCACAATCACACAATCACAATCACACAATCACGACCACACAATCACGACCACACAATCACGATCACACAATCACGATCACACTATCACGATCACACAATCACGATCACACAATCACGATCACACAATCACAATCACACAATCACGATCACACAACCACAACCACACAATCACACAGTCACAATCCCACAATCACGATCACACAATCACGACCACACAGTCACAATCACACAATCGCAATCACAATCCCACAATCACAATCACACAATCACAGTCACACAATCACAATCACACAACCACAACCACACAATCACACAGTCAGAATCCCACAATCACGATCACACAATCACGACCACACAGTCACGATCACACAATCGCAATCACACAACCACAATCACACAATCACTACCACACAATTACAATCACACAATCACAATCACACAATCACAATCACACAATCACGATCACACAATCACGATCACACAATCACCACCACACAATCACCACCACACAATCACGATCACAAAATCACGATCACAATCACGATCACACAATCACGATTACACAATCACGATCACACAACCACAATCACACAATCACAACCACACAATCACAATCAGACAATCACAATCACACAATCACAATGACACAATCACAATCACACAATCACGACCACACAGTCACGATCACACAATCACGATCACACAATCACAAACACACAATCACAATCACACAATCACAATCACACAATCACAATCACACAATCACAATCACACAATCACAATCACACAATCACAATCACACAATCACAATCACACAATCGCAATCACACAATCGCAATCACACAAACGCAATCACACAATTACAATCACACGATCGCAATCACACGATCGCAATCACACGATCGCAATCACACGATCCCAATCACACGATCGCAATCACACAATCACAATCACACAATCACAATCACACAATCACAATCACACAATCACAATCACACAATCACAATCACACAATCACAATCACACAATCACAATCACACAATCACAATCACACAATCACAATCACACAGTCACAATCACACAATCGCAATCACAATCACACAATCACAGTCACACAATCACAATCGCACAACCACAACCACACAATCCCACAGTCACAATCCCACAATCACGATCACACAATCACGACCACACAGTCACGATCACACAATCGCAATCTCACAATCACAATCATACAACCACAATCACTCAATCACAATCACACAATCACAATGACACAATCACAATCACACAATCACGACCACATAGTCACGATCACTCAATCACAATCACACAATCACAAACACACAATCACAATCACACAATCACAATCACACAATCGCAATCACACAAACGCAATCACACAATTACAATCACACCATCGCAATCACACGATCGCAATCACACGATCGCAATCACACAATTACAATCACACAATCACAATCACACAAATACAATCACACAATCACAATCACACAATCACGATCACACAATCGCAATCACACAATCAGAATCATACAACCACAATCACACAATCACAACCACACAATCACAATCACACAATCACAATCACACAATCACAATCACACAATCACGATCCCACAGTCACGATCCCACAATCACGATCACAGAATCACAATCACACAATCACGACCACACAATCACGATCACACAATCACGATCACACTATCACGATCACACAATCACGATCACACAATCACGATCACACAATCACGATCACACAATCACGATCACACAATCACGGTCACACAATCACAATCACACAATCACCATCACACAATCACTATCCCACAATCACAATCACAGAATCACAATCACACAATCACAATCACACAATCACGACCACACAATCACGACCACACAATCACGATCACACAATCACGATCACACTATCACGATCACACAATCACGATCACACAATCACGATCACACAATCACAATCACACAATCACGATCACACAACCACAACCACACAATCACACAGTCACAATCCCACAATCACGATCACACAATCACGACCACACAGTCACAATCACACAATCGCAATCACAATCCCACAATCACAATCACACAATCACAGTCACACAATCACAATCACACAACCACAACCACACAATCACACAGTCACAATCCCACAATCACGATCACACAATCACGACCACACAGTCACGATCACACAATCGCAATCACACAACCACAATCACACAATCACTACCACACAATTACAATCACACAATCACAATCACACAATCACAATCACACAATCACGATCCCACAATCACGATCACACAATCACCACCACACAATCACCACCACACAATCACGATCACAAAATCACGATCACAATCACGATCACACAATCACGATTACACAATCACGATCACACAACCACAATCACACAATCACAACCACACAATCACAATCAGACAATCACAATCACACAATCACAATGACACAATCACAATCACACAATCACGACCACACAGTCACGATCACACAATCACGATCACACAATCACAAACACACAATCACAATCACACAATCACAATCACACAATCACAATCACACAATCACAATCACACAATCACAATCACACAATCACAATCACACAATCACAATCACACAATCACAATCACACAATCGCAATCACACAAACGCAATCACACAATTACAATCACACGATCGCAATCACACGATCGCAATCACACGATCGCAATCACACGATCCCAATCACACGATCGCAATCACACGATCACAATCACACGATCACAATCACACGATCACGATCACACGATCACGATCACACTATCACGATCACACAATCACATTCACACAATCACAATCACACAGTCACGCAATCACAATCACACAATCACAGTCACGATCACACAATCACAATCACACAATCCCAATCCCACAATCACAATCACACAATCACAGTCACACAATCACAATCACACAATCACTAAGTCACAATCCCACAATCACGATCACACAATCACGACCACACAATCACGATCACACAATCACGATAACACAATCACGATCACACAATCGCGATCACACAATCACAATCACACAATCACAATCACACAATCACAATCACACAATCACAATCACACAATCACAATCACACAATCACAATCACACAATCACAATCACACAATCACAATCACACAATCACAATCACACAATCACAATCACACAATCACAATCACACAATCACAATCACACAATCACAATCACACAATCACAATCACACAGTCACAATCACACAATCGCAATCACAATCACACAATCACAGTCACACAATCACAATCGCACAACCACAACCACACAATCCCACAGTCACAATCCCACAATCACGATCACACAATCACGACCACACAGTCACGATCACACAATCGCAATCTCACAATCACAATCATACAACCACAATCACACAATCACAATCACACAATCACAATGACAAAATCACAATCACACAATCACGACCACACAGTCACGATCACACAATCACAATCACACAATCACAAACACACAATCACAATCACACAATCACAATCACACAATCGCAATCACACAAACGCAATCACACAATCACAATCACACAATCACAATCACACAGTCACAATCACACAATCGCAATCACAATCACACAATCAACATCACACAATCACAATCGCACAACCACAACCACACAATCCCACAGTCACAATCCCACAATCACGATCACACAATCACGACCACACAGTCACGATCACACAATCGCAATCACACAATCACAATCACACAACCACAATCACACAATCACACCCACACAATCACAATCACACAATCACGATCACACAATCACAATCACACAATCACGATCACACAATCACGATCACACAATCACCATCACACAATCACGATCACAAAATCACGATCACAATCACGATCACACAATCACGATTACACAATCACGATCACAGAATCCTAATCACACAATCAGGATCACACAATCACGATCACATAATCACGGTCACACAATCACGGTCACACAATCACGATAACACAATCACGATCACACAATCACGATCACACTATCACGATCACACAATCACGATCACACAATCACGATCACACAATCACGATCACACAATTACGATCACACAATCACGATCACACAATCACGATCACACAATCACAATCACAGAATCACAATCACACAATCACAATCACACAATCACAACCACACAATCACGACCACACAATCACGACCACACATTCACGATCACACAATCACGACCACACAGTCACGATCACACAATCGCAATCACACAATCACAATCACACAACCACAATCACACAACCACAACCACACAATCACACAGTCACAATCCCACAATCACGATCACACAATCACTTTCACACAGTCACAATCACACAATCGCAATCACAATCCCACAATCACAATCACACAATCACAGTCACACAATTACAATCACACAACCACAACCACACAATCACACAGTCACAATCCCACAATCACGATCACACAATCACGACCACACAGTCACGATCACACAATCGCAATCACACAATCACAATCACACAACCACAATCACACAATCACTACCACACAATCACAATCACACAATCACAATCACACAATCACAATCGCACAATCACAATCACACAATCACGATCACACAATCACGATCACACAATCACCACCACACAATCACGATCACAAAATCACGATCACAATCACGATCACACAATCACGATTACACAATCACGATCACAGAATCCTAATCACACAATCAGGATCACACAATCACGATCACATAATCACGGTCACACAATCACGGTCACACAATCACGATCACACAATCACAATCACACAATCACACTCACAATCACATAATCACAATCACTCAATCGCGATCACACAATCGCGATCACACAATCGCGATCACACAATCGCTATCACACAATCGCGATCACACAATCACGATCACACAATCACGACCACACAGTCACGATCACACAATCACGATCACACTATCCCGATCACACTATCACGATCACACAATCACAATCACAATCACACAATCACACAACCACCATCACAATCACAATCACAATCAGAATCACAATCACAATCACAATCACAATCACAATCACAATCACAATCACAATCACAATCACAATCACAATCACAATCACAATCACAATCACAATCACAATCACAATCACAATCACAATCACAATCACAATCACAATCACAATCACAATCACAATCACAATCACAATCACAATCACAATCACAATCACAATCACAATCACAATCACAATCACAATCACACAATCACAGTCACGATCACACAATCACAATCACACAATCACAATCCCACAATCACAATCACACAATCACAGTCACACAATCACAATCACACAATCACACAGTCACAATCCCACAATCACGATCACCAAATCACGATCACCCAATCACGATCACCCAATCACGGTCACCTAATCACGATCACACGATCACAATCACACGATCACAATCACACAATCACAATCACACAATCACAATCACACTATCACAATCACACAATCGCAATCACAATCACACAATCACAGTCACACAATCACAATCGCACAACCACAACCACACAATCCCACAGTCACAATCCCACAATCACGATCACACAATCACGACCACACAGTCACGATCACACAATCGCAATCTCACAATCACAATCATACAACCACAATCACTCAATCACAATCACACAATCACAATGACACAATCACAATCACACAATCACGACCACATAGTCACGATCACTCAATCACAATCACACAATCACAAACACACAATCACAATCACACAATCACAATCACACAATCGCAATCACACAAACGCAATCACACAATTACAATCACACCATCGCAATCACACGATCGCAATCACACGATCGCAATCACACAATTACAATCACACAATCACAATCACACAAATACAATCACACAATCACAATCACACAATCACGATCACACAATCGCAATCACACAATCACAATCATACAACCACAATCACACAATCACAACCACACAATCACAATCACACAATCACAATCACACAATCACAATCACACAATCACGATCCCACAGTCACGATCCCACAATCACGATCACAGAATCACAATCACACAATCACGACCACACAATCACGATCACACAATCACGATCACACTATCACGATCACACAATCACGATCACACAATCACGATCACACAATCACGATCACACAATCACGATCACACAATCACGGTCACACAATCACAATCACACAATCACCATCACACAATCACTATCCCACAATCACAATCACAGAATCACAATCACACAATCACAATCACACAATCACGACCACACAATCACGACCACACAATCACGATCACACAATCACGATCACACTATCACGATCACACAATCACGATCACACAATCACGATCACACAATCACAATCACACAATCACGATCACACAACCACAACCACACAATCACACAGTCACAATCCCACAATCACGATCACACAATCACGACCACACAGTCACAATCACACAATCGCAATCACAATCCCACAATCACAATCACACAATCACAGTCACACAATCACAATCACACAACCACAACCACACAATCACACAGTCACAATCCCACAATCACGATCACACAATCACGACCACACAGTCACGATCACACAATCGCAATCACACAACCACAATCACACAATCACTACCACACAATTACAATCACACAATCACAATCACACAATCACAATCACACAATCACGATCCCACAATCACGATCACACAATCACCACCACACAATCACCACCACACAATCACGATCACAAAATCACGATCACAATCACGATCACACAATCACGATTACACAATCACGATCACACAACCACAATCACACAATCACAACCACACAATCACAATCAGACAATCACAATCACACAATCACAATGACACAATCACAATCACACAATCACGACCACACAGTCACGATCACACAATCACGATCACACAATCACAAACACACAATCACAATCACACAATCACAATCACACAATCACAATCACACAATCACAATCACACAATCACAATCACACAATCACAATCACACAATCACAATCACACAATCACAATCACACAATCGCAATCACACAAACGCAATCACACAATTACAATCACACGATCGCAATCACACGATCGCAATCACACGATCGCAATCACACGATCCCAATCACACGATCGCAATCACACGATCACAATCACACGATCACAATCACACGATCACGATCACACGATCACGATCACACTATCACGATCACACAATCACATTCACACAATCACAATCACACAGTCACGCAATCACAATCACACAATCACAGTCACGATCACACAATCACAATCACACAATCCCAATCCCACAATCACAATCACACAATCACAGTCACACAATCACAATCACACAATCACTAAGTCACAATCCCACAATCACGATCACACAATCACGACCACACAATCACGATCACACAATCACGATAACACAATCACGATCACACAATCGCGATCACACAAT
The DNA here is from genome assembly GCF_050947335.1 of Megachile rotundata. Taxonomy (NCBI): domain Eukaryota; kingdom Metazoa; phylum Arthropoda; class Insecta; order Hymenoptera; family Megachilidae; genus Megachile; species Megachile rotundata. Next base: position 1,043,883 of record NW_027473339.1, on the reverse strand, counting down.
CACAATCACACAATCACAATCACACAATCACAATCACACAATCACAATCACACAATCACAATCACACAATCACAATCACACAATCACAATCACACAATCACAATCACACAATCACAATCACACAATCACAATCACACAATCACAATCACACAATCACAATCACACAATCACAATCACACAATCACAATCACACAGTCACAATCACACAATCGCAATCACAATCACACAATCACAGTCACACAATCACAATCGCACAACCACAACCACACAATCCCACAGTCACAATCCCACAATCACGATCACACAATCACGACCACACAGTCACGATCACACAATCGCAATCTCACAATCACAATCATACAACCACAATCACACAATCACAATCACACAATCACAATGACAAAATCACAATCACACAATCACGACCACACAGTCACGATCACACAATCACAATCACACAATCACAAACACACAATCACAATCACACAATCACAATCACACAATCGCAATCACACAAACGCAATCACACAATCACAATCACACAATCACAATCACACAGTCACAATCACACAATCGCAATCACAATCACACAATCAACATCACACAATCACAATCGCACAACCACAACCACACAATCCCACAGTCACAATCCCACAATCACGATCACACAATCACGACCACACAGTCACGATCACACAATCGCAATCACACAATCACAATCACACAACCACAATCACACAATCACACCCACACAATCACAATCACACAATCACGATCACACAATCACAATCACACAATCACGATCACACAATCACGATCACACAATCACCATCACACAATCACGATCACAAAATCACGATCACAATCACGATCACACAATCACGATTACACAATCACGATCACAGAATCCTAATCACACAATCAGGATCACACAATCACGATCACATAATCACGGTCACACAATCACGGTCACACAATCACGATAACACAATCACGATCACACAATCACGATCACACTATCACGATCACACAATCACGATCACACAATCACGATCACACAATCACGATCACACAATTACGATCACACAATCACGATCACACAATCACGATCACACAATCACAATCACAGAATCACAATCACACAATCACAATCACACAATCACAACCACACAATCACGACCACACAATCACGACCACACATTCACGATCACACAATCACGACCACACAGTCACGATCACACAATCGCAATCACACAATCACAATCACACAACCACAATCACACAACCACAACCACACAATCACACAGTCACAATCCCACAATCACGATCACACAATCACTTTCACACAGTCACAATCACACAATCGCAATCACAATCCCACAATCACAATCACACAATCACAGTCACACAATTACAATCACACAACCACAACCACACAATCACACAGTCACAATCCCACAATCACGATCACACAATCACGACCACACAGTCACGATCACACAATCGCAATCACACAATCACAATCACACAACCACAATCACACAATCACTACCACACAATCACAATCACACAATCACAATCACACAATCACAATCGCACAATCACAATCACACAATCACGATCACACAATCACGATCACACAATCACCACCACACAATCACGATCACAAAATCACGATCACAATCACGATCACACAATCACGATTACACAATCACGATCACAGAATCCTAATCACACAATCAGGATCACACAATCACGATCACATAATCACGGTCACACAATCACGGTCACACAATCACGATCACACAATCACAATCACACAATCACACTCACAATCACATAATCACAATCACTCAATCGCGATCACACAATCGCGATCACACAATCGCGATCACACAATCGCTATCACACAATCGCGATCACACAATCACGATCACACAATCACGACCACACAGTCACGATCACACAATCACGATCACACTATCCCGATCACACTATCACGATCACACAATCACAATCACAATCACACAATCACACAACCACCATCACAATCACAATCACAATCAGAATCACAATCACAATCACAATCACAATCACAATCACAATCACAATCACAATCACAATCACAATCACAATCACAATCACAATCACAATCACAATCACAATCACAATCACAATCACAATCACAATCACAATCACAATCACAATCACAATCACAATCACAATCACAATCACAATCACAATCACAATCACAATCACAATCACAATCACAATCACAATCACAATCACACAATCACAGTCACGATCACACAATCACAATCACACAATCACAATCCCACAATCACAATCACACAATCACAGTCACACAATCACAATCACACAATCACACAGTCACAATCCCACAATCACGATCACCAAATCACGATCACCCAATCACGATCACCCAATCACGGTCACCTAATCACGATCACACGATCACAATCACACGATCACAATCACACAATCACAATCACACAATCACAATCACACTATCACAATCACACAATCACAATCACACAATCACAATCACACAATCGCAATCACACAATCGCAATCACACAATCACAATCACACAATCACAATCACACAATCACAATCACACAATGACAATCACACAATCACAATCACACAATCACAATCACACAATCACAATCACACAATCAAACAATCGCAATCACACAATCGCAATCACACAATCGCAATCACACAAACGCAATCACACAATCGCAATCACACAATCACGACCACACAATCACGACCACACAATCACGAGTACACTATCACGATCACACAATCACGATCACACAATCACGATCACACAATCACGATCACACAATCACAATCACACAATCACGATCACACAATCACAATCACACAACCACAACCACACAATCACACAGTCACAATCCCACAATCACGATCACACAATCACGACCGCACAGTCACAATCACACAATCGCAATCACAATCCCACAATCACAATCACACAATCACAGTCACACAATCACAATCACACAACCACAACCACACAATCACACAGGCACAATCCCACAATCACGATCACACAGTCACGATCACACAATCACGATCACACAATCACGATCACACAATCACGATCACACAATCACGATCACACAATCACGATCACACAATCACGATCACACAATCACGATCACACAATCACACCGTCACAATCCCACAATCACGATCACACAATCACGATCCCACAGTCATGATCCCACAATCACGATCACACAATCACAATCACACAATCACGACCACACAATGACGACCACACAATCACGACCACACAATCACGATCACACTATCACGATCACACAATCACGATCACACAATCACGACCACACAATCACTATCACACAATCACGATCACACAATCACAATCACACAATCACAATCACACAATCACAATCACACAATCACAATCACACAACCACGATCACACAATCACGACCACAGAATCACGACCACACAATCACGATCACACAATCACGATCACACAATCACGATCACACAATCACGATCACACAATCACAATCACACAACCACAACCACACAATCACACAATCACGATCACACAATCACATTCACACAATCACAATCACACAACCACAACCACACAATCCCACAGTCACAATCCCACAATCACGATCACACAATCACAATCACACAATCACGATCACACAATCACAATCACACAACCACGATCACACAATCACGACCACAGAATCACGACCACACAATCACGATCACACAATCACGATCACACAATCACGATCACACAATCACGATCACACAATCGCAATCACACAATCACAATCACACAACCACAATCACACAACCACAACCACACAATCACACAGTCACAATCCCACAATCACGATCACACAATCACGTTCACACAGTCACAATCACACAATCGCAATCACAATCCCACAATCACAATCACACAATCACAGTCACACAATCACAATCACACAACCACAACCACACAATCACACAGTCACAATCCCACAATCACGATCACACAATCACGACCACACAGTCACGATCACACAATCGCAATCACACAATCACAATCACACAACCACAATCACACAATCACTACCACACAATCACAATCACACAATCACAATCACACAATCACAATCACACAATCACAATCACACAATCACTATCACACAATCACTATCACACAATCACCACCACACAATCACGATCACAAAATCACGATCACAATCACGATCACACAATCACGATTACACAATCACGATCACAGAATCCTAATCACACAATCAGGATCACACAATCACGATCACATAATCACGGTGACACAATCACGGTCACACAATCACGATCACACAATCACGATCACACAATCACACTCACAATCACATAATCACAATCACTCAATCGCGATCATACAATCGCGATCACACAATCGCGATCACACAATCGCTATCACACAATCGCGATCACACAATCACGATCACACAATCACGACCACACAGTCACGATCACACAATCACGATCACACTATCCCGATCACACTATCACGATCACACAATCACAACCACACAGTCACACAACCACCATCACAATCACAATCACAATCAGAATCACAATCACAATCACAATCACAATCACAATCACAATCATAATCACAATCACAATCACAATCACAATCACAATCACAATCACAATCACAATCACAATCACAATCACAATCACAATCACAATCACAATCACAATCACACAATCACAGTCACGATCACACAATCACAATCACACAATCACAATCCCACAATCACAATCACACAATCACAGTCACACCATCACAATCACACAATCACACAGTCACAATCCGACAATCACGATCACCCAATCACGATCACCCAATCATGATCACCCAATCACGATCACCAAATCACGATCACCCAATCACGATCACCCAATCACGGTCACCCAATCACGATCACACGATCACAATCACACGATCACAATCACACAATCACAATCACACAATCACAATCACACTATCACAATCACACAATCGCAATCACAATCCCACAATCACAATCACACAATCACAGTCACACAATCACAATCACACAACCACAACCACACAATCACACAGGCACAATCCCACAATCACGATCACACAGTCACGATCACACAATCACGATCACACAATCACGATCACACAATCACGATCACACAATCACGATCACACAATCACGATCACACAATCACACCGTCACAATCCCACAATCACAATCACACAATCACGATCCCACAGTCATGATCCCACAATCACGATCACACAATCACAATCACACAATCACGACCACACAATGACGACCACACAATCGCGACCACACAATCACGATCACACTATCACGATCACACAATCACGATCACACAATCACGACCACACAATCACGATCACACAATCACGATCACACAATCACAATCACACAATCACAATCACACAATCACAATCACACAATCACAATCACACAATCACAATCACACAATCACGACCACACAATCACGACCACACAATCACGATCACACAATCACGATCACACAATCACGATCACACAATCACGATCACACAATCACAATCACACAACCACAACCACACAATCACACAGTCACAATCCCACAATCACGATCACACAATCACGACCACACAGTCACGATCACACAATCGCAATCACAATCCCACAATCACAATCACACAATCACAGTCAAACAATCACAATCACACAACCACAACCACACAATCACACAGTCACAATCCCACAATCACGATCACCCAATCACGATCACCCAATCACGATCACCCAATCACGATCACACAATCACGATCACACAATCACACAGTCACAATCCCACAATCACGATCACACAATCACGACCACACAGTCACAATCACACAACCGCAATCACAATCCCACAATCACAATCACACAATCACATTCACACAATCACAATCACACAACCACAACCACACAATCCCACAGTCACAATCCCACAATCACGATCACACAATCACGACCACACAGTCACGATCACACAATCGCAATCACAGAATCACAATCACACAACCACAATCACACAATCACAACCACACAATCACAATCACACAATCACGATCACACAATCACAATCACACAATCACGATCACACAATCACGATCACACAATCACCATCACACAATCACGATCACAAAATCACGATCACAATCACGATCACACAATCACGATTACACAATCACGATCACAGAATCCTAATCACACAATCAGGATCACACAATCACGATCACATAATCACGGTCACACAATCACGGTCACACAATCACGATCACACAATCACGATCACACAATCACGATCACACTATCACCATCACACAATCACGATCACACAATCACGATCACACAATCACGATCACACAATTACGATCACACAATCACGATCACACAATCACGATCACACAATCACAATCACAGAATCACAATCACACAATCACAATCACACAATCACAACCACACAATCACGACCACACAATCACGACCACACAATCACGATCACACAATCACGACCACACAGTCACGATCACACAATCGCAATCACACAATCACAATCACACAACCACAATCACACAACCACAACCACACAATCACACAGTCACAATCCCACAATCACGATCACACAATCACTTTCACACAGTCACAATCACACAATCGCAATCACAATCCCACAATCACAATCACACAATCACAGTCACACAATCACAATCACACAACCACAACCACACAATCACACAGTCACAATCCCACAATCACGATCACACAATCACGACCACACAGTCACGATCACACAATCGCAATCACACAATCACAATCACACAACCACAATCACACAATCACTACCACACAATCACAATCACACAATCACAATCACACAATCACAATCGCACAATCACAATCACACAATCACGATCACACAATCACGATCACACAATCACCACCACACAATCACGATCACAAAATCACGATCACAATCACGATCACACAATCACGATTACACAATCACGATCACAGAATCCTAATCACACAATCAGGATCACACAATCACGATCACATAATCACGGTCACACAATCACGGTCACACAATCACGATCACACAATCACAATCACACAATCACACTCACAATCACATAATCACAATCACTCAATCGCGATCACACAATCGCGATCACACAATCGCGATCACACAATCGCTATCACACAATCGCGATCACACAATCACGATCACACAATCACGACCACACAGTCACGATCACACAATCACGATCACACTATCCCGATCACACTATCACGATCACACAATCACAATCACACAATCACACAACCACCATCACAATCACAATCACAATCAGAATCACAATCACAATCACAATCACAATCACAATCACAATCACAATCACAATCACAATCACAATCACAATCACAATCACAATCTCAATCACAATCACAATCACAATCACAATCACAATCACAATCACAATCACAATCACAATCACAATCACAATCACAATCACAATCACAATCACAATCACAATCACAATCACAATCACAATCACACAATCACAGGCACGATCACACAATCACAATCACACAATCACAATCCCACAATCACAATCACACAATTACAGTCACACAATCACAATCACACAATCACACAGTCACAATCCCACAATCACGATCACCCAATCACGATCACCCAATCATGATCACCCAATCACGATCACCAAATCACGATCACCCAATCACGATCACCCAATCACGGTCACCTAATCACGATCACACGATCACAATCACACGATCACAATCACACAATCACAATCACACAATCACAATCACACTATCACAATCACACAATCACAATCACACAATCACAATCACACAATCGCAATCACACAATCGCAATCACACAATCACAATCACACAATCACAATCACACAATCACAATCACACAATGACAATCACACAATCACAATCACACAATCACAATCACACAATCACAATCACACAATCAAACAATCGCAATCACACAATCGCAATCACACAATCGCAATCACACAAACGCAATCACACAATCGCAATCACACAATCGCAATCACACAATCGCAATCACACAATCGCAATCACACAATCGCAATCACACAATCGCAATCACACAATCAAGCAATCACACAATCACGATCGCACAATCACGATCGCACAATCACGATCGCACAGTCACGATCGCAATATCACGATCACACAATCACGACCACACAGTCACGATCACATAATCGCAATCACACAATCACAATCATACAATCACAATCACACAATCACAACCACACAATCACAATCACACAATCACAATCACACAATCACAATCACACAATCACAATCACACAATCACAATCACACAATCACAATCACACAATCACGATCCCACAGTCACGATCCCACAATCACGATCACACAATCACCATCACACAATCACGACCACACAATCACGACCACACAATCACGATCACACAATCACGATCACACAATCACGATCACACTATCACGATCACACTATCACGATCACACAATCACGATCACACAATCACGATCACACAATCACGATCACGCAATCACGATCACACAATCACGATCACACAATCACGATCACACAATCACGATCACACAATCACAAGCACACAATCACAATCACACAATCACAATCACACAATCACAATCACACAATCACAATCACACAATCACAACCACACAATCACGACCACACAATCACGACCACACAATCACGAGTACACTATCACGATCACACAATCACGATCACACAATCACGATCACACAATCACGATCACACAATCACAATCACACAATCACGATCACACAATCACAATCACACAACCACAACCACACAATCACACAGTCACAATCCCACAATCACGATCACACAATCACGACCGCACAGTCACAATCACACAATCGCAATCACAATCCCACAATCACAATCACACAATCACAGTCACACAATCACAATCACACAACCACAACCACACAATCACACAGGCACAATCCCACAATCACGATCACACAGTCACGATCACACAATCACGATCACACAATAACGATCACACAATCGCGATCACACAATCACGATCACACAATCACGATCACACAATCACGATCACACAATCACACCGTCACAATCCCACAATCACAATCACACAATCACGATCCCACAGTCATGATCCCACAATCACGATCACACAATCACAATCACACAATCACGACCACACAATGACGACCACACAATCACGACCACACAATCACGATCACACTATCACGATCACACAATCACGATCACACAATCACGACCACACAATCACGATCACACAATCACGATCACACAATCACAATCACACAATCACAATCACACAATCACAATCACACAATCACGATCACACAATCACGACCACACAATCACGACCACACAATCACGATCACACAATCACGATCACACAATCACGATCACACAATCACGATCACACAATCACAATCACACAACCACAACCACACAATCACACAATCACGATCACACAATCACGATCACACAATCACACAGTCACAATCCCACAATCACGATCACACAATCACGACCACACAGTCACAATCACACAACCGCAATCACAATCCCACAATCACAATCACACAATCACATTCACACAATCACAATCACACAACCACAACCACACAATCCCACAGTCACAATCCCACAATCACGATCACACAATCACAATCACACAATCACGATCACACAATCACGATCACACAATCACCATCACACAATCGCGATCACAAAATCACGATCACAATCACGATCACACAATCACGATTACACAATCACGATCACAGAATCCTAATCACACAATCAGGATCACACAATCACGATCACATAATCACGGTCACACAATCACGGTCACACAATCACGATCACACAATCACGATCACACAATCACGATCACACTATCACGATCACACAATCACGATCACACAATCACGATCACACAATCACGATCACACAATTACGATCACACAATCACGATCACACAATCACGATCACACAATCACAATCACAGAATCACAATCACACAATCACAATCACACAATCACAACCACACAATCACGACCACACAATCACGACCACACAATCACGATCACACAATCACGACCACACAGTCACGATCACACAATCGCAATCACACAATCACAATCACACAACCACAATCACACAACCACAACCACACAATCACACAGTCACAATCCCACAATCACGATCACACAATCACGTTCACACAGTCACAATCACACAATCGCAATCACAATCCCACAATCACAATCACACAACCACAACCACACAATCACACAGTCACAATCCCACAATCACGATCACACAATCACGACCACACAGTCACGATCACACAATCGCAATCACACAATCACAATCACACAACCACAATCACACAATCACTACCACACAATCACAATCACACAATCACAATCACACAATCACAATCACACAATCACAATCACACAATCACGATCACACAATCACGATCACACAATCACCACCACACAATCACGATCACAAAATCACGATCACAATCACGATCACACAATCACGATTACACAATCACGATCACAGAATCCTAATCACACAATCAGGATCACACAATCACGATCACATAATCACGGTGACACAATCACGGTCACACAATCACGATCACACAATCACGATCACACAATCACACTCACAATCACATAATCACAATCACTCAATCGCGATCACACAATCGCGATCACACAATCGCGATCACACAATCGCTATCACACAATCGCGATCACACAATCACGATCACACAATCACGACCACACAGTCACGATCACACAATCACAACCACACAGTCACACAACCACCATCACAATCACAATCACAATCAGAATCACAATCACAATCACAATCACAATCACAATCACAATCATAATCACAATCACAATCACAATCACAATCACAATCACAATCACAATCACAATCACAATCACAATCACAATCACAATCACAATCACAATCACAATCACAATCACACAATCACAGTCACGATCACACAATCACAATCACACAATCACAATCCCACAATCACAATCACACAATCACAGTCACACCATCACAATCACACAATCACACAGTCACAATCCCACAATCACGATCACCCAATCACGATCACCCAATCATGATCACCCAATCACGATCACCAAATCACGATCACCCAATCACGATCACCCAATCACGGTCACCCAATCACGATCACACGATCACAATCACACGATCACAATCACACAATCACAATCACACAATCACAATCACACTATCACAATCACACAATCACAATCACACAATCAAACAATCGCAATCACACAATCGCAATCACACAATCGCAATCACACAAACGCAATCACACAATCGCAATCACACAATCGCAATCACACAATCGCAATCACACAATCGCAATCACAATCCCACAATCACAATCACACAATCACAGTCACACAATCACAATCACACAACCACAACCACACAATCACACAGGCACAATCCCACAATCACGATCACACAGTCACGATCACACAATCACGATCACACAATCACGATCACACAATCACGATCACACAATCACGATCACACAATCACACCGTCACAATCCCACAATCACAATCACACAATCACGATCCCACAGTCATGATCCCACAATCACGATCACACAATCACAATCACACAATCACGACCACACAATGACGACCACACAATCGCGACCACACAATCACGATCACACTATCACGATCACACAATCACGATCACACAATCACGACCACACAATCACGATCACACAATCACGATCACACAATCACAATCACACAATCACAATCACACAATCACAATCACACAATCACAATCACACAATCACAATCACACAATCACGACCACACAATCACGACCACACAATCACGATCACACAATCACGATCACACAATCACGATCACACAATCACGATCACACAATCACAATCACACAACCACAACCACACAATCACACAGTCACAATCCCACAATCACGATCACACAATCACGACCACACACTCACAATCACACAATCGCAATCACAATCGCACAATCACAATCACACAATCACAGTCAAACAATCACAATCACACAACCACAACCACACAATCACACAGTCACAATCCCACAATCACGATCACCCAATCACGATCACCCAATCACGATCACCCAATCACGATCACCCAATCACGATCACACAATCACGATCACACAATCACGATCACACAATCACGACCACACAGTCACAATCACACAACCGCAATCACAATCCCACAATCACAATCACACAATCACATTCACACAATCACAATCACACAACCACAACCACACAATCCCACAGTCACAATCCCACAATCACGATCACACAATCACGACCACACAGTCACGATCACACAATCGCAATCACAGAATCACAATCACACAACCACAATCACACAATCACAACCACACAATCACAATCACACAATCACGATCACACAATCACAATCACACAATCACGATCACACAATCACCATCACACAATCACGATCACAAAATCACGATCACAATCACGATCACACAATCACGATTACACAATCACGATCACAGAATCCTAATCACACAATCAGGATCACACAATCACGATCACATAATCACGGTCACACAATCACGGTCACACAATCACGATCACACAATCACGATCACACAATCACGATCACACAATCACAATCACAGAATCACAATCACACAATCACAATCACACAATCACAACCACACAATCACGACCACACAATCACGACCACACAATCACGATCACACAATCACGACCACACAGTCACGATCACACAATCGCAATCACACAATCACAATCACACAACCACAATCACACAACCACAACCACACAATCACACAGTCACAATCCCACAATCACGATCACACAATCACGTTCACACAGTCACAATCACACAATCGCAATCACAATCCCACAATCACAATCACACAATCACAGTCACACAATCACAATCACACAACCACAACCACACAATCACACAGTCACAATCCCACAATCACGATCACACAATCACGACCACACAGTCACGATCACACAATCGCAATCACACAATCACAATCACACAACCACAATCACACAATCACTACCACACAATCACAATCACACAATCACAATCACACAATCACAATCACACAATCACAATCACACAATCACGATCACACAATCACGATCACACAATCACCACCACACAATCACGATCACAAAATCACGATCACAATCACGATCACACAATCACGATTACACAATCACGATCACAGAATCCTAATCACACAATCAGGATCACACAATCACGATCACATAATCACGGTCACACAATCACGGTCACACAATCACGATCACACAATCACGATCACACAATCACACTCACAATCACATAATCACAATCACTCAATCGCGATCACACAATCGCGATCACACAATCGCGATCACACAATCGCTATCACACAATCGCGATCACACAATCACGATCACACAATCACGACCACACAGTCACGATCACACAATCACGATCACACTATCCCGATCACACTATCACGATCACACAATCACAACCACACAGTCACACAACCACCATCACAATCACAATCACAATCAGAATCACAATCACAATCACAATCACAATCACAATCACAATCACAATCACAATCACAATCACAATCACAATCACAATCACAATCACAATCACAATCACAATCACCATCACAATCACAATCACAATCACAATCACAATCACAATCACAATCACACAATCACAGTCACGATCACACAATCACAATCACACAATCACAATCCCACAATCACAATCACACAATCACAGTCACACAATCACAATCACACAATCACACAGTCACAATCCCACAATCACGATCACCCAATCACGATCACCCAATCATGATCACCCAATCACGATCACCAAATCACGATCACCCAATCACGATCACCCAATCACGGTCACCCAATCACGATCACACGATCACAATCACACGATCACAATCACACAATCACAATCACACAATCACAATCACACTATCACAATCACACAATCACAATCACACAATCAAACAATCGCAATCACACAATCGCAATCACACAATCGCAATCACACAAACGCAATCACACAATCGCAATCACACAATCGCAATCACACAATCGCAATCACACAATCGCAATCACAATCCCACAATCACAATCACACAATCACAGTCACACAATCACAATCACACAACCACAACCACACAATCACACAGGCACAATCCCACAATCACGATCACACAGTCACAATCACACAATCACGACCACACAATGACGACCACACAATCACGACCACACAATCACGATCACACTATCACGATCACACAATCACGATCACACAATCACGACCACACAATCACGATCACACAATCACGATCACACAATCACAATCACACAATCACAATCACACAATCACAATCACACAATCACAATCACACAATCACAATCACACAATCACAATCACACAATCACGACCACACAACCACGACCACACAATCACGATCACACAATCACGATCACACAATCACGATCACACAATCACGATCACACAATCACAATCACACAACCACAACCACACAATCACACAGTCACAATCCCACAATCACGATCACACAATCACGACCACACACTCACAATCACACAATCGCAATCACAATCCCACAATCACAATCACACAATCACAGTCAAACAATCACAATCACACAACCACAACCACACAATCACACAGTCACAATCCCACAATCACGATCACCCAATCACGATCACCCAATCACGATCACCCAATCACGATCACCCAATCACGATCACACAATCACGATCACACAATCACACAGTCACAATCCCACAATCACGATCACACAATCACGACCACACAGTCACAATCACACAACCGCAATCACAATCCCACAATCACAATCACACAATCACATTCACACAATCACAATCACACAACCACAACCACACAATCCCACAGTCACAATCCCACAATCACGATCACACAATCACGACCACACAGTCACGATCACACAATCGCAATCACAGAATCACAATCACACAACCACAATCACACAATCACAACCACACAATCACAATCACACAATCACGATCACACAATCACAATCACACAATCACGATCACACAATCACGATCACACAATCACCATCACACAATCACGATCACAAAATCACGATCACAATCACGATCACACAATCACGATTACACAATCACGATCACAGAATCCTAATCACACAATCAGGATCACACAATCACGATCACATAATCACGGTCACACAATCACGGTCACACAATCACGATCACACAATCACGATCACACAATCACGATCACACTATCACGATCACACAATCACGATCACACAATCACGATCACACAATTACGATCACACAATCACGATCACACAATCACGACCACACAATCACGATCACACAATCACGACCACACAGTCACGATCACACAATCGCAATCACACAATCACAATCACACAACCACAATCACACAACCACAACCACACAATCACACAGTCACAATCCCACAATCACGATCACACAATCACGTTCACACATTCACAATCACACAATCGCAATCACAATCCCACAATCACAATCACACAATCACAGTCACACAATCACAATCACACAACCACAACCACACAATCACACAGTCACAATCCCACAATCACGATCACACAATCACGACCACACAGTCACGATCACACAATCGCAATCACACAATCACAATCACACAACCACAATCACACAATCACTACCACACAATCACAATCACACAATCACAATCACACAATCACAATCACACAATCACAATCACACAATCACAATCACACAATCACGATCACACAATCACGATCACACAATCACCACCACACAATCACGATCACAAAATCACGATCACAATCACGATCACACAATCACCACCACACAATCACGATCACAAAATCACGATCACAATCACGATCACACAATCACGATTACACAATCACGATCACAGAATCCTAATCACACAATCAGGATCACACAATCACGATCACATAATCACGGTCACACAATCACGGTCACACAATCACGATCACACAATCACGATCACACAATCACACTCACAATCACATAATCACAATCACTCAATCGCGATCACACAATCGCGATCACACAATCGCGATCACACAATCGCTATCACACAATCGCGATCACACAATCACGATCACACAATCACGACCACACAGTCACGATCACACAATCACGATCACACTATCCCGATCACACTATCACGATCACACAATCACAACCACACAGTCACACAACCACCATCACAATCACAATCACAATCAGAATCACAATCACAATCACAATCACAATCACAATCACAATCACAATCACAATCACAATCACAATCACAATCACAATCACAATCACAATCACAATCACAATCACAATCACAATCACAATCACAATCACAATCACAATCACAATCACAATCACAATCACAATCACAATCACAATCACAATCACACAATCACAGTCACGATCACACAATCACAATCACACAATCACAATCCCACAATCACAATCACACAATCACAGTCACACAATCACAATCACACAATCACACAGTCACAATCCCACAATCACGATCCCACAATCACGATCATCCAATCATGATCACCCAATCACGATCACCAAATCACGATCACCCAATCACGATCACCCAATCACGGTCACCCAATCACGATCACACGATCACAATCACACGATCACAATCACACAATCACAATCACACAATCACAATCACACTATTACAATCACACAATCACAATCATACAATCACAATCACACAATCGCAATCACACAATCGCAATCACACAATCACAATCACACAATCACAATCACACAATCACAATCACACAATGACAATCACACAATCACAATCACACAATCACAATCACACAATCAAACAATCGCAATCACACAATCGCAATCACACAATCGCAATCACACAAACGCAATCACACAATCGCAATCACACAATCGCAATCACACAATCGCAATCACACAATCGCAATCACACAATCGCAATCACACAATCAAGCAATCACACAATCACGATCGCACAATCACGATCGCACAAACACGATCGCACAGTCACGATCGCACAATCACGATCGCACAATCACGATCGCACAATCACGATCGCACAATCACGATCGCACAATCACGATCGCACAATCACGATGTCACAATCACGATCGCACAATCACGATCGCACAATCACGATCGCACAATCACGATCGCACAATCACGATCGCACAATCACGATCGCACAATCACGATCGCACAATCACGATCACACAATCACGATCACACAATCACAATCACACAATCACAATCCCACAATCACAATCACACAATCACAGTCACACAATCACAATCACACAATCGCACAGTCACAATCCCACAATCACGATCACACAATCACGACCACACAGTCACAATCACACAATCGCAATCACAATCCCACAATCACAATCACACAATCACATTCACACAATCACAATCACACAACCACAACCACACAATCCCACAGTCACAATCCCACAATCACGATCACACAATCACGACCACACAGTCACGATCACACAATCGCAATCACACAATCACAATCACGCAACCACAATCACACAACCACAATCACACAATCACAATCACACCATGACGATCACACAATCACGATCACACAATCACGATCACACAATCACGATCACACAATCACCATCACACAATCACCATCACACAATCACGATCACACAATCACGATCACACTATCACGATCACACAATCACAATCACACAGTCACACAATCACAATCACAATCGCACAATCACAATCGCACAATCACAATCGCGCAATCACAATCGCGCAATCACAATCGCACTATCACAATCGCACAATCACAATCGCACAATCACAATCGCACAATCACAATCGCACAATCACAATCGCACAACCACAATCCCACAGTCACAATCGCACAGTCACAATCACACAATCGCAATCACACAAACGCAATCACACCATCGCAATCACACAATCACAATCACACAACCACAATCACACAACCACAATCACACAATCACAATCACACCATGACGATCACACAATCACGATCACACAATCAGGATCACCCAATCACGATCACACAATCACGATCACACAATCACCATCACACAATCACCATCACACAATCGCGATCACACAATCACGATCACACAATCACGATCACACTATCACGATCACACAATCACAATCACACAGTCACACAATCACAATCACAATCGCACAATCACAATCGCGCAATCACAATCGCGCAATCACAATCGCACTATCACAATCGCACAATCACAATCGCACAATCACAATCGCACAATCACAATCGCACAATCACAATCGCACAATCACAATCGCACAATCACAATCGCACAATCACAATCCCACAATCACAATCGCACAACCACAATCCCACAATCACAATCGCACAGTCACAATCACACGACCGCAATCACACAAACGCAATCACACGATCGCGATCACACGATCGCGATCACACGATCACGATCACACGATCGCGATCACACGATCACGATCACACGATCACGATCACACGATCACGATCACACGATCACAATTACACAATCACAATCACACAATCACAATCACACAATCACAATCACACAATCACAATCACACAATCACAATCACACAATCACAATCACACAATCACAATCACACAATCACAATCACACAATCACAATCACACAATCACAATCACACAATCACAATCACACAATCACAATCACACACTCACAATCACACAATCACAATCACACAATCACAATCCCACAATCACGATCACACAATCACGACCACACAGTAACAATCACACAATCGCAATCACAGTCCCACAATCACAATCACACAATCACTGTCACACAATCACAAACGCACAACCACAACCATACAATCACACAGTCACAATCCCACAATCACGATCACACAATCACGACCACACAGTCACGATCACACAATCGCAATCACACAATCACAATCACGCAACCACAATCACACAACCACAATCACACAATCACAATCACACCATGACGATCACACAATCACGATCACACAATCACGATCACACAATCACGATCACACAATCACCATCACACAATCACCATCACACAATCACGATCACACAATCACGATCACACTATCACGATCACACAATCACAATCACACAGTCGCACAATCACAATCACAATCGCACAATCACAATCGCACAATCACAATCGCACAATCACAATCGCACAATCACAATCGCACAACCACAACCACACAATCCCACAGTCACAATCCCACAATCACGATCACACAATCACGACCACACAGTCACGATCACATAATCGCAATCACACAATCACAATCATACAATCACAATCACACAATCACAATCACACAATCACAATCACACAATCACAATGACACAATCACAATCACACAATCACGACCACACAGTCACGATCACACAATCACAATCACACAATCACAATCACACAATCACAATCACACAATCACAATCACACAATGACAATCACACAATCACAATCACACAATCACAATCACACAATCACAATCACACAATCAAACAATCGCAATCACACAATCGCAACCACACAATCGCAATCACACAAACGCAATCACACAATCGCAATCACACAATCGCAATCACACAATCGCAATCACACAATCGCAATCACACAATCAAGCAATCACACAATCACGATCGCACAATCACGATCGCACAAACACGATCGCACAGTCACGATCGCACAATCACGATCGCACAATCACGATCGCACAATCACGATCGCACAATCACGATCGCACAATCACGATGTCACAATCACGATCGCACAATCACGATCGCACAATCACGATCGCACAATCACGATCGCACAATCACGATCGCACAATCACGATCGCACAATCACGATCGCACAATCACGATCGCACAATCACGATCACACAATCACAATCACACAATCACAATCCCACAATCACAATCACACAATCACAGTCACACAATCACAATCACACAATCGCACAGTCACAATCCCACAATCACGATCACACAATCACGACCACACAGTCACAATCACACAATCGCAATCACAATCCCACAATCACAATCACACAATCACATTCACACAATCACAATCACACAACCACAACCACACAATCCCACAGTCACAATCCCACAATCACGATCACACAATCACAATCACACAATCACGACCACACAATCACGACCACACAATCACGATCACACAATCACGATCACACAATCACGATCACACAATCACGATCACACAATCACAATCACACAACCACAACCACACAATCACACAGTCACAATCCCACAATCACGATCACACAATCACGACCACACACTCACAATCACACAATCGCAATCACAATCGCACAATCACAATCACACAATCACAGTCAAACAATCACAATCACACAACCACAACCACACAATCACACAGTCACAATCCCACAATCACGATCACCCAATCACGATCACCCAATCACGATCACCCAATCACGATCACCCAATCACGATCACACAATCACGATCACACAATCACGATCACACAATCACGACCACACAGTCACAATCACACAACCGCAATCACAATCCCACAATCACAATCACACAATCACATTCACACAATCACAATCACACAACCACAACCACACAATCCCACAGTCACAATCCCACAATCACGATCACACAATCACGACCACACAGTCACGATCACACAATCGCAATCACAGAATCACAATCACACAACCACAATCACACAATCACAACCACACAATCACAATCACACAATCACGATCACACAATCACAATCACACAATCACGATCACACAATCACGATCACACAATCACCATCACACAATCACGATCACAAAATCACGATCACAATCACGATCACACAATCACGATTACACAATCACGATCACAGAATCCTAATCACACAATCAGGATCACACAATCACGATCACATAATCACGGTCACACAATCACGGTCACACAATCACGATCACACAATCACGATCACACAATCACGATCACACAATTACGATCACACAATCACGATCACACAATCACGATCACACAATCACAATCACAGAATCACAATCACACAATCACAATCACACAATCACAACCACACAATCACGACCACACAATCACGACCACACAATCACGATCACACAATCACGACCACACAGTCACGATCACACAATCGCAATCACACAATCACAATCACACAACCACAATCACACAACCACAACCACACAATCACACAGTCACAATCCCACAATCACGATCACACAATCACGTTCACACAGTCACAATCACACAATCGCAATCACAATCCCACAATCACAATCACACAATCACAGTCACACAATCACAATCACACAACCACAACCACACAATCACACAGTCACAATCCCACAATCACGATCACACAATCACGACCACACAGTCACGATCACACAATCGCAATCACACAATCACAATCACACAACCACAATCACACAATCACTACCACACAATCACAATCACACAATCACGATCACACAATCACAATCACACAATCACAGTCACACAATCACAATCACACAATCACACAGTCACAATCCCACAATCACGATCACCCAATCACGATCACCCAATCATGATCACCCAATCACGATCACCAAATCACGATCACCCACTCACGATCACCCAATCACGGTCACCCAATCACGATCACACGATCACAATCACACGATCACAATCACACAATCACAATCACACAATCACAATCACACTATCACAATCACACAATCACAATCACACAATCAAACAATCGCAATCACACAATCGCAATCACACAATCGCAATCACACAAACGCAATCACACAATCGCAATCACACAATCGCAATCACACAATCGCAATCACACAATCGCAATCACAATCCCACAATCACAATCACACAATCACAGTCACACAATCACAATCACACAACCACAACCACACAATCACACAGGCACAATCCCACAATCACGATCACACAGTCACGATCACACAATCACGATCACACAATCACGATCACACAATCACGATCACACAATCACACCGTCACAATCCCACAATCACAATCACACAATCACGATCCCACAGTCATGATCCCACAATCACGATCACACAATCACAATCACACAATCACGACCACACAATGACGACCACACAATCACGACCACACAATCACGATCACACTATCACGATCACACAATCACGATCACACAATCACGACCACACAATCACGATCACACAATCACGATCACACAATCACAATCACACAATCACAATCACACAATCACAATCACACAATCACAATCACACAATCACAATCACACAATCACGACCACACAATCACGACCACACAATCACGATCACACAATCACGATCACACAATCACGATCACACAATCACGATCACACAATCACAATCACACAACCACAACCACACAATCACACAGTCACAATCCCACAATCACGATCACACAATCACGACCACACACTCACAATCACACAATCGCAATCACAATCCCACAATCACAATCACACAATCACAGTCAAACAATCACAATCACACAACCACAACCACACAATCACACAGTCACAATCCCACAATCACGATCACCCAATCACGATCACCCAATCACGATCACCCAATCACGATCACCCAATCACGATCACACAATCACGATCACACAATCACACAGTCACAATCCCACAATCACGATCACACAATCACGACCACACAGTCACAATCACACAACCGCAATCACAATCCCACAATCACAATCACACAATCACATTCACACAATCACAATCACACAACCACAACCACACAATCCCACAGTCACAATCCCACAATCACGATCACACAATCACGACCACACAGTCACGATCACACAATCGCAATCACAGAATCACAATCACACAACCACAATCACACAATCACAACCACACAATCACAATCACACAATCACGATCACACAATCACAATCACACAATCACGATCACACAATCACGATCACACAATCACCATCACACAATCACGATCACAAAATCACGATCACAATCACGATCACACAATCACGATTACACAATCACGATCACAGAATCCTAATCACACAATCAGGATCACACAATCACGATCACATAATCACGGTCACACAATCACGGTCACACAATCACGATCACACAATCACGATCACACAATCACACAGTCACAATCCCACAATCACGATCCCACAATCACGATCATCCAATCATGATCACCCAATCACGATCACCAAATCACGATCACCCAATCACGATCACCCAATCACGGTCACCCAATCACGATCACACGATCACAATCACACGATCACAATCACACAATCACAATCACACAATCACAATCACACTATCACAATCACACAATCACAATCATACAATCACAATCACACAATCGCAATCACACAATCGCAATCACACAATCACAATCACACAATCACAATCACACAATCACAATCACACAATCACAATCACACAATGACAATCACACAATCACAATCACACAATCAAACAATCGCAATCACACAATCGCAATCACACAATCGCAATCACACAAACGCAATCACACAATCGCAATCACACAATCGCAATCACACAATCGCAATCACACAATCGCAATCACACAATTGCAATCACACAATCAAGCAATCACACAATCACGATCGCACAATCACGATCGCACAAACACGATCGCACAGTCACGATCGCACAATCACGATCGCACAATCACGATCGCACAATCACGATCGCACAATCACGATCGCACAATCACGATCGCACAATCACGATGTCACAATCACGATCGCACAATCACGATCGCACAATCACGATCGCACAATCACGATCGCACAATCACGATCGCACAATCACGATCGCACAATCACGATCGCACAATCACGATCACACAATCACGATCACACAATCACAATCACACAATCACAATCCCACAATCACAATCACACAATCACAGTCACACAATCACAATCACACAATCGCACAGTCACAATCCCACAATCACGATCACACAATCACGACCACACAGTCACAATCACACAATCGCAATCACAATCCCACAATCACAATCACACAATCACATTCACACAATCACAATCACACAACCACAACCACACAATCCCACAGTCACAATCCCACAATCACGATCACACAATCACGACCACACAGTCACGATCACACAATCGCAATCACACAATCACAATCACGCAACCACAATCACACAACCACAATCACACAATCACAATCACACCATGACGATCACACAATCACGATCACACAATCACGATCACACAATCACGATCACACAATCACCATCACACAATCACCATCACACAATCACGATCACACAATCACGATCACACTATCACGATCACACAATCACAATCACACAGTCGCACAATCACAATCACAATCGCACAATCACAATCGCACAATCACAATCGCACAATCACAATCGCACAATCACAATCGCACAACCACAACCACACAATCCCACAGTCACAATCCCACAATCACGATCACACAATCACGACCACACAGTCACGATCACATAATCGCAATCACACAATCACAATCATACAATCACAATCACACAATCACAATCACACAATCACAATCACACAATCACAATGACACAATCACAATCACACAATCACGACCACACAGTCACGATCACACAATCACAATCACACAATCACAATCACACAATCACAATCACACAATCACAATCACACAATGACAATCACACAATCACAATCACACAATCACAATCACACAATCACAATCACACAATCAAACAATCGCAATCACACAATCGCGATCACACAATCGCAATCACACAAACGCAATCACACAATCGCAATCACACAATCGCAATCACACAATCGCAATCACACAATCGCAATCACACAATCGCAATCACACAATCAAGCAATCACACAATCACGACCACACAGTCACGATCACACAATCGCAATCACACAATCACAATCACACAACCACAATCACACAATCACAACCACACAATCACAATCACACAATCATAATCACACAATCACAATGACACAATCACAATCACACAATCACGACCACACAGTCACGATCACACAATCACAATCACACAATCACAAACACACAATCACAATCACACAATCACAATCACACAATCACGATCACACAATCACAATCACACAATCACAATCACACAATCACAATCACACAATCACAATCACACAATCACAATCACACAATCACAATCACACAATCACAATCACACAATCACAATCACACAATCACAATCACACAATCACAATCCCACAATCACGATCACACAATCACGACCACACAGTAACAATCACACAATCGCAATCACAGTCCCACAATCACAATCACACAATCACTGTCACACAATCACAAACGCACAACCACAACCATACAATCACACAGTCACAATCCCACAATCACGATCACACAATCACGACCACACAGTCACGATCACACAATCGCAATCACACAATCACAATCACGCAACCACAATCACACAACCACAATCACACAATCACAATCACACCATGACGATCACACAATCACGATCACACAATCACGATCACACAATCACGATCACACAATCACCATCACACAATCACCATCACACAATCACGATCACACAATCACGATCACACTATCACGATCACACAATCACAATCACACAGTCACACAATCACAATCACAATCGCACAATCACAATCGCACAATCACAATCGCGCAATCACAATCGCGCAATCACAATCGCACTATCACAATCGCACAATCACAATCGCACAATCACAATCGCACAATCACAATCGCACAATCACAATCGCACAATCACAATCGCACAACCACAATCCCACAGTCACAATCGCACAGTCACAATCACACAATCGCAATCACACAAACGCAATCACACCATCGCAATCACACAATCACAATCACACAACCACAATCACACAACCACAATCACACAATCACAATCACACCATGACGATCACACAATCACGATCACACAATCAGGATCACCCAATCACGATCACACAATCACGATCACACAATCACCATCACACAATCACCATCACACAATCGCGATCACACAATCACGATCACACAATCACGATCACACTATCACGATCACACAATCACAATCACACAGTCACACAATCACAATCACAATCGCACAATCACAATCGCGCAATCACAATCGCGCAATCACAATCGCACTATCACAATCGCACAATCACAATCGCACAATCACAATCGCACAATCACAATCGCACAATCACAATCGCACAATCACAATCGCACAATCACAATCGCACAATCACAATCGCACAATCACAATCGCACAACCACAATCCCACAATCACAATCGCACAGTCACAATCACACAATCGCAATCACACAAACGCAATCACACGACCGCAATCACACGATCGCGATCACACGATCGCGATCACACGATCGCGATCACACGATCACGATCACACGATCGCGATCACACGATCACGATCACACGATCACGATCACACGATCACGATCACACGATCACGATCACACTATCACGATCACACAATCACAGTCACACAATCACAATCACACAGTCACACAATCACAATCACAATCACAATCACAATCACACAATCACAGTCACGATCACACAATCACAATCACACAGTCACAATCCCACAATCACGATCACCCAATCACGGTCACCCAATCACGATCACACGATCACGATCACACAATCACAATCACACAATCACAATCACACAATCACAATCACACAATCACAATCACACAATCACAATTACACAATCACAATCACACAATCACAATCACACAATCACAATCACACAATCACAATCACACAATCACAATCACACAATCACAATCACACAATCACAATCACACAATCACAATCACACAATCACAATCACACAATCACAATCACACAATCACAATCACACAATCACAATCACACAATCACAATCACACAATCACAATCCCACAATCACGATCACACAATCACGACCACACGGTAACAATCACACAATCGCAATCACAGTCCCACAATCACAATCACACAATCACTGTCACACAATCACAAACGCACAACCACAACCATACAATCACACAGTCACAATCCCACAATCACGATCACACAATCACGACCACACAGTCACGATCACACAATCGCAATCACACAATCACAATCACGCAACCACAATCACACAACCACAATCACACAATCACAATCACACCATGACGATCACACAATCACGATCACACAATCACGATCACACAATCACGATCACACAATCACCATCACACAATCACCATCACACAATCACGATCACACAATCACGATCACACTATCACGATCACACAATCACAATCACACAGTCGCACAATCACAATCACAATCGCACAATCACAATCGCACAATCACAATCGCACAATCACAATCGCACAATCACAATCGCACAACCACAACCACACAATCCCACAGTCACAATCCCACAATCACGATCACACAATCACGACCACACAGTCACGATCACATAATCGCAATCACACAATCACAATCATACAATCACAATCACACAATCACAATCACACAATCACAATCACACAATCACAATGACACAATCACAATCACACAATCACGACCACACAGTCACGATCACACAATCACAATCACACAATCACAATCACACAATCACAATCACACAATCACAATCACACAATGACAATCACACAATCACAATCACACAATCACAATCACACAATCACAATCACACAATCAAACAATCGCAATCACACAATCGCAATCACACAATCGCAATCACACAAACGCAATCACACAATCGCAATCACACAATCGCAATCACACAATCGCAATCACACAATCGCAATCACACAATCGCAATCACACAATCAAGCAATCACACAATCACGATCGCACAATCACGATCGCACAATCACGATCGCACAATCACGATCGCACAATCACGATCGCACAATCACGATCACACAATCACGATCACACAATCACAATCACACAATCACAATCCCACAATCACAATCACACAATCACAGTCACAAAATCACAATCACACAATCGCACAGTCACAATCCCACAATCACGATCACACAATCACGACCACACAGTCACAATCACACAATCGCAATCACAATCCCACAATCACAATCACACAATCACATTCACACAATCACAATCACACAACCACAATCCCACAATCACGATCACACAATCACGACCACACAGTAACAATCACACAATCGCAATCACAGTCCCACAATCACAATCACACAATCACTGTCACACAATCACAAACGCACAACCACAACCATACAATCACACAGTCACAATCCCACAATCACGATCACACAATCACGACCACACAGTCACGATCACACAATCGCAATCACACAATCACAATCACGCAACCACAATCACACAACCACAATCACACAATCACAATCACACCATGACGATCACACAATCACGATCACACAATCACGATCACACAATCACGATCACACAATCACCATCACACAATCACCATCACACAATCACGATCACACAATCACGATCACACTATCACGATCACACAATCACAATCACACAGTCACAGTCACACAATCACAATCACACAATCGCACAGTCACAATCCCACAATCACGATCACACAATCACGACCACACAGTAACAATCACACAATCGCAATCACAGTCCCACAATCACAATCACACAATCACTGTCACACAATCACAAACGCACAACCACAACCATACAATCACACAGTCACAATCCCACAATCACGATCACACAATCACGACCACACAGTCACGATCACACAATCGCAATCACACAATCACAATCACGCAACCACAATCACACAATCGCAATCACACAATCGCAATCACACAATCACAATCACACAATCACAATCACACAATCACAATCACACAATGACAATCACACAATCACAATCACACAATCACAATCACACAATCACAATCACACAATCAAACAATCGCAATCACACAATCGCAATCACACAATCGCAATCACACAAACGCAATCACACAATCGCAATCACACAATCGCAATCACACAATCGCAATCACACAATCGCAATCACACAATCAAGCAATCACACAATCACGATCGCACAATCACGATCGCACAAACACGATCGCACAGTCACGATCGCACAATCACGATCGCACAATCACGATCGCACAATCACGATCGCACAATCACGATCGCACAATCACGATCGCACAATCACGATGTCACAATCACGATCGCACAATCACGATCGCACAATCACGATCGCACAATCACGATCGCACAATCACGATCGCACAATCACGATCGCACAATCACGATCGCACAATCACGATCGCACAATCACGATCACACAATCACAATCACACAATCACAATCCCACAATCACAGTCACACAATCACAGTCACACAATCACAATCACACAATCGCACAGTCACAATCCCACAATCACGATCACACAATCACGACCACACAGTCACAATCACACAATCGCAATCACAATCCCACAATCACAATCACACAATCACATTCACACAATCACAATCACACAACCACAACCACACAATCCCACAGTCACAATCCCACAATCACGATCACACAATCACGACCACACAGTCACGATCACACAATCGCAATCACACAATCACAATCACACAACCACAATCACACAATCACAACCACACAATCACAATCACACAATCATAATCACACAATCACAATGACACAATCACAATCACACAATCACGACCACACAGTCACGATCACACAATCACAATCACACAATCACAAACACACAATCACAATCACACAATCACAATCACACAATCACGATCACACAATCACAATCACACAATCACAATCACACAATCACAATCACACAATCACAATCACACAATCACAATCACACAATCACAATCACACAATCACAATCACACAATCACAATCACACAATCACAATCACACAATCACAATCACACAATCACAATCCCACAATCACGATCACACAATCACGACCACACAGTAACAATCACACAATCGCAATCACAGTCCCACAATCACAATCACACAATCACTGTCACACAATCACAAACGCACAACCACAACCATACAATCACACAGTCACAATCCCACAATCACGATCACACAATCACGACCACACAGTCACGATCACACAATCGCAATCACACAATCACAATCACGCAACCACAATCACACAACCACAATCACACAATCACAATCACACCATGACGATCACACAATCACGATCACACAATCACGATCACACAATCACGATCACACAATCACCATCACACAATCACCATCACACAATCACGATCACACAATCACGATCACACTATCACGATCACACAATCACAATCACACAGTCACACAATCACAATCACAATCGCACAATCACAATCGCACAATCACAATCGCGCAATCACAATCGCGCAATCACAATCGCACTATCACAATCGCACAATCACAATCGCACAATCACAATCGCACAATCACAATCGCACAATCACAATCGCACAATCACAATCGCACAACCACAATCCCACAGTCACAATCGCACAGTCACAATCACACAATCGCAATCACACAAACGCAATCACACGACCGCAATCACACGATCGCGATCACACGATCGCGATCACACGATCACGATCACACGATCACGATCACACGATCACGATCACACTATCACGATCACACAATCACAGTCACACAATCACAATCACACAGTCACACAATCACAATCACAATCACAATCACAATCACACAATCACAGTCACGATCACACAATCACAATCACACAGTCACAATCCCACAATCACGATCACCCAATCACGGTCACCCAATCACGATCACACGATCACGATCACACAATCACAATCACACAATCACAATCACACAATCACAATCACACAATCACAATCACACAATCACAATTACACAATCACAATCACACAATCACAATCACACAATCACAATCACACAATCACAATCACACAATCACAATCACACAATCACAATCACACAATCACAATCACACAATCACAATCACACAATCACAATCACACAATCACAATCACACAATCACAAGCACACAATCACAATCACACAATCACAATCACACAATCACAATCACACAATCACAATCACACAATCACAATCACCCAATCACGATCACACGATCACGATCACACAATCACAATCACACAATCACAATCACACAATCACAATCACACAATCACAATCACACAATCACAATTACACAATCACAATCACACAATCACAATCACACAATCACGACCACACAGTCACGATCACACAATCGCAATCACACAATCACAATCACGCAACCACAATCACACAACCACAATCACACAATCACAATCACACCATGACGATCACACAATCACGATCACACAATCACGATCACACAATCACGATCACACAATCACCATCACACAATCACCATCACACAATCACGATCACACAATCACGATCACACTATCACGATCACAAATTCACAATCACACAGTCGCACAATCACAATCACAATCGCACAATCACAATCGCACAATCACAATCGCACAATCACAATCGCACAATCACAATCGCACAATCACAATCGCACAACCACAACCACACAATCCCACAGTCACAATCCCACAATCACGATCACACAATCACGACCACACAGTCACGATCACATAATCGCAATCACACAATCACAATCATACAATCACAATCACACAATCACAATCACACAATCACAATCACACAATCACAATGACACAATCACAATCACACAATCACGACCACACAGTCACGATCACACAATCACAATCACACAATCACAATCACACAATCACAATCACACAATCACAATCACACAATCACAATCACACAATGACAATCACACAATCACAATCACACAATCACAATCACACAATCACAATCACACAATCAAACAATCGCAATCACACAATCGCAATCACACAATCGCAATCACACAAACGCAATCACACAATCGCAATCACACAATCGCAATCACACAATCGCAATCACACAATCGCAATCACACAATCGCAATCACACAATCAAGCAATCACACAATCACGATCGCACAATCACGATCGCACAATCGCAATCACACAATCACAATCACACAACCACAATCACACAATCACAACCACACAATCACAATCACACAATCATAATCACACAATCACAATGACACAATCACAATCACACAATCACGACCACACAGTCACGATCACACAATCACAATCACACAATCACAAACACACAATCACAATCACACAATCACAATCACACAATCACGATCACACAATCACAATCACACAATCACAATCACACAATCACAATCACACAATCACGACCACACAGTCACGATCACACAATCGCAATCACACAATCACAATCACGCAACCACAATCACACAACCACAATCACACAATCACAATCACACCATGACGATCACACAATCACGATCACACAATCACGATCACACAATCACGATCACACAATCACCATCACACAATCACCATCACACAATCACGATCACACAATCACGATCACACTATCACGATCACACAATCACAATCACACAGTCGCACAATCACAATCACAATCGCACAATCACAATCGCACAATCACAATCGCACAATCACAATCGCACAATCACAATCGCACAATCACAATCGCACAACCACAACCACACAATCCCACAGTCACAATCCCACAATCACGATCACACAATCACGACCACACAGTCACGATCACATAATCGCAATCACACAATCACAATCATACAATCACAATCACACAATCACAATCACACAATCACAATCACACAATCACAATGACACAATCACAATCACACAATCACGACCACACAGTCACGATCACACAATCACAATCACACAATCACAATCACACAATCACAATCACACAATCACAATCACACAATCACAATCACACAATGACAATCACACAATCACAATCACACAATCACAATCACACAATCACAATCACACAATCAAACAATCGCAATCACACAATCGCAATCACACAATCGCAATCACACAAACGCAATCACACAATCGCAATCACACAATCGCAATCACACAATCGCAATCACACAATCGCAATCACACAATCAAGCAATCACACAATCACGATCGCACAATCACGATCGCACAATCGCAATCACACAATCACAATCACACAACCACAATCACACAATCACAACCACACAATCACAATCACACAATCATAATCACACAATCACAATGACACAATCACAATCACACAATCACGACCACACAGTCACGATCACACAATCACAATCACACAATCACAAACACACAATCACAATCACACAATCACAATCACACAATCACGATCACACAATCACAATCACACAATCACAATCACACAATCACAATCACACAATCACAATCACACCATGACGATCACACAATCACGATCACACAATCACGATCACACAATCACGATCACACAATCACCATCACACAATCACCATCACACAATCACGATCACACAATCACGATCACACTATCACGATCACACAATCACAATCACACAGTCACACAATCACAATCACAATCGCACAATCACAATCGCACAATCACAATCGCGCAATCACAATCGCGCAATCACAATCGCACTATCACAATCGCACAATCACAATCGCACAATCACAATCGCACAATCACAATCGCACAATCACAATCGCACAATCACAATCGCACAACCACAATCCCACAGTCACAATCGCACAGTCACAATCACACAATCGCAATCACACAAACGCAATCACACGATCGCAATCACACAATCACAATCACACAACCACAATCACACAACCACAATCACACAATCACAATCACACCATGACGATCACACAATCACGATCACACAATCAGGATCACCCAATCACGATCACACAATCACGATCACACAATCACCATCACACAATCACCATCACACAAACGCGATCACACAATCACGATCACACAATCACGATCACACTATCACGATCACACAATCACAATCACACAGTCACACAATCACAATCACAATCGCACAATCACAATCGCGCAATCACAATCGCGCAATCACAATCGCACTATCACAATCGCACAATCACAATCGCACAATCACAATCGCACAATCACAATCGCACAATCACAATCGCACAATCACAATCGCACAATCACAATCGCACAATCACAATCGCACAATCACAATCGCACAACCACAATCCCACAATCACAATCGCACAGTCGCAATCACACAATCGCAATCACACAAACGCAATCACACGACCGCAATCACACGATCGCGATCACACGATCGCGATCACACGATCGCGATCACACGATCACGATCACACGATCACGATCACACGATCGCGATCACACGATCACGATCACACGATCACGATCACACGATCACGATCACACGATCACGATCACACTATCACGACAAAAAATCACAGTCACACAATCACAATCACACAGTCACACAATCACAATCACAATCACAATCACAATCACACAATCACAGTCACGATCACACAATCACAATCACACAGTCACAATCACACAATCACGATCACCCAATCACGGTCACCCAATCACGATCACACGATCACGATCACACAATCACAATCACACAATCACAATCACACAATCACAATCACACAATCACAATCACACAATCACAATTACACAATCACAATCACACAATCACAATCACACAATCACAATCACACAATCCCAATCACACAATCACAATCACACAATCACAATCACACAATCACAATCACACAATCACAATCACACAATCACAATCACACAATCACAATCACACAATCACAATCCCACAATCACGATCACACAATCACGACCACACAGTAACAATGACACAATCGCAATCACAGTCCCACAATCACAATCACACAATCACTGTCACACAATCACAAACGCACAACCACAACCATACAATCACACAGTCACAATGCCACAATCACGATCACACAATCACGACCACACAGTCACGATCACACAATCGCAATCACACAATCACAATCACGCAACCACAATCACACAACCACAATCACACAATCACAATCACACCATGACGATCACACAATCACGATCACACAATCACGATCACACAATCACGATCACACAATCACCATCACACAATCACCATCACACAATCACGATCACACAATCACGATCACACTATCACGATCACACAATCACAATCGCACAGTCGCACAATCACAATCACAATCGCACAATCACAATCGCACAATCACAATCGCACAATCACAATCGCACAATCACAATCGCACAACCACAATCCCACAGTCACAATCGCACAGTCACAATCACACAATCGCAATCACACAAACGCAATCACACGATCGCAATCACACGATCGCAATCACACGATGGCAATCACACGATCGCAATCACACGATCGCGCTCACACGATCACGATCACACGATCGCGATCACACGATCACGATCACACGATCACGATCACACGATCACGATCACACTATCCCGGTCACACTATCACGATCACACAATCACAGTCACACAATCACAATCACACAGTCACATAATCACAATCACAATCACAATCACAATCACAATCACACAATCACAGTCACGATCACACAATCACAATCACACAATCACAATCCCACAATCACAATCACAAAATCACAGTCACACAATCACAATCACACAATCGCACAGTCACAATCCCACAATCACGATCACCCAATCACGATCACCCAATCACGATCACCCAATCACGATCACACAATCACGATCACACAATCACGATCACACAATCACACAGTCACAATCCCACAATCACGATCACTCAATCACGACCACACAGTCACAATCACACAATCGCAATCACAATCACACAATCACAGTCACACAATCACAATCGCACAACCACAACCACACAATCCCACAGTCACAATCCCACAATCACGATCACACAATCACGACCACACAGTCACGATCACATAATCGCAATCACACAATCACAATCATACAATCACAATCACACAATCACAACCACACAATCACAATCACACAATCACAATCACACAATCACAATCACACAATCACGATCCCACAGTCACGATCCCACAATCACGATCACACAATCACAATCACACAATCACGACCACACAATCACGACCACACAATCACGATCACACAATCACGATCACACAATCACGATCACACTATCACGATCACACAATCACGATCACACAATCACGATCACACAATCACGATCACACAATCACGATCACACTATCACGATCACACAATCACGATCACACAATCACGATCACACAATCACGATCACACAATCACAATCACACAATCACAATCACACAATCAAATTCACACAATCACAATCACACAATCACGACCACACAATCACGACCACACAATCACGATCACACTATCACGATCACACAATCACAGTCACACAATCACAATCACACAGTCACACAATCACAATCACAATCACAATCACAATCACACAATCACAGTCACGATCACACAATCACAATCACACAGTCACAATCCCACAATCACGATCACCCAATCACGGTCACCCAATCACGATCACACGATCACGATCACACAATCACAATCACACAATCACAATCACACAATCACAATCACACAATCACAATCACACAATCACAATTACACAATCACAATCACACAATCACAATCACACAATCACAATCACACAATCACAATCACACAATCACAATCACACAATCACAATCACACAATGACAATCACACAATCACAATCACACAATCACAATCACACAATCACAATCACACAATCAAACAATCGCAATCACACAATCGCAATCACACAATCGCAATCACACAAACGCAATCACACAATCGCAATCACACAATCGCAATCACACAATCGCAATCACACAATCGCAATCACACAATCGCAATCACACAATCAAGCAATCACACAATCACGATCGCACAATCACGATCGCACAAACACGATCGCACAGTCACGATCGCAATATCACGATCGCACAATCACGATCGCACAATCACGATCGCACAATCACGATCGCACAATCACGATCGCACAATCACGATGTCACAATCACGATCGCACAATCACGATCGCACAATCACGATCGCACAATCACGATCGCACAATCACGAACGCACAATCACGATCGCACAATCACGATCGCACAATCACGATCACACAATCACGATCACACAATCACAATCACACAATCACAATCCCACAATCACAATCACACAATCACAATCACACAATCACAATCACACAATCACAATCCCACAATCACGATCACACAATCACGACCACACAGTAACAATCACACAATCGCAATCACAGTCCCACAATCACAATCACACAATCACTGTCACACAATCACAAACGCACAACCACAACCATACAATCACACAGTCACAATCCCACAATCACGATCACACAATCACGACCACACAGTCACAATCACACAATCGCAATCACAATCCCACAATCACAATCACACAATCACATTCACACAATCACAATCACACAACCACAACCACACAATCCCACAGTCACAATCCCACAATCACGATCACACAATCACGACCACACAGTCACGATCACACAATCGCAATCACACAATCACAATCACACAACCACAATCACACAATCACAACCACACAATCACAATCACACAATCATAATCACACAATCACAATGACACAATCACAATCACACAATCACGACCACACAGTCACGATCACACAATCACAATCACACAATCACAAACACACAATCACAATCACACAATCACAATCACACAATCACGATCACACAATCACAATCACACAATCACAATCACACAATCACAATCACACAATCACAATCACACAATCACAATCACACAATCACAATCACACAATCACAATCACACAATCACGATCACACAATCACGACCACACAGTAACAATCACACAATCGCAATCACAGTCCCACAATCACAATCACACAATCACTGTCACACAATCACAAACGCACAACCACAACCATACAATCACACAGTCACAATCCCACAATCACGATCACACAATCACGACCACACAGTCACGATCACACAATCGCAATCACACAATCACAATCACGCAACCACAATCACACAACCACAATCACACAATCACAATCACACCATGACGATCACACAATCACGATCACACAATCACGATCACACAATCACGATCACACAATCACCATCACACAATCACCATCACACAATCACGATCACACAATCACGATCACACTATCACGATCACACAATCACAATCACACAGTCGCACAATCACAATCACAATCGCACAATCACAATCGCACAATCACAATCGCACAATCACAATCGCACAATCACAATCGCACAATCACAATCGCACAACCACAACCACACAATCCCACAGTCACAATCCCACAATCACGATCACACAATCACGACCACACAGTCACGATCACATAATCGCAATCACACAATCACAATCATACAATCACAATCACACAATCACAATCACACAATCACAATCACACAATCACAATGACACAATCACAATCACACAATCACGACCACACAGTCACGATCACACAATCACAATCACACAATCACAATCACACAATCACAATCACACAATCACAATCACACAATGACAATCACACAATCACAATCACACAATCACAATCACACAATCACAATCACACAATCAAACAATCGCAATCACACAATCGCAATCACACAAACGCAATCACACGACCGCAATCACACGATCGCAATCACACGATCGCGATCACACGATCGCGATCACACGATCACGATCACACGATCGCGATCACACGATCACGATCACACGATCACGATCACACGATCACGATCACACTATCACGATCACACAATCACAGTCACACAATCACAATCACACAGTCACACAATCACAATCACAATCACAATCACAATCACACAATCACAGTCACGATCACACAATCACAATCACACAGTCACAATCCCACAGTCACGATCACCCAATCACGGTCACCCAATCACGATCACACGATCACGATCACACAATCACAATCACACAATCACAATCACACAATCACAATCACACAATCACAATCACACAATCACAATCACACAATCACAATTACACAATCACAATCACACAATCACAATCACACAATCACAATCACACAATCCCAATCACACAATCACAATCACACAATCACAATCACACAATCACAATCACACAATCACAATCACACAATCACAATCACACAATCACAATCACACAATCACAATCACACAATCACAATCACACAATCACAATCCCACAATCACGATCACACAATCACGACCACACAGTAACAATGACACAATCGCAATCACAGTCCCACAATCACAATCACACAATCACTGTCACACAATCACAAACGCACAACCACAACCATACAATCACACAGTCACAATGCCACAATCACGATCACACAATCACGACCACACAGTCACGATCACACAATCGCAATCACACAATCACAATCACGCAACCACAATCACACAACCACAATCACACAATCACAATCACACCATGACGATCACACAATCACGATCACACAATCACGATCACACAATCACGATCACACAATCACCATCACACAATCACCATCACACAATCACGATCACACAATCACGATCACACTATCACGATCACACAATCACAATCGCACAGTCGCACAATCAGAATCACAATCGCACAATCACAATCGCACAATCACAATCGCACAATCACAATCGCACAACCACAATCCCACAGTCACAATCGCACAGTCACAATCACACAATCGCAATCACACAAACGCAATCACACGATCGCAATCACACGATCGCAATCACACGATGGCAATCACACGATCGCAATCACACGATCGCGCTCACACGATCACGATCACACGATCGCGATCACACGATCGCGATCACACGATCACAGTCACACAATCACAATCACACAGTCACACAATCACAATCACAATCACAATCACAATCACACAATCACAGTCACGATCACACAATCACAATCACACAATCACAATCCCACAATCACAATCACAAAATCACAGTCACACAATCACAATCACACAATCGCACAGTCACAATCCCACAATCACGATCACCCAATCACGATCACCCAATCACGATCACCCAATCACGATCACCCAATCACGATCACACAATCACGATCACACAATCACGATCACACAATCACACAGTCACAATCCCACAATCACGATCACTCAATCACGACCACACAGTCACAATCACACAATCGCAATCACAATCACACAATCACAGTCACACAATCACAATCGCACAACCACAACCACACAATCCCACA
Source organism: Megachile rotundata (assembly GCF_050947335.1). Taxonomy (NCBI): domain Eukaryota; kingdom Metazoa; phylum Arthropoda; class Insecta; order Hymenoptera; family Megachilidae; genus Megachile; species Megachile rotundata. The sequence continues at coordinate 1,002,484 of NW_027473339.1, read as the reverse complement.
GTCACAATCCCACAATCACGATCACACAATCACGACCACACAGTCACGATCACATAATCGCAATCACACAATCACAATCATACAATCACAATCACACAATCACAACCACACAATCACAATCACACAATCACAATCACACAATCACAATCACACAATCACGATCCCACAGTCACGATCCCACAATCACGATCACACAATCACAATCACACAATCACGACCACACAATCACGACCACACAATCACGATCACACAATCACGATCACACAATCACGATCACACTATCACGATCACACAATCACGATCACACAATCACGATCACACAATCACGATCACACAATCACGATCACACAATCACGATCACACAATCACGATCACACAATCACGATCACACAATCACGATCACACAATCACAATCACACAATCACAATCACACAATCACAATCACACAATCACAACAACACAATCACGACCACACAATCACGACCACACAATCACGAGTACACTATCACGATCGCACAATCACGATCACACAATCACGATCACACAATCACGATCACACAATCACAATCACACAATCACGATCACACGATCACAATCACACAACCACAACCACACAATCACACAGTCACAATCCCACAATCACGATGACACAATCACGACCGCACAGTCACAATCACACAATCGCAATCACAATCCCACAATCACAATCACACAATCACAGTCACACAATCACAATCACACAACCACAACCACACAATCACACAGGCACAATCCCACAATCACGATCACACAGTCACGATCACACAATCACGATCACACAATCACGATCACACAATCACACCGTCACATTCCCACAATCACAATCACACAATCACGATCCCACAGTCATGATCCCACAATCACGATCACACAATCACAATCACACAATCACGACCACACAATGACGACCACACAATCACGACCACACAATGACGACCACACAATCACGACCACACAATCACGATCACACTATCACGATCACACAATCACGATCACACAATCACGACCACACAATCACGATCACACAATCACGATCACACAATCACAATCACACAATCACAATCACACAATCACAATCACACAATCACAATCACACAATCACAATCACACAATCACGACCACACAATCACGACCACACAATCACGATCACACAATCACGATCACACAATCACGATCACACAATCACGATCACACAATCACAATCACACAACCACAACCACACAATCACACAGTCACAATCACAATCACACAACCACAACCACACAATCACACAGTCACAATCCCACAATCACGATCACCCAATCACGATCACCCAATCACGATCACCCAATCACGATCACCCAATCACGATCACACAATCACGATCACACAATCACGATCACACAATCACACAGTCACAATCCCACAATCACGATCACACAATCACGACCACACAGTCACAATCACACAACCGCAATCACAATCCCACTATCACAATCACACAATCACATTCACACAATCACAATCACACAACCACAACCACACAATCCCACAGTCACAATCCCACAATCACGATCACACAATCACGACCACACAGTCACGATCACACAATCGCAATCACAGAATCACAATCACACAACCACAATCACACAATCACAACCACACAATCACAATCACACAATCACGATCACACAATCACAATCACACAATCACGATCACACAATCACGATCACACAATCACCATCACACAATCACGATCACACAATCACGATCACACAATCACGATCACACAATCACAATTACAGAATCACAATCACACAATCACAATCACACAATCACAACCACACAATCACGACCACACAATCACGACCACACAATCACGATCACACAATCACGACCACACAGTCACGATCACACAATCGCAATCACACAATCACAATCACACAACCACAATCACACAATCACTACCACACAATCACAATCACACAATCACAATCACACAATCTCAATCACACAATCACAATCACACAATCACGATCACACAATCACGATCACACAATCACCACCACACAATCACGATCACAAAATCACGATCACAATCACGATCACACAATCACGATTACACAATCACGATCACAGAATCCTAATCACACAATCAGGATCACACAATCACGATCACATAATCACGGTCACACAATCACGGTCACACAATCACGATCACACAATCACGATCACACAATCACACTCACAATCACATAATCACAATCACTCAATCGCGATCACACAATCGCGATCACACAATCGCGATCACACAATCGCTATCACGCAATCGCGATCACACAATCACGATCACACAATCACGACCACACAGTCACGATCACACGATCACGATCACACGATCACGATCACACTATCACGATCACACAATCACAGTCACACAATCACAATCACACAGTCACACAATCACAATCACAATCACAATCACAATCACACAATCACAGTCACGATCACACAATCACAATCACACAGTCACAATCCCACAATCACGATCACCCAATCACGGTCACCCAATCACGATCACACGATCACGATCACACAATCACAATCACACAATCACAATCACACAATCACAATCACACAATCACAATCACACAATCACAATTACACAATCACAATCACACAATCACAATCACACAATCACAATCACACAATCCCAATCACACAATCACAATCACACAATCACAATCACACAATCACAATCACACAATCACAATCACACAATCACAATCACACAATCACAATCACACAATCACAATCCCACAATCACGATCACACAATCACGACCACACAGTAACAATGACACAATCGCAATCACAGTCCCACAATCACAATCACACAATCACTGTCACACAATCACAAACGCACAACCACAACCATACAATCACACAGTCACAATGCCACAATCACGATCACACAATCACGACCACACAGTCACGATCACACAATCGCAATCACACAATCACAATCACGCAACCACAATCACACAACCACAATCACACAATCACAATCACACCATGACGATCACACAATCACGATCACACAATCACGATCACACAATCACGATCACACAATCACCATCACACAATCACCATCACACAATCACGATCACACAATCACGATCACACTATCACGATCACACAATCACAATCGCACAGTCGCACAATCACAATCACAATCGCACAATCACAATCGCACAATCACAATCGCACAATCACAATCGCACAATCACAATCGCACAACCACAATCCCACAGTCACAATCGCACAGTCACAATCACACAATCGCAATCACACAAACGCAATCACACGATCGCAATCACACGATCGCAATCACACGATGGCAATCACACGATCGCAATCACACGATCGCGCTCACACGATCACGATCACACGATCGCGATCACACGATCACGATCACACGATCACGATCACACGATCACGATCACACTATCACGATCACACTATCACGATCACACAATCACAGTCACACAATCACAATCACACAGTCACACAATCACAATCACAATCACAATCACAATCACACAATCACAGTCACGATCACACAATCACAATCACACAATCACAATCCCACAATCACAATCACAAAATCACAGTCACACAATCACAATCACACAATCGCACAGTCACAATCCCACAATCACGATCACCCAATCACGATCACCCAATCACGATCACCCAATCACGATCACACAATCACGATCACACAATCACGATCACACAATCACACAGTCACAATCCCACAATCACGATCACTCAATCACGACCACGCAGTCACAATCACACAATCGCAATCACAATCACACAATCACAGTCACACAATCACAATCGCACAACCACAACCACACAATCCCACAGTCACAATCCCACAATCACGATCACACAATCACGACCACACAGTCACGATCACATAATCGCAATCACACAATCACAATCATACAATCACAATCACACAATCACAACCACACAATCACAATCACACAATCACAATCACACAATCACAATCACACAATCACAATCACACAATCACGATCCCACAGTCACGATCCCACAATCACGATCACAAAATCACAATCACACAATCACGACCACACAATCACGACCACACAATCACGATCACACAATCACGATCACACAATCACGATCACACTATCACGATCACACAATCACGATCACACAATCACGATCACACAATCACGATCACACAATCACGATCACACAATCACGATCACACAATCACGATCACACAATCACGATCACACAATCACGATCACACAGTCACAATCACACAATCACAATCACACAATCACAATCACACAATCACAACCACACAATCACGACCACACAATCACGACCACACAATCACGAGTACACTATCACGATCGCACAATCACGATCACACAATCACGATCACACAATCACGATCACACAATCACAATCACACAATCACGATCACACGATCACAATCACACAACCACAACCACACAATCACACAGTCAAAATCCCACAATCACGATCACACAATCACGACCGCACAGTCACAATCACACAATCGCAATCACAATCCCACAATCACAATCACACAATCACAGTCACACAATCACAATCACACAACCACAACCACACAATCACACAGGCACAATCCCACAATCACGATCACACAGTCACGATCACACAATCACGATCACACAATCACGATCACACAATCACGATCACACAATCACACCGTCACAATCCCACAATCACAATCACACAATCACGATCCCACAGTCATGATCCCACAATCACGATCACACAATCACAATCACACAATCACGACCACACAATGACGACCACACAATCACGACCAGACAATCACGATCACACTATCACGATCACACAATCACGATCACACAATCACGACCACACAATCACGATCACACAATCACGATCACACAATCACAATCACACAATCACAATCACACAATCAAATTCACACAATCACAATCACACAATCACGACCACACAATCACGACCACACAATCACGATCACACAATCACGATCACACAATCACGATCACACAATCACGATCACACAATCACAATCACACAACCACAACCACACAATCACACAGTCACAATCACAATCACACAACCACAACCACACAATCACACAGTCACAATCCCACAATCACGATCACACAGTCACAATCGCACAATCACAATCGCACAATCACAATCGCACAATCACAATCGCACAATCGCAATCGCACAATCACAATCGCACAACCACAATCCCACAATCACAATCGCACAGTCAGAATCACACAATCGCAATCACACAAACGCAATCACACGACCGCAATCACACGATCGCAATCACACGATCCCGATCACACGATCGCGATCACACGATCACGATCACACGATCGCGATCACACGATCACGATCACACGATCACGATCACACGATCACGATCACACGATCACGATCACACGATCACGATCACACGATCACGATCACACTATCACGATCACACAATCACAGTCACACAATCACAATCACACAGTCACACAATCACAATCACAATCACAATCACACAATCACAGTCACGATCACACAATCACAATCACACAGTCACAATCCCACAATCACGATCACCCAATCACGGTCACCCAATCACGATCACACGATCACGATCACACAATCACAATCACACAATCACAATCACACAATCACAATCACACAATCACAATCACACAATCACAATTACACAATCACAATCACACAATCACAATCACACAATCACAATCACACAATCACAATCACACAATCACAATCACACAATCACAATCACACAATCACAATCACACAATCACAATCACACAATCACAATCACACAATCACAATCACACAATCACAATCCCACAATCACGATCACACAATCACGACCACACAGTAACAATCACACAATCGCAATCACAGTCCCACAATCACAATCACACAATCACTGTCACACAATCACAAACGCACAACCACAACCATACAATCACACAGTCACAATCCCACAATCACGATCACACAATCACGACCACACAGTCACGATCACACAATCGCAATCACACAATCACAATCACGCAACCACAATCACAAAACCACAATCACACAATCACAATCACACCATGACGATCACACAATCACGATCACACAATCACGATCACACAATCACGATCACACAATCACCATCACACAATCACCATCACACAATCACGATCACACAATCACGATCACACTATCACGATCACACAATCACAATCACACAGTCGCACAATCACAATCACAATCGCACAATCACAATCGCACAATCACAATCGCACAATCACAATCGCACAATCACAATCGCACAATCACAATCGCACAATCACAATCGCACAACCACAATCCCGCAGTCACAATCGCACAGTCACAATCACACAATCGCAATCACACAAACGCAATCACACGATCGCAATCACACGATCGCAATCACACGATGGCAATCACACGATCGCGATCACACGATCGCGATCACACGATCACGATCACACGATCGCGATCACACGATCACGATCTCACGATCACGATCACACGATCACGATCACACGATCACGATCACACTATCACGATCACACTATCACGATCACACAATCACAGTCACACAATCACAATCACACAGTCACACAATCACAATCACAATCACAATCACAATCACACAATCACAGTCACGATCACACAATCACAATCACACAATCACAATCCCACAATCACAATCACAAAATCACAGTCACACAATCACAATCACACAATCGCACAGTCACAATCCCACAATCACGATCACCCAATCACGATCACCCAATCACGATCACCCAATCACGATCACACAATCACGATCACACAATCACGATCACACAATCACACAGTCACAATCCCACAATCACGATCACTCAATCACGACCACACAGTCACAATCACACAATCGCAATCACAATCACACAATCACAGTCACACAATCACAATCGCACAACCACAACCACACAATCCCACAGTCACAATCCCACAATCACGATCACACAATCACGACCACACAGTCACGATCACATAATCGCAATCACACAATCACAATCATACAATCACAATCACACAATCACAACCACACAATCACAATCACACAATCACAATCACACAATCACAATTACACAATCACGATCCCACAGTCACGATCCCACATTCACGATCACACAATCACAATCACACAATCACGACCACACAATCACGACCACACAATCACGATCACACAATCACGATCACACAATCACGATCACACTATCACGATCACACAATCACGATCACACAATCACGATCACACAATCACGATCACACAATCACGATCACACAATCACGATCACACAATCACGATCACACAATCACGATCACACAATCACGATCACACAATCACGATCACACAATCACGATCACACAATCACAATCACACAATCACAACCACACAATCACGACCACACAATCACGACCACACAATCACGACCACACAATCACGAGTACACTATCACGATCACACAATCACGATCACACAATCAAGATCACACAATCACGATCACACAATCACAATCACACAATCACGATCACACGATCACAATCACACAACCACAACCACACAATCACACAGTCACAATCCCACAATCACGATCACACAATCACGACCGCACAGTCACAATCACACAATCGCAATCACAATCCCACAATCACAATCACACAATCACAGTCACACAATCACAATCACACAACCACAACCACACAATCACACAGGCACAATCCCACAATCACGATCACACAGTCACGATCACACAATCACGATCACACAATCACGATCACACAATCACGATCACACAATCACGATCACACAATCACACCGTCACAATCCCACAATCACAATCACACAATCACGATCCCACAGTCATGATCCCACAATCACGATCACACAATCACAATCACACAATCACGACCACACAATGACGACCACACAATCACGACCACACAATCACGATCACACTATCACGATCACACAATCACGATCACACAATCACGACCACACAATCACGATCACACAATCACGATCACACAATCACAATCACACAATCACAATCACACAATCACAATCACACAATCACAATCACACAATCACAATCACACAATCACGACCACACAATCACGACCACACAATCACGATCACACAATCACGATCACACAATCACGATCACACAATCACGATCACACAATCACAATCACACAACCACAACCACACAATCACACAGTCACAATCACAATCACACAACCACAACCACACAATCACACAGTCACAATCCCACAATCACGATCACCCAATCACGATCACCCAATCACGATCACCCAATCACGATCACACAATCACGATCACACAATCACGATCACACAATCACGATCACACAATCACACAGTCACAATCCCACAATCACGATCACACAATCACGACCACACAGTCACAATCACACAACCGCAATCACAATCCCACAATCACAATCACACAATCACATTCACACAATCACAATCACACAACCACAACCACACAATCCCACAGTCACAATCCCACAGTCACAATCCCACAATCACGATCACACAATCACGACCACACAGTCACGATCACACAATCGCAATCACAGAATCACAATCACACAACCACAATCACACAATCACAACCACACAATCACAATCACACAATCACGATCACACAATCACAATCACACAATCACGATCACACAATCACGATCACACAATCACCATCACACAATCACGATCACACAATCACGATCACACAATCACGATCACACAATCACAATCACAGAATCACAATCACACAATCACAATCACACAATCACAACCACACAATCACGACCACACAATCACGACCACACAATCACGATCACACAATCACGACCACACAGTCACGATCACACAATCGCAATCACACAATCACAATCACACAACCACAATCACACAACCACAACCACACAATCACACAGTCACAATCCCACAATCACGATCACACAACCACAACCACACAATCACACAGTCACAATCCCACAATCACGATCACACAATCACGACCACACAGTCACGATCACACAATCGCAATCACACAATCACAATCACACAACCACAACCACACAATCACACAGTCACCATCCCACAATCACGATCACACAATCACGACCGCACAGTCACAATCACACAATCGCAATCACAATCCCACAATCACAATCACACAATCACAGTCACACAATCACAATCACACAACCACAACCACACAATCACACAGGCACAATCCCACAATCACGATCACACAGTCACGATCACACAATCACGATCACACAATCACGATCACACAATCACGATCACACAATCACGATCACACAATCACACCGTCACAATCCCACAATCACAATCACACAATCACGATCCCACAGTCATGATCCCACAATCACGATCACACAATCACAATCACACAATCACGACCACACAATGACGACCACACAATCACGACCACACAATCACGATCACACTATCACGATCACACAATCACGATCACACAATCACGACCACACAATCACGATCACACAATCACGATCACACAATCACAATCACACAATCACAATCACACAATCAAATTCACACAATCACAATCACACAATCACGACCACACAATCACGACAACACAATCACGATCACACAATCACGATCACACAATCACGATCACACAATCACGATCACACAATCACAATCACACAACCACAACCACACAATCACACAGTCACAATCACAATCACACAACCACAACCACACAATCACACAGTCACAATCCCACAATCACGATCACCCAATCACGATCACCCAATCACGATCACCCAATCACGATCACCCAATCACGATCACACAATCACGACCACACAGTCACGATCACACAATCGCAATCACACAATCACAATCACACAACCACAATCACACAACCACAACCACACAATCACACAGTCACAATCCCACAATCACGATCACACAATCACGTTCACACAGTCACAATCACACAATTCGCAATCACAATCCCACAATCACAATCACACAATCACAGTCACACAATCACAATCACACAACCACAACCACACAATCACACAGTCACAATCCCACAATCACGATCACATAATCACGACCACACAGTCACGATCACACAATCGCAATCACACAATCACAATCACACAACCACAATCACACAATCACTACCACACAATCACAATCACACAATCACAATCACACAATCACAATCACACAATAACAATCACACAATCACGATCACACAATCACGATCACACAATCACCACCACACAATCACGATCACAAAATCACGATCACAATCACGATCACACAATCACGATTACACAATCACGATCACAGAATCCTAATCACACAATCAGGATCACACAATCACGATCACATAATCACGGTCACACAATCACGGTCACACAATCACGATCACACAATCACGATCACACAATCACACTCACAATCACATAATCACAATCACTCAATCGCGATCACACAATCGCGATCACACAATCGCGATCACACAATCGCTATCACACAATCGCGATCACACAATCACGATCACACAATCACGACCACACAGTCACGATCACACAATCACGGTCACACTATCCCGATCACACTATCACGATCACACAATCACAACCACACAGTCACACAACCACCATCACAATCACAATCACAATCAGAATCACAATCACAATCACAATCACAATCACAATCACAATCACAATCACAATCACAATCACAATCACAATCACAATCACAATCACAATCACAATCACAATCACAATCACAATCACAATCACAATCACAATCACAATCACAATCACAATCACAATCACAATCACAATCACAATCACAATCACAATCACAATCACAATCACAATCACAATCACAATCACAATCACAATCACAATCACAATCACAATCACAATCACAATCACAATCACAATCACAATCACAATCACAATCACAATCACAATCACAATCACAATCACAATCACAATCACAATCACAATCACAATCACAATCACAATCACAATCACAATCACAATCACACAATCACAGTCACGATCACACAATCACAATCACACAATCACAATCCCACAATCACAATCACACAATCACAGTCACACAATCACAATCACACAATCACACAGTCACAATCCCACAATCACGATCACCCAATCACGATCACCCAGTCATGATCACCCAATCACGATCACCAAATCACGATCACCCAATCACGATCACCCAATCACGGTCACCCAATCACGATCACACGATCACAATCACACGATCACAATCACACAATCACAATCACACTATCACAATCACACAATCACAATCACACAATCACAATCACACAATCGCAATCACACAATCGCAATCACACAATCGCAATCACACAATCGCAATCACACAATCACAATCACACAATCACAATCACACAATGACAATCACACAATCACAATCACACAATCACAATCACACAATCAGAATCACACAATCAAACAATCGCAATCACACATTCGCAATCACACAATCGCAATCACACAAACGCAATCACACAATCGCAATCACACAATCGCAATCACACAATCGCAATCACACAATCGCAATCACACAATCGCAATCACACAATCGCAATCACACAATCAAGCAATCACACAATCACGATCGCACAATCACGATCGCACAGTCACGATCGCACAGTCACGATCGCAATATCACGATCGCACAATCACGATCGCACAATCACGATCGCACAATCACGATCGCACAATCACGATCGCACAATCACGATCGCACAATCACGATCGCACAATCACGATCACACAATCACACCGTCACAATCCCACAATCACAATCACACAATCACGATCCCACAGTCATGATCCCACAATCACGATCACACAATCACAATCACACAATCACGACCACACAATGACGACCACACAATCACGACCACACAATCACGATCACACTATCACGATCACACAATCACGATCACACAATCACGACCACACAATCACGATCACACAATCACGATCACACAATCACAATCACACAATCACAATCACACAATCAAATTCACACAATCACAATCACACAATCACGACCACACAATCAAATTCACACAATCACAATCACACAATCACGACCACACAATCACGACCACACAATCACGATCACACAATCACGATCACACAATCACGATCACACAATCACGATCACACAATCACAATCACACAACCACAACCACACAATCACACAGTCACAATCACAATCACACAACCACAACCACACAATCACACAGTCACAATCCCACAATCACGATCACCCAATCACGATCACCCAATCACGATCACCCAATCACGATCACCCAATCACGATCACACAATCACGATCACACAATCACGATCACACAATCACGATCACACAATCACACAGTCACAATCCCACAATCACGATCACACAATCACGACCACACAGTCACAATCACACAACCGCAATCACAATCCCACAATCACAATCACACAATCACATTCACACAATCACAATCACACAACCACAACCACACAATCCCACAGTCACAATCCCACAGTCACAATCCCACAATCACGATCACACAATCACGACCACACAGTCACGATCACACAATCGCAATCACAGAATCACAATCACACAACCACAATCACACAATCACAACCACACAATCACAATCACACAATCACGATCACACAATCACAATCACACAATCACGATCACACAATCACGATCACACAATCACCATCACACAATCACGATCACACAATCACGATCACACAATCACGATCACACAATCACAATCACAGAATCACAATCACACAATCACAATCACACAATCACAACCACACAATCACGACCACACAATCACGACCACACAATCACGATCACACAATCACGACCACACAGTCACGATCACACAATCGCAATCACACAATCACAATCACACAACCACAATCACACAACCACAACCACACAATCACACAGTCACAATCCCACAATCACGATCACACAACCACAACCACACAATCACACAGTCACAATCCCACAATCACGATCACACAATCACGTTCACACAGTCACAATCACACAATCGCAGTCACAATCCCACAATCACAATCACACAATCACAGTCACACAATCACAATCACACAACCACAACCACACAATCACACAGTCACAATCCCACAATCACGATCACACAATCACGACCACACAGTCACGATCACACAATCGCAATCACACAATCACAATCACACAACCACAACCACACAATCACACAGTCACCATCCCACAATCACGATCACACAATCACGACCGCACAGTCACAATCACACAATCGCAATCACAATCCCACAATCACAATCACACAATCACAGTCACACAATCACAATCACACAACCACAACCACACAATCACACAGGCACAATCCCACAATCACGATCACACAGTCACGATCACACAATCACGATCACACAATCACGATCACACAATCACGATCACACAATCACGATCACACAATCACACCGTCACAATCCCACAATCACAATCACACAATCACGATCCCACAGTCATGATCCCACAATCACGATCACACAATCACAATCACACAATCACGACCACACAATGACGACCACACAATCACGACCACACAATCACGATCACACTATCACGATCACACAATCACGATCACACAATCACGACCACACAATCACGATCACACAATCACGATCACACAATCACAATCACACAATCACAATCACACAATCAAATTCACACAATCACAATCACACAATCACGACCACACAATCACGACAACACAATCACGATCACACAATCACGATCACACAATCACGATCACACAATCACGATCACACAATCACAATCACACAACCACAACCACACAATCACACAGTCACAATCACAATCACACAACCACAACCACACAATCACACAGTCACAATCCCACAATCACGATCACCCAATCACGATCACCCAATCACGATCACCCAATCACGATCACCCAATCACGATCACACAATCACGACCACACAGTCACGATCACACAATCGCAATCACACAATCACAATCACACAACCACAATCACACAACCACAACCACACAATCACACAGTCACAATCCCACAATCACGATCACACAATCACGTTCACACAGTCACAATCACACAATCGCAATCACAATCCCACAATCACAATCACACAATCACAGTCACACAATCACAATCACACAACCACAACCACACAATCACACAGTCACAATCCCACAATCACGATCACATAATCACGACCACACAGTCACGATCACACAATCGCAATCACACAATCACAATCACACAACCACAATCACACAATCACTACCACACAATCACAATCACACAACCACAATCACACAATCACAATCACACAATAACAATCACACAATCACGATCACACAATCACGATCACACAATCGATCACACAATCACGATTACACAATCACGATCACAGAATCCTAATCACACAATCAGGATCACACAATCACGATCACATAATCACGGTCACACAATCACGGTCACACAATCACGATCACACAATCACGATCACACAATCACACTCACAATCACATAATCACAATCACTCAATCGCGATCACACAATCGCGATCACACAATCGCGATCACACAATCGCTATCACACAATCGCGATCACACAATCACGATCACACAATCACGACCACACAGTCACGATCACACAATCACGGTCACACTATCCCGATCACACTATCACGATCACACAATCACAACCACACAGTCACACAACCACCATCACAATCACAATCACAATCAGAATCACAATCACAATCACAATCACAATCACAATCACAATCACAATCACAATCACAATCACAATCACAATCACAATCACAATCACAATCACAATCACAATCACAATCACAATCACAATCACAATCACAATCACAATCACAATCACAATCACAATCACAATCACAATCACAATCACAATCACAATCACAATCACAATCACAATCACAATCACAATCACAATCACAATCACAATCACAATCACAATCACAATCACAATCACAATCACAATCACAATCACAATCACAATCACAATCACAATCACAATCACAATCACAATCACAATCACAATCACAATCACAATCACAATCACAATCACAATCACAATCACAATCACAATCACACAATCACAGTCACGATCACACAATCACAATCACACAATCACAATCCCACAATCACAATCACACAATCACAGTCACACAATCACAATCACACAATCACACAGTCACAATCCCACAATCACGATCACCCAATCACGATCACCCAGTCATGATCACCCAATCACGATCACCAAATCACGATCACCCAATCACGATCACCCAATCACGGTCACCCAATCACGATCACACGATCACAATCACACGATCACAATCACACAATCACAATCACACTATCACAATCACACAATCACAATCACACAATCACAATCACACAATCGCAATCACACAATCGCAATCACACAATCGCAATCACACAATCGCAATCACACAATCACAATCACACAATCACAATCACACAATGACAATCACACAATCACAATCACACAATCACAATCACACAATCAGAATCACACAATCAAACAATCGCAATCACACATTCGCAATCACACAATCGCAATCACACAAACGCAATCACACAATCGCAATCACACAATCGCAATCACACAATCGCAATCACACAATCGCAATCACACAATCGCAATCACACAATCGCAATCACACAATCAAGCAATCACACAATCACGATCGCACAATCACGATCGCACAGTCACGATCGCACAGTCACGATCGCAATATCACGATCGCACAATCACGATCGCACAATCACGATCGCACAATCACGATCGCACAATCACGATCGCACAATCACGATCGCACAATCACGATCGCACAATCACGATCACACAATCACGATCACACAATCACAATCACACAATCACAATCCCACAATCACAATCACACAATCACAGTCACACAATCACAATCACACAATCGCACAGTCACAATCCCACAATCACGATCACACAATCACGACCACACAGTCACAATCACACAATCGCAATCACAATCCCACAATCACAATCACACAATCACATTCACACAATCACAATTACACAACCACAACCACACAATCCCACAGTCACAATCCCACAATCACGATCACACAATCACGACCACACAGTCACGATCACACAATCGCAATCACACAATCACAATCACACAACCACAATCACACAATCACAACCACACAATCACAATCACACAATCACAATCACACAATCACAATGACACAATCACAATCACACAATCACGACCACACAGTCACGATCACACAATCACAATCACACAATCACAATCACACAATCACGATCACACAATCACGATCACACAATCACAATCACACAATCACAATCACACAATCACAATCACAGAATCACAATCACACAATCACAATCACACAATCACAATCACACAATCACAATCACACAATCACAATCACACAATCACAATCACACAATCACAATCACACAATCACAATCACACAATCACAATCACACAATCACAATCACACAATCACAATCACACAAACGCAATCGCACGTTCGCAATCACACAATCACAATCACACAACCACAATCACACAACCACAATCACCAATCACAATCACACCATGACGATCACACAATCACGATCATACAATCACGATCACACAATCACGATCACACAATCACGATCACACAATCACGATCACACAATCACCATCACACAATCACCATCACACAATCGCGATCACACAATCACGATCACACAATCACGATCACACTATCACGATCACACAATCACAATCACACAGTCACACAATCACAATCACAATCGCACAATCACAATCGCGCAATCACAATCGCACTATCACAATCGCACAATCACAATCGCAAAATCACAATCGCGCAATCACAATCGCGCAATCACAATCGCGCAATCACAATCGCACAATCACAATCACACAATCACAATCACACAATCACAATCACACAATCACAATCACACAATCACAATCACACAATCACAATCACACAATCACAATCACACAATCACAATCACACAATCACAATCACACAATCACACAATCACAATCCCACAATCACGATCACACAATCACGACCACACAGTAACAATCACACAATCGCAATCACAGTCCCACAATCACAATCACACAATCACTGTCACACAATCACAAACGCACAACCACAACCATACAATCACACAGTCACAATCCCACAATCACGATCACACAATCACGACCACACAGTCACGATCACACAATCGCAATCACACAATCACAATCACGCAACCACAATCACACAACCACAATCACACAATCACAATCACACCATGACGATCACACAATCACGATCACACAATCACGATCACGCAATCACGATCACACAATCACCATCACACAATCACCATCACACAATCACGATCACACAATCACGATCACACTATCACGATCACACAATCACAATCACACAGTCACACAATCACAATCACAATCGCACAATCACAATCGCACAATCACAATCGCGCAATCACAATCGCACTATCACAATCGCACAATCACAATCCCACTATCACGATCACACAATCACGACCACACAGTCACGATCTCACAATCGCAATCACAGAATCACAATCACACAACCACAATCACACAATCACAACCACACAATCACAATCACACAATCACGATCACACAATCACAATCACACAATCACGATCACACAATCACGATCACACAATCACCATCACACAATCACGATCACAAAATCACGATCACAATCACGATCACACAATCACGATTACACAATCACGATCACAGAATCCTAATCACACAATCAGGATCACACAATCACGATCACATAATCACGGTCACACAATCACGGTCACACAATCACGATCACACAATCACGATCACACAATCACACAATCACAATCACAATCACACAATCGCGATCACGCAATCGCGATCACGCAATCGCGATCACACAATCACACAGTCACAATCCCACAATCACGATCACACAATCACGACCACACAGTCACAATAACACAATCGCAATCACAATCACACAATCACACTCACACAATCACAATCGCACAACCACAACCACACAATCCCACAGTCACAATCCCACAATCACGATCACACAATCACGATCACACAATCACCATCACACAATCACCATCACACAATCGCGATCACACAATCACGATCACACAATCACGATCACACTATCACGATCACACAATCACAATCACACAGTCACACAATCACAATCACAATCGCACAATCACAATCGCGCAATCACAATCGCACTATCACAATCGCACAATCACAATCGCACAATCACAATCGCGCAATCACAATCGCGCAATCACAATCGCGCAATCACAATCGCACAATCACAATCGCACAATCACAATCGCACAATCACAATCGCACAACCACAATCCCACAATCACAATCGCACAGTCACAATCACACAATCGCAATCACACAAACGCAATCACACGACCGCAATCACACGATCGCAATCACACGATCGCGATCACACGATCGCGATCACACGATCGCGATCACACGATCACGATCACACGATCGCGATCACACGATCACGATCACACGATCACGATCACACGATCACGATCACACTATCACGATCACACAATCACAGTCACACGATCACGATCACACGATCACGATCACACTATCACGATCACACAATCACAGTCACACAATCACAATCACACAGTCACACATTCACAATCACAATCACAATCACAGTCACACAATCACAGTCACGATCACACAATCACAATCACACAGTCACAATCCCACAATCACGATCACCCAATCACGGTCACCCAATCACGATCACACGATCACGATCACACAATCACAATCACACAATCACAATCACACAATCACAATCACACAATCACAATTACACAATCACAATCACACAATCACAATCACACAATCACAATCACACAATCACAATCACACAATCACAATCACACAATCACAATCACACAATCACAATCACACAATCACAATCACACAATCACAATCACACAATCACAATCACACAATCACAATCACACAATCACAATCACACAATCACACAATCACAATCACACAATCACACAATCACAATCCCACAATCACGATCACACAATCACGACCACACAGTAACAATCACACAATCGCAATCACAGTCCCACAATCACAATCACACAATCACTGTCACACAATCACAAACGCACAACCACAACCATACAATCACACAGTCACAATCCCACAATCACGATCACACAATCACGACCACACAGTCACGATCACACAATCGCAATCACACAATCACAATCACGCAACCACAATCACACAACCACAATCACACAATCACAATCACACCATGACGATCACACAATCACGATCACACAATCACGATCACGCAATCACGATCACACAATCACCATCACACAATCACCATCACACAATCACGATCACACAATCACGATCACACTATCACGATCACACAATCACAATCACACAGTCACACAATCACAATCACAATCGCACAATCACAATCGCACAATCACAATCGCGCAATCACAATCGCACTATCACAATCGCACAATCACAATCCCACTATCACGATCACACAATCACGACCACACAGTCACGATCTCACAATCGCAATCACAGAATCACAATCACACAACCACAATCACACAATCACAACCACACAATCACAATCACACAATCACGATCACACAATCACAATCACACAATCACGATCACACAATCACGATCACACAATCACCATCACACAATCACGATCACAAAATCACGATCACAATCACGATCACACAATCACGATTACACAATCACGATCACAGAATCCTAATCACACAATCAGGATCACACAATCACGATCACATAATCACGGTCACACAATCACGGTCACACAATCACGATCACACAATCACGATCACACAATCACACAATCACAATCACAATCACACAATCGCGATCACGCAATCGCGATCACGCAATCGCGATCACACAATCACACAGTCACAATCCCACAATCACGATCACACAATCACGACCACACAGTCACAATAACACAATCGCAATCACAATCACACAATCACACTCACACAATCACAATCGCACAACCACAACCACACAATCCCACAGTCACAATCCCACAATCACGATCACACAATCACGACCACACAGTCACGATCACACAATCGCAATCACACAATCACAATCATGCAACCACAATCACACAATCACAACCACACAATCATAATCACACAATCACAATCACACAATCACGAGCCCACAGTCACGATCCCGCAATCACGATCACAAAATCACAATCACACAATCACGGCCGCACAATCACGACCACACAATCACGATCACACAATCACGATCACACTATCACGATCACACAATCACGATCACACAATCACGATCACACAATCACGATTACACAATCACGATCACAGAATCCTAATCACACAATCAGGGTCACAAAATCACGATCACATAATCACGGTCACACAACCACGGTCACACAATCACGATCACACAATTACGATCACACAATCACGATCACACAATCACGATCACACAATCACAATCACAATCACAATCACATAATCACGATCAAACAATCGCGATCAAACAATCGCGATCAAACAATCGCGATCAAACAATCGCGATCAAACAATCGCGATCACACAATCGCGATCACACAGTCACAGTCACACAATCACAATCACACAACCACAACCACACAATCCCACAATCACGATCACAGAATGACGATCACACAGTCACGATCACACAATCACGATCACACTATCACGATCACACTATCACGATCACACAATCACAGTCACACAATCACAATCACACAGTCACAATCACAATCACACAATCAAACAATCGCAATCACACAATCGCAATCACACAATCGCAATCACACAAACGCAATCACACAATCGCAATCACACAATCGCAATCACACAATGACAATCACACAATCACAATCACACAATCACAATCACACAATCACAATCACACAATCACAATCACACAATCACAATCACACAATCACACAATCGCAATCACAAAATCGCAATCACACAATCGCAATCACACAATCGCAATCACACAATCGCAATCACACAATCAAACAATCACACAATCACGATCGCACAATCACGATCGCACCATCACGATCGCACAATCACGATCGCACAATCACGATCGCACAATCACGATCGCACAATCACGATCTCACAATCAGGATCGCACAATCACGATCGCACAATCACGATCGCACAATCACGATCGCACAATCACGATCGCACAATCACGATCGCACAATCACGATCGCACAATCACGATCACACAATCACGATAACACAATCACAATCACACAATCACAATCCCACAATCACAATCACACAATCACAGTCACACAATCACAGTCACACAATCGCACAGTCACAATCCCACAATCACGATCACACAATCACGACCACACAGTCACAATCACACAATCGCAATCACAATCCCACAATCACAATCACACAATCACATTCACACAATCACAATCACACAACCACAACCACACAATCCCACAGTCACAATCCCACAATCACGATCACACAATCACGACCACACAGTCACGATCACACAATCGCAATCACACAATCACACAACCACAATCACACAATCACAACCACACAATCACAATCACACAATCACAATCACGCAATCACAATGACACAATCACAATCACACAATCACGACCACACAGTCACGATCACACAATCACATTCACACAATCACAAACACACAATCACAATCACACAATCACAATCACACAATCACGATCACACAATCACGATCACACAATCACAATCACACAATTACAATCACACAATCACAATCACACAATGACAATCACACAATCACAATCACACAATCACAATCACACTATCACAAACACACAATCACAATCACACAATCACAATCACACAATGACAATCACACAATCACAATCACACAATCACAATCACACAATCACAAACACACAATCACAATCACACAATCACAATCACACAATCACGATCACACAATCACAATCACACAATCACAATCACACAATCACAATCACACAATGACAATCACACAATCACAATCACACAATCACAATCACACAATCACAATCACACAATCACAATCACACAATCACAATCACACAATCACAATCACACAATCACAATCACACAATCACAATCACACGATCGCAACCACACAATCGCAATCACACAAACGCAATCACACAATCGCAATCACACAATCGCAATCACACAATCGCAATCACACAATCGCAATCACACAATCGCAATCACAATCACACAGTCACAATCCCACAATCACGGTTACACAAACACAGTCACACAATCACAATCACACAGTCACACAATCACAATCACAATCACAATCACAATCACAATCACAATCACAATCACAATCACAATCACAATCACAATCACAATCACAATCACAATCACAATCACAATCACAATCACAATCACAATCACAATCACAATCACAATCACAATCACAATCACAATCACAATCACAATCACAATCACTCAATCACAGTCACGATCACACAATCACAATCACACAATCACAATCCCACAATCACAATCACACAATCACAGTCACACAATGACAATCACACAATCGCACAGTCACAATCCCACAATCACGATCACCCAATCACGATCACCCAATCACGATCACCCAATCACGATCACCCAATCACGATCACCCAATCACGAACACACAATCACGATCACACAATCACGATCACACAATCACACAGTCACAATCCCACAATCACGATCACACAATCATGACCACACAGTCACAATCACACAATCGCAATCACAATCCCACAATCACAATCACACAATCACATTCACACAATCACAATCACACAATCACAACCACACAATCCCACAGTCACAATCCCATAATCACGATCACCCAATCATGATCACCCAATCACGATCACCCAATCACGATCACCCAATCACGATCACCAAATCACGATCACCCAATCACGATCACCCAATCACGGTCACCCAATCACGATCACACGATCACAATCACACAATCGCAATCACACAATCGCAATCACACAATCGCAATCACACAATCGCCATCACACAATCGCAATCACACAATCGCGATCACACAATCACAAACACGTAGTCGCGATCACACGATCACGATCACACGATCACGATCACACAATCACGATCACACAATCAAGATCACACAATCACAATCACACTATCACAATCACACAATCACGACCACACAATCACGACCACACAATCACGATCACACAATCACGATCACACTATCACGATCACACAATCACGATCACACAACCACGATCAAACAATCACAATCACACAATCACCATCACACAATCACAGTCACACAATCGCAATCACACAATCACGCAGTCACAATCCCACAATCACGATCACACAATCACGACCACACAGTCACGATCACACAATCACGATCACACAATCACAATCACACAACCACAACCACACAATCACACAGTCACAATCCCACAATCACGATCACACAATCACGACCGCACAGTCGCAATCACACAATCGCAATCACACAATCACGATCCCACAGTCACGATCCCACAATCACGATCACACAATCACAATCACACAATCACGACCACACAATCACGACCACACAATCACGATCACACAATCACGATCACACTATCACGATCACACAATCACGATCACACAATCACGATCACACAATCACGATCACACAATCACGATCACACAATCACAATCACACAATCACCATCACACAATCACAATCACACAATCACAAGCACACAATCACAATCACACAATCACGACCACACAAGCACGACCACACAATCACGATCACACTATCACGATCACACAATCACGATCACACAATCACGATCACAGAATCACGATCACACAATCACAATCACACAATCACGATCACACAACCACAACCACACAATCACACAGTCACAATCCCACAATCACGATCACACAATCACGACCACACAGTCACAATCACACAATTGCAATCACAATCACACAATCACAGTCACACAATCACAATCGCACAACCACAACCACACAATCCCACAGTCACGACCACACAGTCACGATCACACAATCGCAATCACACAATCAAAATCACACAACCACAATCACACAATCACAACCACACAATCACAATCACACAATCACAATCACACAATCACAATCACACAATCACGATCACACAATCACGATCACACAATCACGATCACACAATCACCATCACACAATCACGATCACAAAATCACGATCACAATCACGATCACACAATCACGATTACACAATCACGATCACTGAATCCTAATCACACAATCAGGATCACACAATCACGATCACATAATCACGGTCACAAAATCACGGTCACACAATCACGATCACACAATCACACAATCACAATCACAATCACAATCACATAATCGCAATCACGCAATCGCGATCACACAATCGCGATCACACAATCGCGATCACACAATCGCGATCACACAATCGCGATCACACAATCGCGATCACACAATCGCGATCACAATCGCGATCACACAATCACACAGTCACAATCCCACAATCACGATCACACAATCACGACCACACAGTCACAATCACACAATCGCAATCACAATCACACAATCACAGTCACACAATCACAATCGCACAAACACACAATCCCACAGTCACAATCCCACAATCACGGTCACACAATCACAGTCAAACACTCACAATCACACAGTCACACAATCACAATCACAATCACAATCACAATCATAATCACAATCACAATGACAATCACAATCACACAATCACAGTCACGATCACACAATCACAATCACACAATCACAATCCCACAGTCACAATCACACAATCACAGTCACACAGTCACAATCACACAATCGCACAGTCACAATCCCACAATCACGATCACCCAATCACGATCACCCAATCCAGATCACCCAATCACGATCACCCAATCACGATCACCCAATCACGATCACACAATCACGATCACACAATCACGATCACCCAATCCAGATCACCCAATCACAATCACACAATCACAATCACACAATCACAATCACACAATCGCAATCACACAAACGCAATCACACAATCGCAATCACACAATCGCAATCACACAATCGCAATCACACAATCGCAATCACACAATCAAACAATCACACAATCACGATCGCACAATCACGATCGCACAATCACGATCGCACAATCACGATCGCACAATCACGATTTCACAATCACGATCGCACAATCACGATCGCACAATCACGATCGCACAATCACGATCGCACAATCACGATCGCACAATCACGATCGCACAATCACGATCGCACAATCACGATCACACAATCACGATAACACAATCACAATCACACAATCACAATCCCACAATCACAATCACACAACCACAACCACACAATCACACAGTCACAATCCCACAATCACGATCACACAACCACAACCACACAATCACACAGTCACAATCCCACAATCACGATCACACAATCACGTTCACACAGTCACAATCACACAATCGCAGTCACAATCCCACAATCACAATCACACAATCACAGTCACACAATCACAATCACACAACCACAACCACACAATCACACAGTCACAATCCCACAATCACGATCACACAATCACGACCACACAGTCACGATCACACAATCGCAATCACACAATCACAATCACACAACCACAACCACACAATCACACAGTCACCATCCCACAATCACGATCACACAATCACGACCGCACAGTCACAATCACACAATCGCAATCACAATCCCACAATCACAATCACACAATCACAGTCACACAATCACAATCACACAACCACAACCACACAATCACACAGGCACAATCCCACAATCACGATCACACAGTCACGATCACACAATCACGATCACACAATCACGATCACACAATCACGATCACACAATCACGATCACACAATCACACCGTCACAATCCCACAATCACAATCACACAATCACGATCCCACAGTCATGATCCCACAATCACGATCACACAATCACAATCACACAATCACGACCACACAATGACGACCACACAATCACGACCACACAATCACGATCACACTATCACGATCACACAATCACGATCACACAATCACGACCACACAATCACGATCACACAATCACGATCACACAATCACAATCACACAATCACAATCACACAATCAAATTCACACAATCACAATCACACAATCACGACCACACAATCACGACAACACAATCACGATCACACAATCACGATCACACAATCACGATCACACAATCACGATCACACAATCACAATCACACAACCACAACCACACAATCACACAGTCACAATCACAATCACACAACCACAACCACACAATCACACAGTCACAATCCCACAATCACGATCACCCAATCACGATCACCCAATCACGATCACCCAATCACGATCACCCAATCACGATCACACAATCACGACCACACAGTCACGATCACACAATCGCAATCACACAATCACAATCACACAACCACAATCACACAACCACAACCACACAATCACACAGTCACAATCCCACAATCACGATCACACAATCACGTTCACACAGTCACAATCACACAATCGCAATCACAATCCCACAATCACAATCACACAATCACAGTCACACAATCACAATCACACAACCACAACCACACAATCACACAGTCACAATCCCACAATCACGATCACATAATCACGACCACACAGTCACGATCACACAATCGCAATCACACAATCACAATCACACAACCACAATCACACAATCACTACCACACAATCACAATCACACAATCACAATCACACAATCACAATCACACAATAACAATCACACAATCACGATCACACAATCACGATCACACAATCACCACCACACAATCACGATCACAAAATCACGATCACAATCACGATCACACAATCACGATTACACAATCACGATCACAGAATCCTAATCACACAATCAGGATCACACAATCACGATCACATAATCACGGTCACACAATCACGGTCACACAATCACGATCACACAATCACGATCACACAATCACACTCACAATCACATAATCACAATCACTCAATCGCGATCACACAATCGCGATCACACAATCGCGATCACACAATCGCTATCACACAATCGCGATCACACAATCACGATCACACAATCACGACCACACAGTCACGATCACACAATCACGGTCACACTATCCCGATCACACTATCACGATCACACAATCACAACCACACAGTCACACAACCACCATCACAATCACAATCACAATCAGAATCACAATCACAATCACAATCACAATCACAATCACAATCACAATCACAATCACAATCACAATCACAATCACAATCACAATCACAATCACAATCACAATCACAATCACAATCACAATCACAATCACAATCACAATCACAATCACAATCACAATCACAATCACAATCACAATCACAATCACAATCACAATCACAATCACAATCACAATCACAATCACAATCACAATCACAATCACAATCACAATCACAATCACAATCACAATCACAATCACAATCACAATCACAATCACAATCACAATCACAATCACAATCACAATCACAATCACAATCACAATCACACAATCACAGTCACGATCACACAATCACAATCACACAATCACAATCCCACAATCACAATCACACAATCACAGTCACACAATCACAATCACACAATCACACAGTCACAATCCCACAATCACGATCACCCAATCACGATCACCCAGTCATGATCACCCAATCACGATCACCAAATCACGATCACCCAATCACGATCACCCAATCACGGTCACCCAATCACGATCACACGATCACAATCACACGATCACAATCACACAATCACAATCACACTATCACAATCACACAATCACAATCACACAATCACAATCACACAATCGCAATCACACAATCGCAATCACACAATCGCAATCACACAATCGCAATCACACAATCACAATCACACAATCACAATCACACAATGACAATCACACAATCACAATCACACAATCACAATCACACAATCAGAATCACACAATCAAACAATCGCAATCACACATTCGCAATCACACAATCGCAATCACACAAACGCAATCACACAATCGCAATCACACAATCGCAATCACACAATCGCAATCACACAATCGCAATCACACAATCGCAATCACACAATCGCAATCACACAATCAAGCAATCACACAATCACGATCGCACAATCACGATCGCACAGTCACGATCGCACAGTCACGATCGCAATATCACGATCGCACAATCACGATCGCACAATCACGATCGCACAATCACGATCGCACAATCACGATCGCACAATCACGATCGCACAATCACGATCGCACAATCACGATCACACAATCACGATCACACAATCACAATCACACAATCACAATCCCACAATCACAATCACACAATCACAGTCACACAATCACAATCACACAATCGCACAGTCACAATCCCACAATCACGATCACACAATCACGACCACACAGTCACAATCACACAATCGCAATCACAATCCCACAATCACAATCACACAATCACATTCACACAATCACAATTACACAACCACAACCACACAATCCCACAGTCACAATCCCACAATCACGATCACACAATCACGACCACACAGTCACGATCACACAATCGCAATCACACAATCACAATCACACAACCACAATCACACAATCACAACCACACAATCACAATCACACAATCACAATCACACAATCACAATGACACAATCACAATCACACAATCACGACCACACAGTCACGATCACACAATCACAATCACACAATCACAATCACACAATCACGATCACACAATCACGATCACACAATCACAATCACACAATCACAATCACACAATCACAATCACAGAATCACAATCACACAATCACAATCACACAATCACAATCACACAATCACAATCACACAATCACAATCACACAATCACAATCACACAATCACAATCACACAATCACAATCACACAATCACAATCACACAATCACAATCACACAATCACAATCACACAAACGCAATCGCACGTTCGCAATCACACAATCACAATCACACAACCACAATCACACAACCACAATCACCAATCACAATCACACCATGACGATCACACAATCACGATCACACAATCACGATCACACAATCACGATCACACAATCACGATCACACAATCACGATCACACAATCACCATCACACAATCACCATCACACAATCGCGATCACACAATCACGATCACACAATCACGATCACACTATCACGATCACACAATCACAATCACACAGTCACACAATCACAATCACAATCGCACAATCACAATCGCGCAATCACAATCGCACTATCACAATCGCACAATCACAATCGCACAATCACAATCGCGCAATCACAATCGCGCAATCACAATCGCGCAATCACAATCGCACAATCACAATCACACAATCACAATCACACAATCACAATCACACAATCACAATCACACAATCACAATCACACAATCACAATCACACAATCACAATCACACAATCACAATCACACAATCACAATCACACAATCACACAATCACAATCCCACAATCACGATCACACAATCACGACCACACAGTAACAATCACACAATCGCAATCACAGTCCCACAATCACAATCACACAATCACTGTCACACAATCACAAACGCACAACCACAACCATACAATCACACAGTCACAATCCCACAATCACGATCACACAATCACGACCACACAGTCACGATCACACAATCGCAATCACACAATCACAATCACGCAACCACAATCACACAACCACAATCACACAATCACAATCACACCATGACGATCACACAATCACGATCACACAATCACGATCACGCAATCACGATCACACAATCACCATCACACAATCACCATCACACAATCACGATCACACAATCACGATCACACTATCACGATCACACAATCACAATCACACAGTCACACAATCACAATCACAATCGCACAATCACAATCGCACAATCACAATCGCGCAATCACAATCGCACTATCACAATCGCACAATCACAATCCCACTATCACGATCACACAATCACGACCACACAGTCACGATCTCACAATCGCAATCACAGAATCACAATCACACAACCACAATCACACAATCACAACCACACAATCACAATCACACAATCACGATCACACAATCACAATCAGACAATCACGATCACACAATCACGATCACACAATCACCATCACACAATCACGATCACAAAATCACGATCACAATCACGATCACACAATCACGATTACACAATCACGATCACAGAATCCTAATCACACAATCAGGATCACACAATCACGATCACATAATCACGGTCACACAATCACGGTCACACAATCACGATCACACAATCACGATCACACAATCACACAATCACAATCACAATCACACAATCGCGATCACGCAATCGCGATCACGCAATCGCGATCACACAATCACACAGTCACAATCCCACAATCACGATCACACAATCACGACCACACAGTCACAATAACACAATCGCAATCACAATCACACAATCACACTCACACAATCACAATCGCACAACCACAACCACACAATCCCACAGTCACAATCCCACAATCACGATCACACAATCACGATCACACAATCACCATCACACAATCACCATCACACAATCGCGATCACACAATCACGATCACACAATCACGATCACACTATCACGATCACACAATCACAATCACACAGTCACACAATCACAATCACAATCGCACAATCACAATCGCGCAATCACAATCGCACTATCACAATCGCACAATCACAATCGCACAATCACAATCGCGCAATCACAATCGCGCAATCACAATCGCGCAATCACAATCGCACAATCACAATCGCACAATCACAATCGCACAATCACAATCGCACAACCACAATCCCACAATCACAATCGCACAGTCACAATCACACAATCGCAATCACACAAACGCAATCACACGACCGCAATCACACGATCGCAATCACACGATCGCGATCACACGATCGCGATCACACGATCGCGATCACACGATCACGATCACACGATCGCGATCACACGATCACGATCACACGATCACGATCACACGATCACGATCACACTATCACGATCACACAATCACAGTCACACAATCACAATCACACAGTCACACATTCACAATCACAATCACAATCACAGTCACACAATCACAGTCACGATCACACAATCACAATCACACAGTCACAATCCCACAATCACGATCACCCAATCACGGTCACCCAATCACGATCACACGATCACGATCACACAATCACAATCACACAATCACAATCACACAATCACAATCACACAATCACAATTACACAATCACAATCACACAATCACAATCACACAATCACAATCACACAATCACAATCACACAATCACAATCACACAATCACAATCACACAATCACAATCACACAATCACAATCACACAATCACAATCACACAATCACAATCACACAATCACAATCACACAATCACAATCACACAATCACAATCACACAATCACAATCACACAATCACAATCACACAATCACAATCACACAATCACACAATCACAATCCCACAATCACGATCACACAATCACGACCACACAGTAACAATCACACAATCGCAATCACAGTCCCACAATCACAATCACACAATCACTGTCACACAATCACAAACGCACAACCACAACCATACAATCACACAGTCACAATCCCACAATCACGATCACACAATCACGACCACACAGTCACGATCACACAATCGCAATCACACAATCACAATCACGCAACCACAATCACACAACCACAATCACACAATCACAATCACACCATGACGATCACACAATCACGATCACACAATCACGATCACGCAATCACGATCACACAATCACCATCACACAATCACCATCACACAATCACGATCACACAATCACGATCACACTATCACGATCACACAATCACAATCACACAGTCACACAATCACAATCACAATCGCACAATCACAATCGCACAATCACAATCGCGCAATCACAATCGCACTATCACAATCGCACAATCACAATCCCACTATCACGATCACACAATCACGACCACACAGTCACGATCTCACAATCGCAATCACAGAATCACAATCACACAACCACAATCACACAATCACAACCACACAATCACAATCACACAATCACGATCACACAATCACAATCACACAATCACGATCACACAATCACGATCACACAATCACCATCACACAATCACGATCACAAAATCACGATCACAATCACGATCACACAATCACGATTACACAATCACGATCACAGAATCCTAATCACACAATCAGGATCACACAATCACGATCACATAATCACGGTCACACAATCACGGTCACACAATCACGATCACACAATCACGATCACACAATCACACAATCACAATCACAATCACACAATCGCGATCACGCAATCGCGATCACGCAATCGCGATCACACAATCACACAGTCACAATCCCACAATCACGATCACACAATCACGACCACACAGTCACAATAACACAATCGCAATCACAATCACACAATCACACTCACACAATCACAATCGCACAACCACAACCACACAATCCCACAGTCACAATCCCACAATCACGATCACACAATCACGACCACACAGTCACGATCACACAATCGCAATCACACAATCACAATCATGCAACCACAATCACACAATCACAACCACACAATCATAATCACACAATCACAATCACACAATCACGAGCCCACAGTCACGATCCCGCAATCACGATCACAAAATCACAATCACACAATCACGGCCGCACAATCACGACCACACAATCACGATCACACAATCACGATCACACTATCACGATCACACAATCACGATCACACAATCACGATCACACAATCACGATTACACAATCACGATCACAGAATCCTAATCACACAATCAGGGTCACAAAATCACGATCACATAATCACGGTCACACAACCACGGTCACACAATCACGATCACACAATTACGATCACACAATCACGATCACACAATCACGATCACACAATCACAATCACAATCACAATCACATAATCACGATCAAACAATCGCGATCAAACAATCGCGATCAAACAATCGCGATCAAACAATCGCGATCAAACAATCGCGATCACACAATCGCGATCACACAGTCACAGTCACACAATCACAATCACACAACCACAACCACACAATCCCACAATCACGATCACAGAATGACGATCACACAGTCACGATCACACAATCACGATCACACTATCACGATCACACTATCACGATCACACAATCACAGTCACACAATCACAATCACACAGTCACAATCACAATCACACAATCAAACAATCGCAATCACACAATCGCAATCACACAATCGCAATCACACAAACGCAATCACACAATCGCAATCACACAATCGCAATCACACAATCGCAATCACAATCCCACAATCACAATCACACAATCACAGTCACACAATCACAATCACACAACCACAACCACACAATCACACAGTCACAATCCCACAATCACGATCACCCAATCACGATCACCCAATCACGATCACCCAATCACGATCACCCAATCACGATCACACAATCACGATCACACAATCACGATCACACAATCACACAGTCACAATCCCACAATCACGATCACACAATCACGACCACACAGTCACAATCACACAACCGCAATCACAATCCCACAATCACAATCACACAATCACATTCACACAATCACAATCACACAACCACCACCACACAATCCCACAGTCACAATCCCACAATCACGATCACACAATCACGACCACACAGTCACGATCACACAATCGCAATCACAGAATCACAATCACACAACCACAATCACACAATCACAACCACACAATCACAATCACACAATCACGATCACACAATCACAATCACACAATCACGATCACACAATCACGATCACACAATCACCATCACACAATCACGATCACAAAATCACGATCACAATCACGATCACACAATCACGATTACACAATCACGATCACAGAACCCTAATCACACAATCGGGATCACACAATCACGATCACATAATCACGGTCACACAATCACGGTCACACAATCACGATCACACAATCACGATCACACAATCACACAATCACAATCACAATCACACAATCGCGATCACGCAATCGCGATCACGCAATCGCGATCACACAATCACGATCACACAATCACGATCACACAATCACACAGTCACAATCCCACAATCACGATCACACAATCACGACCACACAGTCACGATCACACAATCGCAATCACACAATCACAATCACACAACCACAATCACACAATCACAACCACACAATCACAATCACACAATCACAATCACACAATCACAATGACACAATCACAATCACACAATCACGACCACACAGTCACGATCACACAATCACAATCACACAATCACAAACACACAATCACAATCACACAATCACGATCACACAATCACGATCACACAATCACGATCACACAATCACAATCACACAATCACAATCACACAATCACAATCACACAATCACAATCACACAATCACAGTCACACAATCACAATCACACAATCACAATCACACAATCACAATCACACAATCACAATCACACAATCACAATCACACAATCACAATCACACAATCACAATCACACAATCACAATCACACAATCACGATCACACAATCACGATCACACAATCACGATCACACAATCACCACCACACAATCACGTTCACAAAATCACGATCACAATCACGATCACACAATCACGATTACACAATCACGATTACACAATCACGATCACAGAATCACAATCACACAGTCACACAATCACAATCACAATCACAATCACAATCAGAATCACAATCACAATCACAATCATAATCACAATCACAATCACAATCACAATCACAATCACAATCACAATCACAATCACAATCACAATCACAATCACAATCACAATCACAATCACAATCACAATCACAATCACAATCACAATCACAATCACAATCACAATCACACAATCACAGTCACGATCACACAATCACAATCACACAATCACAATCCCACAATCGCAATCACACAATCACAGTCACACAATCACAATCACACAATCACACAGTCACAATCCCACAATCACGATCACCCAATCACGATCACCCAATCATGATCACCCAATCACGATCACCAAGTCACGATCACCCAATCACGATCACCCAATCACGGTCACCCAATCACGATCACACGATCACAATCACACGATCACAATGACACAATCACAATCACACAATCACAATCACACAATCACAATCACACAATCGCAATCACACAATCGCAATCACACAATCGCAATCACACAATCACAATCACACAATCACAATCACACAATCACAATCACACAATGACAATCACACAATCACAATCACACAATCACAATCACACAATCACAATCACACAATCACAATCACACAATCACAATCACACAATCAAACAATCGCAATCACACAATCGCAACCACACAATCGCAATCACACAAACGCAATCACACAATCGCAATCACAAAATCGCAATCACACAATCGCAATCACACAATCGCAATCACACAATCGCAATCACACAATCGCAATCACACAATCAAACAATCACACAATCACGATCGCACAATCACGATCGCACCATCACGATCGCACAATCACGATCGCACAATCACGATCGCACAATCACGATCGCACAATCACGATTTCACAATCAGGATCGCACAATCACGATCGCACAATCACGATCGCACAATCACGATCGCACAATCACGATCGCACAATCACGATCGCACAATCACGATCGCACAATCACGATCACACAATCACGATAACACAATCACAATCACACAATCACAATCCCACAATCACAATCACACAATCACAGTCACACAATCACAGTCACACAATCGCACAGTCACAATCCCACAATCACGATCACACAATCACGACCACACAGTCACAATCACACAATCGCAATCACAATCCCACAATCACAATCACACAATCACATTCACACAATCACAATCACACAACCACAACCACACAATCCCACAGTCACAATCCCACAATCACGATCACACAATCACGACCACACAGTCACGATCACACAATCGCAATCACACAATCACACAACCACAATCACACAATCACAACCACACAATCACAATCACACAATCACAATCACGCAATCACAATGACACAATCACAATCACACAATCACGACCACACAGTCACGATCACACAATCACATTCACACAATCACAAACACACAATCACAATCACACAATCACAATCACACAATCACGATCACACAATCACGATCACACAATCACAATCACACAATTACAATCACACAATCACAATCACACAATGACAATCACACAATCACAATCACACAATCACAATCACACTATCACAAACACACAATCACAATCACACAATCACAATCACACAATGACAATCACACAATCACAATCACACAATCACAATCACACAATCACAAACACACAATCACAATCACACAATCACAATCACACAATCACGATCACACAATCACAATCACACAATCACAATCACACAATCACAATCACACAATGACAATCACACAATCACAATCACACAATCACAATCACACAATCACAATCACACAATCACAATCACACAATCACAATCACACAATCACAATCACACAATCACAATCACACAATCACAATCACACGATCGCAACCACACAATCGCAATCACACAAACGCAATCACACAATCGCAATCACACAATCGCAATCACACAATCGCAATCACACAATCGCAATCACACAATCGCAATCACAATCACACAGTCACAATCCCACAATCACGGTTACACAAACACAGTCACACAATCACAATCACACAGTCACACAATCACAATCACAATCACAATCACAATCACAATCACAATCACAATCACAATCACAATCACAATCACAATCACAATCACAATCACAATCACAATCACAATCACAATCACAATCACAATCACAATCACAATCACAATCACAATCACAATCACAATCACAATCACAATCACAATCACTCAATCACAGTCACGATCACACAATCACAATCACACAATCACAATCCCACAATCACAATCACACAATCACAGTCACACAATGACAATCACACAATCGCACAGTCACAATCCCACAATCACGATCACCCAATCACGATCACCCAATCACGATCACCCAATCACGATCACCCAATCACGATCACCCAATCACGAACA
Source organism: Megachile rotundata (assembly GCF_050947335.1). Taxonomy (NCBI): domain Eukaryota; kingdom Metazoa; phylum Arthropoda; class Insecta; order Hymenoptera; family Megachilidae; genus Megachile; species Megachile rotundata. The sequence continues at coordinate 964,231 of NW_027473339.1, read as the reverse complement.
CACAATCACGATCACACAATCACGATCACACAATCACACAGTCACAATCCCACAATCACGATCACACAATCATGACCACACAGTCACAATCACACAATCGCAATCACAATCCCACAATCACAATCACACAATCACATTCACACAATCACAATCACACAATCACAACCACACAATCCCACAGTCACAATCCCATAATCACGATCACCCAATCATGATCACCCAATCACGATCACCCAATCACGATCACCCAATCACGATCACCAAATCACGATCACCCAATCACGATCACCCAATCACGGTCACCCAATCACGATCACACGATCACAATCACACAATCGCAATCACACAATCGCAATCACACAATCGCAATCACACAATCGCCATCACACAATCGCAATCACACAATCGCGATCACACAATCACAAACACGTAGTCGCGATCACACGATCACGATCACACGATCACGATCACACAATCACGATCACACAATCAAGATCACACAATCACAATCACACTATCACAATCACACAATCACGACCACACAATCACGACCACACAATCACGATCACACAATCACGATCACACTATCACGATCACACAATCACGATCACACAACCACGATCAAACAATCACAATCACACAATCACCATCACACAATCACAGTCACACAATCGCAATCACACAATCACGCAGTCACAATCCCACAATCACGATCACACAATCACGACCACACAGTCACGATCACACAATCACGATCACACAATCACAATCACACAACCACAACCACACAATCACACAGTCACAATCCCACAATCACGATCACACAATCACGACCGCACAGTCGCAATCACACAATCGCAATCACACAATCACGATCCCACAGTCACGATCCCACAATCACGATCACACAATCACAATCACACAATCACGACCACACAATCACGACCACACAATCACGATCACACAATCACGATCACACTATCACGATCACACAATCACGATCACACAATCACGATCACACAATCACGATCACACAATCACGATCACACAATCACAATCACACAATCACCATCACACAATCACAATCACACAATCACAAGCACACAATCACAATCACACAATCACGACCACACAAGCACGACCACACAATCACGATCACACTATCACGATCACACAATCACGATCACACAATCACGATCACAGAATCACGATCACACAATCACAATCACACAATCACGATCACACAACCACAACCACACAATCACACAGTCACAATCCCACAATCACGATCACACAATCACGACCACACAGTCACAATCACACAATTGCAATCACAATCACACAATCACAGTCACACAATCACAATCGCACAACCACAACCACACAATCCCACAGTCACGACCACACAGTCACGATCACACAATCGCAATCACACAATCAAAATCACACAACCACAATCACACAATCACAACCACACAATCACAATCACACAATCACAATCACACAATCACAATCACACAATCACGATCACACAATCACGATCACACAATCACGATCACACAATCACCATCACACAATCACGATCACAAAATCACGATCACAATCACGATCACACAATCACGATTACACAATCACGATCACTGAATCCTAATCACACAATCAGGATCACACAATCACGATCACATAATCACGGTCACAAAATCACGGTCACACAATCACGATCACACAATCACACAATCACAATCACAATCACAATCACATAATCGCAATCACGCAATCGCGATCACACAATCGCGATCACACAATCGCGATCACACAATCGCGATCACACAATCGCGATCACACAATCGCGATCACACAATCGCGATCACAATCGCGATCACACAATCACACAGTCACAATCCCACAATCACGATCACACAATCACGACCACACAGTCACAATCACACAATCGCAATCACAATCACACAATCACAGTCACACAATCACAATCGCACAAACACACAATCCCACAGTCACAATCCCACAATCACGGTCACACAATCACAGTCAAACACTCACAATCACACAGTCACACAATCACAATCACAATCACAATCACAATCATAATCACAATCACAATGACAATCACAATCACACAATCACAGTCACGATCACACAATCACAATCACACAATCACAATCCCACAGTCACAATCACACAATCACAGTCACACAGTCACAATCACACAATCGCACAGTCACAATCCCACAATCACGATCACCCAATCACGATCACCCAATCCAGATCACCCAATCACGATCACCCAATCACGATCACCCAATCACGATCACACAATCACGATCACACAATCACGATCACCCAATCCAGATCACCCAATCACAATCACACAATCACAATCACACAATCACAATCACACAATCGCAATCACACAAACGCAATCACACAATCGCAATCACACAATCGCAATCACACAATCGCAATCACACAATCGCAATCACACAATCAAACAATCACACAATCACGATCGCACAATCACGATCGCACAATCACGATCGCACAATCACGATCGCACAATCACGATTTCACAATCACGATCGCACAATCACGATCGCACAATCACGATCGCACAATCACGATCGCACAATCACGATCGCACAATCACGATCGCACAATCACGATCGCACAATCACGATCACACAATCACGATAACACAATCACAATCACACAATCACAATCCCACAATCACAATCACACAATCACAGTCACACAATCACAATCACACAATCGCACAGTCACAATCCCACAATCACGATCACACAATCACGACCACACAGTCACAATCACACAATCGCAATCACAATCCCACAATCACAATCACACAATCACATTCACACAATCACAATCACACAACCACAACCACACAATCCCACAGTCACAATCCCACAATCACGATCACACAATCACGACCACACAGTCACGATCACACAATCGCAATCACACAATCACACAACCACAATCACACAATCACAACCACACAATCACAATCACACAATCACAATCACACAATCACAATGACACAATCACAATCACACAATCACGACCACACAGTCACGATCACACAATCACAAACACACAATCACAATCACACAATCACAATCACACAATCAAACAATCGCAATCACACAATCGCAACCACACAATCGCAATCACACAAACGCAATCACACAATCGCAATCACACAATCGCAATCACACAATCGCAATCACACAATCGCAATCACACAATCAAACAATCACACAATCACGATCGCACAATCACGATCGCACAATCACGATCGCACAATCACGATTTCACAATCACGATCGCACAATCACGATCGCACAATCACGATCGCACAATCACGATCGCACAATCACGATCGCACAATCACGATCGCACAATCACGATCGCACAATCACGATCACACAATCACGATAACACAATCACAATCACACAATCACAATCCCACAATCACAATCACACAATCACAGTCACACAATCACAATCACACAATCACACAGTCACAATCCCACAATCACGATCACACAATCACGACCACACAGTCACAATAACACAATCGCAATCACAATCACACAATCACACTCACACAATCGCAATCACACAATCGCAATCACACAAACGCAATCACACAATCGCAATCACACAATCGCAATCACACAATCGCAATCACAATCCCACAATCACAATCACACAATCACAGTCACACAATCACAATCACACAACCACAACCACACAATCACACAGTCACAATCCCACAATCACGATCACCCAATCACGATCACCCAATCACGATCACCCAATCACGATCACCCAATCACGATCACCCAATCACGATCACACAATCACGATCACACAATCACGATCACACAATCACGATCACACAATCACACAGTCACAATCCCACAATCACTATCACACAATCACGACCACACAGTCACAATCACACACCCGCAATCACAATCCCACAATCACAATCACACAATCAAAATCACACAACCACCACCACACAATCCCACAGTCACAATCCCACAATCACGATCACACTATCACGACCACACAGTCACGATCACACAATCGCAATCACAGAATCACAATCACACAACCACAATCACACAATCACAACCACACAATCACAATCACACAATCACGATCACACAATCACAATCACAAAATCACGATCACACAATCACGATCACACAGTCACCATCACACAATCACGATCACAAAATCACGATCACAATCACGATCACACAATCACGATTACACAATCACGATCACAGAATCCTAATCACACAATCAGGATCACACAATCACGATCACATAATCACGGTCACACAATCACGGTCACACAATCACGATCACACAATCACGATCACACAATCACACAATCACAATCACAATCACACAATCGCGATCACGCAATCGCGATCACGCAATCGCGATCACACAATCACGATCACACAATCACACAGTCACAATCCCACAATCACGATCACACAATCACGACCACACAGTCACAATCACACAATCGCAATCACAATCACACAATCACACTCACACAATCACAATCGCACAACCACAACCACACAATCCCACAGTCACAATCCCACAATCACGATCACACAATCACGACCACACAGTCACGATCACACAATCGCAATCACACAATCACAATCACACAACCACAATCACACAATCACAACCACACAATCACAATCACACAATCACAATCACACAATCACAATGACACAATCACAATCACACAATCACGACCACACAGTCACGATCACACAATCACAATCACACAATCACAAACACACAATCACGATCACACAATCACGATCACACAATCACGATCACACAATCACGATCACACAATCACAATCACACAATCACAATCACACAATCACAATCACACAATCACAATCACACAATCACAATCACACAATCACAATCACACAATCACAATCACACAATCACAATCACACAATCACAATCACACAATCACAATCACACAATCACAATCACACAATCACAATCACACAATCACAATCACACAATCACAATCACACAATCACAATCACACAATCACAATCACACAATCACAATCACACAATCACAATCACACAATCACAATCACACAATCACAATCACACAATCACAATCACACAATCACAATCACACAATCACAATCACACAATCACAATCACACAATCACAATCACACAGTCACAATCACACAATCGCAATCACAATCACACAATCACAGTCACACAATCACAATCGCACAACCACAACCACACAATCACACAGTCACAATCCCACAATCACGATCACACAATCACGACCACACAGTCACGATCACACAATCGCAATCACACAATCACAATCACACAACCACAATCACACAATCACTACCACACAATCACAATCACACAATCACAATCACACAATCACGATCACACAATCACGATCACACAATCACCACCACACAATCACGTTCACAAAATCACGATCACAATCACGATCACACAATCACGATTACACAATCACGATCACACAATCACAATCACACAGTCACACAATCACAATCACAATCACAATCACAATCAGAATCACAATCACAATCACAATCATAATCACAATCACAATCACAATCACAATCACAATCACAATCACAATCACAATCACAATCACAATCACAATCACAATCACAATCACAATCACAATCACAATCACAATCACAATCACAATCACAATCACAATCACAATCACAATCACAATCACAATCACAATCACAATCACAATCACAATCACAATCACACAATCACAGTCACGATCACACAATCACAATCACACAATCACAATCCCACAATCACAATCACACAATCACAGTCACACAATCACAATCACACAATCACACAGTCACAATCCCACAATCACGATCACCCAATCACGATCACCCAATCATGATCACCCAATCACGATCACCAAATCACGATCACCCAACCACGATCACCCAATCACGGTCACCCAATCACGATCACACGATCACAATCACACGATCACAATCACACAATCACAATCACACAATCACAATCACACAATCACAATCACACAATCACAATCACACAATCGCAATCACACAATCGCAATCACACAATCGCAATCACACAATCACAATCACACAATCACAATCACACAATCACAATCACACAATGACAATCACACAATCACAATCACACAATCACAATCACACAATCACAATCACACAATCAAACAATCGCAATCACACAATCGCAACCACACAATCGCAATCACACAAACGCAATCACACAATCGCAATCACACAATCGCAATCACACAATCGCAATCACACAATCGCAATCACACAATCAAACAATCACACAATCACGATCGCACAATCACGATCGCACAATCACGATCGCACAATCACGATCGCACAATCACGATCGCACAATCAGGATCGCACAATCACGATCGCACAATCACGATCGCACAATCACGATCGCACAATCACGATCGCACAATCACGATCGCACAATCACGATCGCACAATCACGATCACACAATCACGATAACACAATCACAATCACACAATCACAATCCCACAATCACAATCACACAATCACAGTCACACAATCACAATCACACAATCGCACAGTCACAATCCCACAATCACGATCACACAATCACGACCACACAGTCACAATCACACAATCGCAATCACAATCCCACAATCACAATCACACAATCACATTGACACAATCACAATCACACAACCACAACCACACAATCCCACAGTCACAATCCCACAATCACGATCACACAATCACGACCACACAGTCACGATCACACAATCGCAATCACACAATCACACAACCACAACGACACAATCACAACCACACAATCACAATCACACAATCACAATCACACAATCACAATGACACAATCACAATCACACAATCACGACCACACAGTCACGATCACACAATCACAATCACACAATCACAAACACACAATCACAATCACACAATCACAATCACACAATCACGATCACACAATCACAATCACACAATCACAATCACACAATCACAATCACACAATGACAATCACACAAACACAATCACACAATCACAATCACACAATCACAATCACACAATCACAATCACACAATCACAATCACACAATCACAATCACACGATCGCAATCACACAAACGCAATCACACAATCACAATCACACGATCGCAATCACACGATCGCAATCACACGATCGCAATCACACGATCACAATCACACGATCGCAATCACACGATCACAATCACACGATCACGATCACACGATCACGATCACACTATCACGATCACACAATCACAGTCACACAACCACAATCACACAGTCACGCAATCACAATCACACAATCACAGTCACGATCACACAATCACAATCACACAATCTCAATCCCACAATCACAATCACACAATCACAAACACACAATCACAATCACACAATCACAATCACACAATCACGATCACACAATCACAATCACACAATCACAATCACACAATCACAATCACACAATGACAATCACACAATCACAATCACACAATCACAATCACACAATCACAAACACACAATCACAATCACACAATCACAATCACACAATCACGATCACACAATCACAATCACACAATCACAATCACACAATGACAATCACACAATCACAATCACACAATCATAATCACACAATCACAAACACACAATCACAATCACACAATCACAATCACACAATCACGATCACCCAATCACGATCACACAATCACGATCACACAATCACGATCACACAATCACACAGTCACAATCCCACAATCACGATCACACAATCACGACCACACAGTCACAATCACACAACCGCAATCACAATCCCACAATCACAATCACACAATCACATTCACACAATCACAATCACACAACCACCACCACACAATCCCACAGTCACAATCCCACAATCACGATCACACAATCACGACCACACAGTCACGATCACACAATCGCAATCACAGAATCACAATCACACAACCACAATCACACAATCACAATCACACAATCACAATCACACAATCACGATCACACAATCACAATCACACAATCACGATCACACAATCACGATCACACAATCACCATCACACAATCACGATCACAAAGTCACGATCACAATCACGATCACACAATCACGATTACACAATCACGATCACAGAGTCCTAATCACACAATCAGGATCACACAATCACGATCACATAATCACGGTCACACAATCACGGTCACACAATCACGATCACACAATCACGATCACACAATCACGATCACACAATCACACAATCACAATCACAATCACACAATCGCGATCACGCAATCGCGATCACGCAATCGCGATCACACAATCACGATCACACAATCACACAGTCACAATCCCACAATCACGATCACACAATCACGACCACACAGTCACAATCACACAATCGCAATCACAATCACACAATCACACTCACACAATCACAATCGCACAACCACAACCACACAATCCCACAGTCACAATCCCACAATCACGATCGCACAATCACGACCACACAGTCACGATCACACAATCGCAATCACACAATCACAATCACACAACCACAATCACACAATCACAACCACACAATCACAATCACACAATCACAATCACACAATCACAATGACACAATCACAATCACACAATCACGACCACACAGTCACGGTCACACAATCACAATCACACAATCACAAACACACAATCACAATCACACAATCACGATCACACAATCACGATCACACAATCACAATCACACAATCACAATCACACAATCACAATCACACAATCGCAATCACACAATCGCAATCACACAATCGCAATCACACAATCGCAATCACACAATCAAACAATCACACAATCACGATCGCACACTCACGATCGCACAATCACGATCGCACAATCACGATCGCACAATCACGATCGCACAATCACGATCGCACAATCACGATCGCACAATCACGATCACACAATCACGATAACACAATCACAATCACACAATCACAATCCCACAATCACAATCACACAATCACAGTCACACAATCACAATCACACAATCGCACAGTCACAATCCCACAATCACGATCACACAATCACGACCACACAGTCACAATCACACAATCGCAATCACAATCCCACAATCACAATCACACAATCACATTCACACAATCACAATCACACAACCACAACCACACAATCCCACAGTCACAATCCCACAATCACGATCACACAATCACGACCACACAGTCACGATCACACAATCGCAATCACACAATCACACAACCACAATCACACAATCACAACCACACAATCACAATCACACAATCACAATCACACAATCACAATGACACAATCACAATCACACAATCACGACCACACAGTCACGATCACACAATCACAATCACACAATCACAAACACACAATCACAATCACACAATCACAATCACACAATCACGATCACACAATCACAATCACACAATCACAATCACACAATCACAATCACACAATGACAATCACACAATCACAATCACACAATCACAATCACACAATCACAATCACACAATCACAATCACACAATCACAATCACACAATCACAATCACACAATCACAATCACACGATCGCAATCACACAAACGCAATCACACAATCACAATCACACGATCGCAATCACACGATCGCAATCACACGATCGCAATCACACGATCACAATCACACGATCGCAATCACACGATCACAATCACACGATCACGATCACGAATCACAATCACACAATCACAATCGCAATCACAATCACACAATCACAGTCACACAATCACAATCGCACAACCACAACCACACAATCACACAGTCACAATCCCACAATCACGATCACACAATCACGACCACACAATCACAATCACACAATCACAATCACACAATCACAATCACACAATCACGATCACACAATCACGATCACACAATCACCACCACACAATCACGATCACAAAATCACGATCACAATCACGATCACACAATCACGATTACACAATCACGATCACAGAGTCCTAATCACACAATCAGGATCACACAATCGCGATCACATAATCACGATCGCACAATCACGATCGCACAATCACGATCGCACAATCACGATCGCACAATCACGATCGCACAATCACGATCACACAATCACGATAACACAATCACAATCACACAATCACAATCCCACAATCACGATCACACAGTCACGATCACACAATCACAATCACACAATCTCAATCCCACAATCACAATCACACAATCACAGTCACACAATCACAATCACACAATCACTAAGTCACAATCCCACAATCACGATCACACAATCACGATCGCACAATCACGATCGCACAATCACGATCGCACAATCACGATCGCACAATCACGATCGCACAATCACGATTTCACAATCACGATCGCACAATCACGATCGCACAATCACGATCGCACAATCACGATCGCACAATCACGATCGCACAATCACGATCGCACAATCACGATCGCACAATCACGATCACACAATCACGATAACACAATCACGATAACACAATCACAATCCCACAATCACGATCACACAATCACGACCACACAGTCACAATCACACAACCGCAATCACAATCCCACAATCACAATCACACAATCACATTCACACAATCACAATCACACAACCACAACCACACAATCCCACAGTCACAATCCCACAATCACGATCACACAATCACGACCACACAGTCACGATCACACAATCGCAATCACAGAATCACAATCACACAACCACAATCACACAATCACAACCACACAATCACAATCACACAATCACGATCACACAATCACAATCACACAATCACGATCACACAATCACGATCACACAATCACCATGACACAATCACGATCACAAAATCACGATCACACAATCACACAATCACAATCACAATCACACAATCGCGATCACGCAATCGCGATCACGCAATCGCGATCACACAATCACACAGTCACAATCCCACAATCACGATCACACAATCACGACCACACAGTCACAATAACACAATCGCAATCACAATCACACAATCACACTCACACAATCACAATCGCACAACCACAACCACACAATCCCACAGTCACAATCCCACAATCACGATCACACAATCACGACCACACAGTCACGATCACACAATCGCAATCACACAATCACAATCATACAACCACAATCACACAATCACAACCACACAATCATAATCACACAATCACAATCACACAATCACGAGCCCACAGTCACGATCCCGCAATCACGATCACACAATCACAATCACACAATCACGGCCGCACAATCACGACCATACAATCACGATCACACAATCACGATCACACTATCACGATCACACAATCACGATCACACAATCACGATCACACAATCACGATCACACAATCACGATTACACAATCACGATCACAGAATCCTAATCACACAATCAGGATCACAAAATCACGATCACATAATCACGGTCACACAACCACGGTCACACAATCACGATCACACAATTACGATCACACAATCACGATCACACAATCACGATCACACAATCACAATCACAATCACAATCACATAATCACGATCAAACAATCGCGATCAAACAATCGCGATCAAACAATCGCGATCAAACAATCGCGATCAAACAATCGCGATCACACAATCGCGATCACACAATCACAGTCACACAATCACAATCACACAACCACAACCACACAATCCCACAATCACGATCACAGAATCACGATCACACTGTCACGATCACACAATCACGATCACAATCACAATCACATAATCACGATCAAACAATCGCGATCAAACAATCGCGATCAAACAATCGCGATCAAACAATCGCGATCAAACAATCGCGATCACACAATCGCGATCACACAATCACAGTCACACAATCACAATCACACAACCACAACCACACAATCCCACAATCACGATCACAGTATCACGATCACACAGTCACGATCACACAATCACGATCACACTATCACGATCACACTATCACGATCACACAATCACAGTCACACAATCACAATCACACAGTCACAATCACAATCACACAATCAAACAATCGCAATCACACAATCGCAATCACACAATCGCAATCACACAAACGCAATCACACAATCGCAATCACACAATCGCAATCACACAATCGCAATCACAATCCCACAATCACAATCACACAATCACAGTCACACAATCACAATCACACAACCACAACCACACAATCACACAGTCACAATCCCACAATCACGATCACCCAATCACGATCACCCAATCACGATCACCCAATCACGATCACCCAATCACGATCACACAATCACGATCACACAATCACGATCACACAATCACACAGTCACAATCCCACAATCACTATCACACAATCACGACCACACAGTCACAATCACACAACCGCAATCACAATCCCACAATCACAATCACACAATCAAAATCACACAACCACCACCACACAATCCCACAGTCACAATCCCACAATCACGATCACACAATCACGACCACACAGTCACGATCACACAATCGCAATCACAGAATCACAATCACACAACCACAATCACACAATCACAACCACACAATCACAATCACACAATCACGATCACACAATCACAATCACACAATCACGATCACACAATCACGATCACACAGTCACCATCACACAATCACGATCACAAAATCACGATCACAATCACGATCACACAATCACGATTACACAATCACGATCACAGAATCCTAATCACACAATCAGGATCACACAATCACGATTACATAATCACAGTCACACAATCACGGTCACACAATCACGATCACACAATCACGATCACACAATCACACAATCACAATCACAATCACACAATCGCGATCACGCAATCGCGATCACGCAATCGCGATCACACAATCACGATCACACAATCACACAGTCACAATCCCACAATCACGATCACACAATCACGACCACACAGTCACAATCACACAATCGCAATCACAATCACACAATCACACTCACACAATCACAATCGCACAACCACAACCACACAATCCCACAGTCACAATCCCACAATCACGATCACACAATCACGACCACACAGTCACGATCACACAATCGCAATCACACAATCACAATCACACAACCACAATCACACAATCACAACCACACAATCACAATCACACAATCACAATCACACAATCACACAATCACGACCACACAGTCACGATCACACAATCACAATCACACAATCACAAACACACAATCACAATCACACAATCACGATCACACAATCACGATCACACAATCACGATCACACAATCACGATCACACAATCACAATCACACAATCACAATCACACAATCACAATCACACAATCACAATCACACAATCACAATCACACAATCACAATCACACAATCACAATCACACAACCACAATCACACAATCACAATCACACAATCACAATCACACAATCACAATCACACAATCACAATCACACAATCACAATCACACAATCACAATCACACAATCACAATCACACAATCACAATCACACAATCACAATCACACAATCACAATCACACAATCACAATCACACAATCACAATCACACAATCACAATCACACAATCACAATCACACAATCACAATCACACAATCACAATCACACAATCACAATCACACAATCACAATCACACAATCACAATCACACAATCACAATCACACAATCACAATCACACAATCACAATCACACAATCACAATCACACAGTCACAATCACACAATCGCAATCACAATCACACAATCACAGTCACACAATCACAATCGCACAACCACAACCACACAATCACACAGTCACAATCCCACAATCACGATCACACAATCACGACCACACAGTCACGATCACACAATCGCAATCACACAATCACAATCACACAACCACAATCACACAATCACTACCACACAATCACAATCACACAATCACAATCACACAATCACAATCACACAATCACGATCACACAATCACGATCACACAATCACCACCACACAATCACGTTCACAAAATCACGATCACAATCACGATCACACAATCACGATTACACAATCACGATCACACAATCACAATCACACAGTCACACAATCACAATCACAATCACAATCACAATCAGAATCACAATCACAATCACAATCATAATCACAATCACAATCACAATCACAATCACAATCACAATCACAATCACAATCACAATCACAATCACAATCACAATCACAATCACAATCACAATCACAATCACAATCACAATCACAATCACAATCACAATCACAATCACAATCACAATCACAATCACAATCACACAATCACAGTCACGATCACACAATCACAATCACACAATCACAATCCCACAATCACAATCACACAATCACAGTCACACAATCACAATCACACAATCACACAGTCACAATCCCACAATCACGATCACACAATCACAATCACACAATCACAATCACACAACCACAATCACACAATCACAATCACACAATCACAATCACACAATCACAATCACACAATCACAATCACACAATCACAATCACACAATCACAATCACACAATCACAATCACACAATCACAATCACACAATCACAATCACACAATCACAATCACACAATCACAATCACACAATCACAATCACACAATCACAATCACACAATCACAATCACACAATCACAATCACACAATCACAATCACACAATCACAATCACACAATCACAATCACACAATCACAATCACACAATCACAATCACACAATCACAATCACACAGTCACAATCACACAATCGCAATCACAATCACACAATCACAGTCACACAATCACAATCGCACAACCACAACCACACAATCACACAGTCACAATCCCACAATCACGATCACACAATCACGACCACACAGTCACGATCACACAATCGCAATCACACAATCACAATCACACAACCACAATCACACAATCACTACCACACAATCACAATCACACAATCACAATCACACAATCACAATCACACAATCACGATCACACAATCACGATCACACAATCACCACCACACAATCACGTTCACAAAATCACGATCACAATCACGATCACACAATCACAATCACACAGTCACACAATCACAATCACAATCACAATCACAATCAGAATCACAATCACAATCACAATCATAATCACAATCACAATCACAATCACAATCACAATCACAATCACAATCACAATCACAATCACAATCACAATCACAATCACAATCACAATCACAATCACAATCACAATCACAATCACAATCACAATCACAATCACAATCACAATCACAATCACAATCACAATCACACAATCACAGTCACGATCACACAATCACAATCACACAATCACAATCCCACAATCACAATCACACAATCACAGTCACACAATCACAATCACACAATCACACAGTCACAATCCCACAATCACGATCACCCAATCACGATCACCCAATCATGATCACCCAATCACGATCACCAAATCACGATCACCCAATCACGATCACCCAATCACGGTCACCCAATCACGATCACACGATCACAATCACACGATCACAATCACACAATCACAATCACACAATCACAATCACACAATCACAATCACACAATCGCAATCACACAATCGCAATCACACAATCGCAATCACACAATCGCAATCACACAATCACAATCACACAATCACAATCACACAATCACAATCACACAATGACAATCACACAATCACAATCACACAATCACAATCACACAATCACAATCACACAATCACAATCACACAATCAAACAATCGCAATCACACAATCGCAACCACACAATCGCAATCACACAAACGCAATCACACAAACGCAATCACACAATCGCAATCACACAATCGCAATCACACAATCGCAATCACACAATCGCAATCACACAATCGCAATCACACAATCAAACAATCACACAATCACGATCGCAAAAATCACGATCACACAATCACCACCACACAATCACGATCACAAAATCACGATCACAATCACGATCACACAATCACGATTACACAATCACGATCACAGAATCCTAATCACACAATCAGGATCACACAATCGCGATCACATAATCACGGTCACACAATCACGGTCACACAATCACGATCACACATTCACGATCACACAATCACACTCACAATCACATAATCACAATCACTCAATCGCGATCACACAATCGCGATCACACAACCGCGATCACACAATCGCGATCACAATCGCGATCACACAATCGCGATCACACAATCGCAATCACAATCACACAGTCACAATCCCACAATCACGGTTACACAATCACAGTCACACAATCACAATCACACAGTCACACAATCACAATCACAATCACAATCACAATCACAATCACAATCACAATCACAATCACAATCACAATCACAATCACAATCACAATCACAATCACAATCACAATCACAATCACAATCACAATCACAATCACAATCACTCAATCACAGTCACGATCACACAATCACAATCACACAATCACAATCCCACAATCACAATCACACAATCACAGTCACACAATCACAATCACACAATCGCACAGTCACAATCCCACAATCACGATCACCCAATCACGATCACCCAATCACGATCACCCAATCACGATCACCCAATCACGATCACCCAATCACGATCACACAATCACGATCACCCAATCACGATCACACAATCACACAGTCACCATCCCACAATCACGATCACACAATCATGACCACACAGTCACAATCACACAATCGCAATCACAATCCCACAATCACAATCACACAATCACATTCACACAATCACAATCACACAATCACAACCACACAATCCCACAGTCACAATCCCACAATCACCATCACACAATCACAATCACACAATCACAAGCACACAATCACAATCACACAATCACGACCACACAAGCACGACCACACAATCACGATCACACTATCACGATCACACAATCACGATCACACAATCACGATCACACAATCACGATCACACAATCACAATCACACAATCACGATCACACAACCACAACCACACAATCACACAGTCACAATCCCACAATCACGATCACACAATCACAACCACACAGTCACAATCACAAAATCGCAATCACAATCACACAATCACAGTCACACAATCACAATCGCACAACCACAACCACACAATCCCACAGTCACAATCCCACAATCACGATCACACAATCACGACCACACAGTCACGATCACACAATCGCAATCACACAATCACAATCATACAACCACAATCACACAATCACAACCACACAATAACAATCACACAATCACAATCACACAACCACAATCACACAATCACGATCACACAATCACGATCCCACAGTCACGATCCCACAATCACAATCACGCTATCACAATCACACAATCACGACCACACAATCACGACCACACAATCACGATCACACAATCACGATCACACTATCACGATCACACAATCACGATCACACAACCACGATCAAACAATCACAATCACACAATCACCATCACACAATCACAATCACACAATCACAATCACACAATCACAATCACACAATCACAATCACACAATCACGACCACACAATCACGACCACACAATCACGATCACACAATCACGATCACACTATCACGATCACACAATCACGATCACACAATCACGATCACACAATCACAATCACACAATCACGATCACACAACCACAACCACACAATCACACAGTCACAATCCCACAATCACGATCACACAATCACGACCACACAGTCACAATCACACAATCGCAATCACAATCCCACAATCACAATCACACAATCACAGTCACACAATCACAATCACACAACCACAACCACACAATCACACAGTCACAATCCCACAATTACGATCACACAATCACGACCACACAGTCACGATCACACAATCGCAATCACACAATCAAAATCACACAACCACAGTCACACAATCACAACCACACAATCACAATCACACAATCACAATCACACAATCACAATCACACAATCACGATCACACAATCACGATCACACAATCACGATCACACAATCACCATCACACAATCACGATCACAAAATCACGATCACAATCACGATCACAATCACGATCACACAATCACGATTACACAATCACGATCACTGAATCCTAATCACACAATCAGGATCACACAATCACGATCACATAATCACGGTCACAAAATCACGGTCACACAATCACGATCACACAATCACACAATCACAATCACAATCACAATCACATAATCGCAATCACGCAATCGCGATCACACAATCGCGATCACACAATCACAATCACACAATTACAAACACACAATCACAATCACACAATCACAATCACACAATCACGATCACACAATCACAATCACACAATCACAATCACACAATCACAATCACACAATGACAATCACACAAACACAATCACACAATCACAATCACACAATCACAATCACACAATCACAATCACACAATCACAATCACACAATCACAATCACACAATCACAATCACACAATCACAATCACACGATCGCAATCACACAAACGCAATCACACAATCACAATCACACGATCGCAATCACACGATCGCAATCACACGATCGCAATCACACGATCACAATCACACGATCGCAATCACACGATCACAATCACACGATCACGATCACACGATCACGATCACACTATCACGATCACACAATCACAGTCACACAACCACAATCACACAGTCACGCAATCACAATCACACAATCACAGTCACGATCACACAATCACAATCACACAATCTCAATCCCACAATCACAATCACACAATCACAAACACACAATCACAATCACACAATCACAATCACACAATCACGATCACACAATCACAATCACACAATCACAATCACACAATCACAATCACACAATGACAATCACACAATCACAATCACACAATCACAATCACACAATCACAAACACACAATCACAATCACACAATCACAATCACACAATCACGATCACACAATCACAATCACACAATCACAATCACACAATCACAATCACACAATGACAATCACACAATCACAATCACACAATCACAATCACACAATCACAATCACACAATCACAATCACACAATCACAATCACACAATCACAATCACACAATCACAATCACACAATCACAATCACACAATCACAATCACACGATCGCAACCACACAATCGCAATCACACAATCGCAATCACACAATCGCAATCACACAATCGCAATCACACAATCGCAATCACACAATCGCAATCACACAATCGCAATCACACAATCGCAATCACACAATCAAACAATCACACAATCACGATCGCACAATCACGATCACACAATCACCACCACACAATCACGATCACAAAATCACGATCACAATCACGATCACACAATCACGATTACACAATCACGATCACAGAATCCTAATCACACAATCAGGATCACACAATCGCGATCACATAATCACGGTCACACAATCACGGTCACACAATCACGATCACACAATCACGATCACACAATCACACTCACAATCACATAATCACAATCACTCAATCGCGATCACACAATCGCGATCACACAACCGCGATCACACAATCGCGATCACAATCGCGATCACACAATCGCGATCACACAATCGCAATCACAATCACACAGTCACAATCCCACAATCACGGTTACACAATCACAGTCACACAATCACAATCACACAGTCACACAATCACAATCACAATCACAATCACAATCACAATCACAATCACAATCACAATCACAATCACAATCACAATCACAATCACAATCACAATCACAATCACAATCACAATCACAATCACAATCACAATCACAATCACAATCACTCAATCACAGTCACGATCACACAATCACAATCACACAATCACAATCCCACAATCACGATCACACAATCACGACCACACAGTCGCAATCACACAATCACAATCACACAATCACGATCCCACAGTCACGATCCCACAATCACGATCACACAATCACAATCACACAATCACGACCACACAATCACGACCACACAATCACGATCACACAATCACGATCACACTATCACGATCACACAATCACGATCACACAATCACGATCACACAATCACGATCACACAATCACGATCACACAATCACGATCACACAATCACAATCACACAATCACCATCACACAATCACAATCACACAATCACAAGCACACAATCACAATCACACAATCACGACCACACAAGCACGACCACACAATCACGATCACACTATCACGATCACACAATCACGATCACACAATCACGATCACACAATCACGATCACACAATCACAATCACACAATCACGATCACACAACCACAACCACACAATCACACAGTCACAATCCCACAATCACGATCACACAATCACAACCACACAGTCACAATCACACAATCGCAATCACACAATCGCAATCACACAATCGCCATCACACAATCGCAATCACACAATCGCGATCACACAATCACAAACACGTAGTCGCGATCACACGATCACGATCACACGATCACGATCACACAATCACGATCACACAATCAAGATCACACAATCACGATCACACAATAACAATCATACAATCACAATCACACAATCACAGTCACACAATCACAATCACACAGTCACACAATCACAATCACAATCACAATCACAGTCACAATCACAATCACAATCACAATCACACAATCACAGTCACGATCACACAATCACAATCACACAATCACAATCCCACAATCACAATCACACAATCACAGTCACACAATCACAATCACACAATCACGCAGTCACAATCCCACAATCACGATCACACAATCACGACCACACAGTCACGATCACACAATCACGATCACACAATCACAATCACACAATCACGCAGTCACAATCCCATAATCACGATCACACAATCACGACCACACAGTCACGATCACACAATCACGATCACACAATCACAATCACACAACCACAACCACACAATCACACAGTCACAATTCCACAATCACGATCACACAATCACGACCACACAGTCGCAATCACACAATCACAATCACACAATCACGATCCCACAGTCACGATCCCACAATCACGATCACACAATCACAATCACACAATCACGACCACACAATCACGACCACACAATCACGATCACACAATCACGATCACACTATCACGATCACACAATCACGATCACACAATCACGATCACACAATCACGATCACACAATCACGATCACACAATCACGATCACACAATCACAATCACACAATCACCATCACACAATCACAATCACACAATCACAATCACACAATCACAATCACACAATCACGATCACCCAATCACGATCACCAAATCACGATCACCCAATCACGATCACCCAATCACAATCACCCAATCACGGTCACCCAATCACGATCACACGATCACAATCACACGATCACAATCACACGATCACAATCACACGATCACAATCACACGATCACAATCACACAATCACGATCACACAACCGCAACCACACAATCACACAGTCACAATCCCACAATCACGATCACACAATCACGACCACACAGTCACAATCACACAATCGCAATCACAATCCCACAATCACAATCACACAATCACAGTCACACAATCACAATCACACAACCACAACCACACAATCACACAGTCACAATCCCACAATCACGATCACACAATCACGACCACACAGTCACGATCACACAATCGCAATCACACAATCAAAATCACACAACCACAATCACACAATCACAACCACACAATCACAATCACACAATCACAATCACACAATCACGATCACACAATCACGATCACACAATCACGATCACACAATCACGATCACACAATCACCATCACACAATCACGATCACAAAATCACGATCACAATCACGATCACACAATCACGATTACACAATCACGATCACTGAATCCTAATCACACAATCAGGTTCACACAATCACGATCACATAATCACGGTCACGAAATCACGGTCACACAATCACGATCACACAATCACACAATCACAATCACAATCACAATCACATAATCGCAATCACGCAATCGCGATCACACAATCGCGATCACACAATCGCGATCACACAATCGCGATCACAAAATCGCGATCACACAATCGCGATCACACAATCGCGATCACACAATCGCGATCACACAATCACGATCACACAATCACACAGTCACAATCCCACAATCACGATCACACAATCACGTCCACACAGTCACAATCACAAAATCGCAATCACGATCACACAATCACAATCACACAATCACATTCACACAATCACAATCACACAATCGCAATCACAATCACACAATCACAGTCACACAATCACAATCGCACAACCACACAATCCCACAGTCACAATCCCACAATCACGGTCACACAATCACATTCACACAATCACAATCACACAACCACAACCACACAATCCCACAGTCACAATCCCACAATCACGATCACCCAATCACGATCACCCAATCACGATCACCCAATCACGATCACCCAATCACGATCACCCAATCACGATCACCAAATCACGATCACCCAATCACGATCACCCAATCACAATCACCCAATCACGGTCACCCAATCACGATCACACGATCACAATCACACGATCACAATCACACGATCACAATCACACGATCACTATCACACAATCACAATCACACAATCACAATCACACAATCAAACAATCGCAATCAAACAATCGCAATCACACAATCGCAATCACACAAACGCAATCACACAATCGCAATCACACAATCGCAATCACACAATCGCAATCACACAATCAAACAATCACACAATCGCGATCGCACAATCGCGATCGCACAATCGCGATCGCACAATCGCGATCCCACAATCGCGATCACAATCGCGATCACACAATCGCGATCACACAATCACGATCACACAATCACACAGTCACAATCCCACAATCACGATCACACAATCACGTCCACACAGTCACAATCACAAAATCGCAATCACGATCACACAATCACAATCACACAATCACATTCACACAATCACAATCACACAATCGCAATCACACAATCGCCATCACACAATCGCAATCACACAATCGCGATCACACAATCACAAACACGTAGTCGCGATCACACGATCACGATCACACGATCACGATCACACAATCACGATCACACAATCAAGATCACACAATCACAATCACACTATCACAATCACACAATCACGACCACACAATCACGACCACACAATCACGATCACACAATCACGATCACACTATCACGATCACACAATCACGATCACACAACCACGATCAAACAATCACAATCACACAATCACCATCACACAATCACAGTCACACAATCGCAATCACACAATCACAACCACACAATCACGATCACACAATCACGACCACACAGTCACGATCACACAATCACGATCACACAATCACGATCACACAATCACGATCACACAATCACGATCACACAATCACGATCACACAATCACAATCACACAATCACCATCACACAATCACAATCACACAATCACAATCACACAATCACAATCACACAATCACGACCACACAAGCACGACCACACAATCACGATCACACTATCACGACCACACAAGCACGACCACACAACCACGATCGCACTATCACGATCACACAATCACGATCACACAATCACGATCACACAATCACGATCACACAATCACAAACACACAATCACGATCACACAACCACAACCACACAATCACACAGTCACAATCCCACAATCACGATCACACAATCACGACCACACAGTCACAATCACACAATCGCAATCACAATCACACAATCACAGTCACACAATCACAATCGCACAACCACAACCACACAATCCCACAGTCACAATCCCACAATCACGATCACACAATCACGACCACACAGTCACGATCACACAATCGCAATCACACAATCTCAATCATACAACCACAATCACACAATCACAACCACACAATCACAATCACACAATCACAATCACACAACCACAATCACACAATCACGATCACACAATCACGATCCCACAGTCACGATCCCACAATCACAATCACACTATCACAATCACACAATCACGACCACACAATCACGACCACACAATCACGATCACACAATCACGATCACACTATCACGATCACACAATCACGATCACACAACCACGATCAAACAATCACAATCACACAATCACCATCACACAATCACAATCACACAATCACAATCACACAATCACAATCACACAATCACAATCACACAATCACGACCACACAATCACGACCACACAATCACGATCACACAATCACGATCACACTATCACGATCCCACAATCACGATCACACAATCACGATCACACAATCACGATCACACAATCACAATCACACAATCACGATCACACAACCACAACCACACAATCACACAGTCACAATCCCACAATCACGATCACACAATCACGACCACACAGTCACAATCACACAATCGCAATCACAATCACACAATCACAGTCACACAATCACAATCGCACAACCACACAATCCCACAGTCACAATCCCACAATCACGGTCACACAATCACATTCACACAATCACAATCACACAACCACAACCACACAATCCCACAGTCACAATCCCACAATCACGATCACCCAATCACGATCACCCAATCACGATCACCCAATCACGATCACCCAATCACGATCACCAAATCACGATCACCCAATCACGATCACCCAATCACAATCACCCAATCACGGTCACCCAATCACGATCACACGATCACAATCACACGATCACAATCACACGATCACAATCACACGATCACAATCACACGATCACAATCACACAATCACAATCACACAATCACAATCACACAATCACAATCACACAATCACAATCACACAATCAAACAATCGCAATCAAACAATCGCAATCGCACAATCGCAATCACACAATCGCAATCACACAAACGCAATCACACAATCGCAATCACACAATCGCAATCACACAATCGCAATCACACAATCAAACAATCACACAATCGCGATCGCACAATCGCGATCGCACAATCGCGATCGCACAATCGCGATCGCACAATCGCGATCCCACAATCGCGATCACACAATCACACAGTCACAATCCCACAATCACGATCACACAATCACGACCACACAGTCAGAATCACACAATCGCAATCACAATCACACAATCACAGTCACACAATCACAATCGCACAACCACACAATCCCACAGTCACAATCACACAATCACGGTCACACAATCACAGTCAAACAATCACAATCACACAGTCACACAATCACAATCACAATCACAATCACAATCACAATCATAATCACAATCACAATCACAATCACAATCACACAATCACAGTCACGATCACACAATCACAATCACACAATCACAATCCCACAGTCACAATCACACAATCACAGTCACACAATCACAATCACACAATCGCACAGTCACAATCCCACAATCACGATCACCCAATCACGATCACCCAATCCAGATCACCCAATCACGATCACCCAATCACGATCACCCAATCACGATCACACAATCACGATCACACAATCACGATCACACAATCACGATCACACAATCACACAGTCACAATCCCACAATCACGATCACACAATCATGACCACACAGTCACAATCACACAAACGCAATCACAATCCCACAATCACAATCACAGAATCACATTCACACAATCACAATCACACAACCACAACCACACAATCCCACAGTCACAATCCCACAATCACGATCACCCAATCACGATCACCCAATCACGATCACCCAATCACGATCACCCAATCACGATCACCAAATCACGATCACCCAATCACGATCACCCAATCACAAGCACCCAATCACGGTCACCCAATCACGATCACACGATCACAATCACACGATCACAATCACACGATCACAATCACACGATCACAATCACACGATCACAATCACACGATCACAATCACACAATCATAATCACACAATCACAATCACACAATCACAATCACACAATCACAATCACACAATCACAATCACACAATCACAATCACACAATCAAACAATCGCAATCAAACAATCGCAATCACACAATCGCAATCACACAATCGCAATCACACAAACGCAATCACACAATCGCAATCACACAATCGCAATCACACAATCGCAATCACACAATCAAACAATCACACAATCGCGATCGCACAATCGCGATCGCACAATCGCGATTCCACAATCGCGATCACACAATCGCGATCACAATCGCGATCACACAATCGCGATCACACAATCACGATCACACAATCACACAGTCACAATCCCACAATCACGATCACACAATCACGTCCACACAGTCACAATCACAAAATCGCAATCACAATCACACAATCACAGTCACACAATCACAATCGCACAACCACAACCACACAATCCCACAGTCACAATCCCACAATCACGGTCACACAATCACAGTCACACAATCACAATCACACAGTCACACAATCACAATCACAATCACAATCACAATCACAGTCACAATCACAATCACAATCACAATCACACAATCACAGTCACGATCACACAATTACAATCACACAATCACAATCCCACAATCACAATCACACAATCACAGTCACGATCACACAATCACAATCACACAATCACAATCCCACAATCACAATCACACAATCACATTCACACAATCACAATCACACAATCACACAGTCACAATCCCACAATCACGATCACACAATCACCACCACACAGTTACGATCACACAATCACGATCACACTATCACGATCACACTATCACGATCACACAATCACAGTCACACAATTACAATCACACAGTCACACAATCACAATCACAACCACAATCACAATCACAATCAGAATCACAATCACAATCACAATCACAATCACAATCACAATCACAATCACAATCACAATCACAATCACAATCACAATCACAATCACAATCACAATCACAATCACAATCACAATCACAATCACAATCACAATCACACAATCACAATCCCACAATCACAATCACACAATCACAGTCACACAATCACAATCACACAATCACGATCACCCAATCACGATCACCCAATCAGGATCACACAATCACGATCACACAATCACGATCACACAATCACGATCACACAATCACGATCACACAATCACGATCACACAATCACACAGTCACAATCCCACAATCACGATCGCACAATCACGACCACACAGTCACAATCACATAATCGCAATCACAATCACACAATCACAGTCACACAATCACAATCGCACAACCACAACCACACAATCCCACAGTCACAATCCCACAATCACGATCACACAAACACGACCACACAGTCACGATCACACAATCGCAATCACACAATCACAATCATACAACCACAAGCACACAATCACAACCACACAATCACAATCACACAATCACAATCACACAATCACAATCACACAATCACAATCACACAATCACGATCCCACAGTCACGATCCCACAATCACGATCACACAATCACGATCACACTATCACGATCACACAATCACAATCACACAATCACAAACACACCATCACAATCACACAATCACAATCACAATCACAATCACACAATCACGCAGTCACAATCCCACAATCACGATCACACAATCACGACCACACAGTCACGATCACACAATCACGATCACACAATCACAATCACACAATCGCAATCACACAATCGCAATCACACAATCACAATCACACAATCACAATCACACAATTACAATCACACAATGACAATCACACAATCACAATCACACAATCACAATCACACAATCAAACAATCACACAAACGCAATCACACAATCGCAATCACACAATCGCAATCACACAATCGCAATCACACAACCACAACCACACAATCACACAGTCACGATCACACAATCGTGATCACACAATCGCGGTCACACAATCGCGATCACACAATCGCGATCACACAATCGGGATCACACAATCGCGATGACACAATCGCGATCACACAATCACAAACACGTAGTCGCGATCACACGATCACGATCACACGATCACGATCACACAATCACGATCACACCATCAAGATCACACAATCACGATCACACAATAACAATCACACAATAACAATCACACAATCACAATCACACAATCACAATCACACAATCACAGTCACACAATCACAATCGCACAGTCACACAATCACAATCACAATCACAATCACAATCACAGTCACAATCACAATCACAATCACAATCACAATCACAATCACACAATCACAGTCACGATCACACAATCACAATCACACAATCACAATCCCACAATCACAATCACACAATCACAGTCACACAATCACAATCACACAATCACGCAGTCACAATCCCACAATCAAGATCACACAATCACGACCACACAGTCACTATCACACAATCACGATCACACAATCACAATCCCATAATCACAATCACACAATCACAGTCACACAATCACAATCACACAATCACGCAGTCACAACCCCACAATCACGATCACACAATCACGACCACACAGTCACGATCACACAATCGCAATCACACAATCACAATCATACAACCACAATCACACAATCACAACCACACAATCACAATCACACAATCACAATCACACAATCACAATCACACAATCACGATCACACAATCACGATCCCACAGTCACGATCCCACAATCACGATCACACCATCACAATCACACAATCACGACCACACAATCACGATCACACAATCACGATCACGCTATCACGATCACACAATCACAATCACACACTCACGCAGTCACAACCCCACAATCACGATCACACAATCACGACCACACAGTCACGATCACACAATCGCAATCACACAATCACAATCATACAACCACAATCACACAATCACAACCACACAATCACAATCACACAATCACAATCACACAATCGCGATCACACAATCGCGATCACACAATCGCGATCACACAATCGCTATCTCACAATCGCAATCACACAATCGCAATCACACAATCGCAATCACACAATCGCAATCACACAATCGCAATCACACAATCGCAATCACACAATCGCCATCACACAATCGCGATCACACAATCACAAACACGTAGTCGCGATCACACGATCACGATCACACGATCACGATCACACAATCACGATCACACCATCAAGATCACACAATCACGATCACACAATAACAATCACACAATAACAATCACACAATCACAATCACACAATCACAATCACACAATCACAGTCACACAATCACAATCACACAGTCACACAATCACAATCACAATCACAATCTCAATCACAGTCACAATCACAATCACAATCACAATCACACAATCACAGTCACGATCACACAATCACAATCACACAATCACAATCCCACAATCACAATCACACAATCACAGTCACACAATCACAATCACACAATCACGCAGTCACAATCCCACAATCAAGATCACACAATCACGACCACACAGTCACGATCACACAATCACGATCACACAATCACAATCCCACAATCACAATCACACAATCAGGATCACACAATCACGATCACATAATCACGGTCACACAATCACGATCACACAATCACAATCACACAATCACAATCACACAATCACAATCACACAATCACAATCACACAATCACAATCACACAATCGAAATGACACAATCACAATCAGACAATCACGACCACACAGTCACGATCACACAATCACAATCACACAATCACAAACACACAATCACAATCACACAATCACAATCACACAATCACAATCACACAATCACAATCACACAATCACAATCACACAATCACAGTCACACAATCACAATCACACAGTCACACGATCACAATCACAATCACAGTCACAATCACAATCACAATCACAATCACACAATCACAGTCACGATCACACAATCACAATCACACAATCACAATCCCACAATCACAATCACACAATCACAGTCACACAATCACAATCACACAATCACGCAGTCACAATCCCACAATCACGATCACACAATCACGACTACACAGTCACGATCACACAATCACGATCACACAATCACAATCCCACAATCACAATCACACAATCACAGTCACACAATCACAATCACACAATCACGCAGTCACAATCCCACAATCACGATCACACAATCACGACCACACAGTCACGATCACACAATCACGATCACACAATCACAATCACACAACCACAACCACACAATCACACAGTCACAATCCCACAATCACGATCGCACAATCACGACCACACAGTCACAATCACACAATCGCAATCACAATCACACAATCACAA
This sequence comes from Megachile rotundata, assembly GCF_050947335.1. Taxonomy (NCBI): domain Eukaryota; kingdom Metazoa; phylum Arthropoda; class Insecta; order Hymenoptera; family Megachilidae; genus Megachile; species Megachile rotundata. The sequence goes on along the minus strand of NW_027473339.1, from coordinate 933,336 downwards.
TCGCACAACCACAACCACACAATCCCACAGTCACAATCCCACAATCACGATCACACAAACACGACCACACAGTCACGATCACACAATCGCAATCACACAATCACAATCATACAACCACAATCACACAATCACAACCACACAATCACAATCACACAATCACAATCACACAATCACAATCACACAATCCCAATCACACAATCCCAATCACACAATCACAATCACACAATCACGATCCCACAGTCACGATCCCACAATCACGATCACACAATCACGATCACACAATCACAATCACACAATCACGACCACATAATCACGACCACACAATCACGATCACACAATCACGATCACACTATCACGATCACCCAATCACGATCACCCAATCACGATCACCAAATCACGATCACCCAATCACGATCATCCAATCACGGTCACCCAATCACGATCACACGATCACAATCACACGATCACAATCACACAATCACAATCACACAATCACAATAACACAATCACAATAACACAATCACAATCACACAATCACAATCACACAATCACAATCACACAATCACAATCACAGAATCAAACAATCGCAATCAAACAATCGCAATCACACAATCGCAATCACACAATCGCAATCACACAATCGCAATCACACAAACGCAATCACACAATCGCAATCACACAATCGCAATCACACAATCGCAATCACACAATCGCAATCACACAATCGCAATCACACAATCGCAATCACACAATCAAACAATCACACAATCACGATCGCACAATCACGATCGCACAATCACGATCGCACAATCACGATCGCACAATCACGATCGCACAATCACGATCACACAATCACCATCACACAATCACGATCACAAAATCACGATCACAATCACGATCACACAATCACGATTACACAATCACGATCACGGAATCCTACTCACACAATCAGGATCGCACAATCACGATCACATAATCACGGTCACACAATCACGGTCACACAATCACGATCACACAATCACGATCACACAATCACACAATCACAATCACAATCACAATCACATAATCACAATCACACAATCTCAATCACACAATCGCAATCACACAATCACCATCACACAATCACCGTCACACAATCACAATCACACAATCACAATCACACAATCACCATCAAACAATCACGATCACACAATCACGATCACACAATCACAGTCACACAACCACAACCACACAATCACACAGTCACGATCACACAATCGCGATCACACAATCGCGATCACACAATCGCGATCACACAATCGCGATCATACAATTGCGATCACACAATCGCAATCACACAAACGCAATCACACAATCACAATCACACCGTCACAATCCCACAAACACAATCACACAATCACGACTACACAATCACGATCACACAATCACGATCACACAATCACAATCACACAATTACAATCACACAATCACAATCACGCAATCACAATCACGCAATCACAATCGCGCAATCACTATCACGCAATCACAATCACACAATCACAATCACACAATCACAATCACACAATCACAATCACACAATCACAATCACACAATCACAATCACACAATCACAATCACACAATCACAATCACACAATCACAATCACACAATCACAATCACACAATCACAATCACAGAATCCTAATCACACAATCACGATCACATAATCACGGTCACACAATCACGGTCACACAATCACGATCACACAACCACAACCACACAATCACACAGTCACAATCCCACAATCACGATCACACAATCACGACCACACAGTCGCAATCACACAATCGCAATCACAATCACACAATCACAGTCACACAATCACAATCGCACAACCACAACCACACAGTCCCACAGTCACAATCCCACAATCACGGTCACACAATCACAGTCACACAATCACAATCACGCAGTCACACAATTACAATCACAATCACAATCACAATCACAATCTCAATCACAGTCACAATCACAATCACAATCACAATCACACAACCACAGTCACGATCACACCATCACAATCACACAATCACAATCCCACAATCACAATCACACAATCACAGTCACGATCACACAATCACAATCACACAATCACAATCCCACAATCACAATCACACAATCACAGTCACACAATCACAATCACACAATCACACAATCACACAGTCACAATCCCACAATCACGATCACACAATCACGACCACACAGTCACGATCGCACAATCGCAATCACACAATCACAATCACACAATCACAATGACACAATCACAATCACACAATCTCGACCACACAGTCACGATCACACAATCACAATCACACAATCACAATCACACAATCACAATCACACAATCGCAATCACACAAACGCAATCACACAATCACAATCACACGATCGCAATCACACGATCGCAATCACACGATCGCAATCACACGATCACAATCACACGATCGCAATCACACGATCACAATCACACGATCACAATCACACTATCACGATCACACTATCGCGATCACACTATCACGATCACACAATCACAGTCACACAATCACAATCACACAGTCCCAATCACACAATCGCAATCACAATCACACAATCACAGTCACACAATCACAATCGCACAACCAGAAGCACACAATCCCACAGTCACAATCCCACAATCACGATCACACAATCACGACCACACAGTCACGATCACACAATCGCAATCACACAATCACAATCACACAATAACAATCACACAATCACAATCACACAATCACGATCACACAATCACAATCACACAATCACAATCACACAATCACAATCACACAATCGCAATCACACAATCACAATCACACAATCACAATCACACAATCACAATCACACAATCACAATCACACAATCACAATCACACAATCACAATCACAAAATCACGATCACAATCACGATCACACAATCACGATTACACAATCACGATCACAGAATCCTACTCAGACCATCAGGATCGCACAATCACGATCACATAATCACGGTCACACAATCACGGTCACACAATCACGATCACACAATCACGATCACACAATCACACAATCACAATCATAATCACAATCACATAATCACAATCACACAATCACGATCACACAATCACGATCACACAATCACGATCACACAATCACGATCACACAACCACAACGACACAATCACACAGTCACGATCACACAATCACGATCACACAATCACGATCACACAATCACGATCACACAACCACAACGACACAATCACACAGTCACGATCACACAATCGCGATCACACAATCGCGATCACACAATCGCGATCACACAATCGTGGTCACACGATCGCGGTCACACAATCGCGATCACACAATCGCGGTCACACAATCGCGATCACACAATCGCGATCACACAATCGCGATCACACAATCGCGATCACACAATCGGGATCACACAATCGCGGTCACACAATCGCGATCACAAAATCGCGATCACACAATCGCGATCACACAATCGCGATCACACAATCGCGATCACACAATCGCGATCACACAATCGCGATCACACAATCGCGATCACACAATCGCGATCACACAATCGCGATCACACAATCGCGATCACACAATCGCGATCACACAATCGCGATCACACAATCGCGATCACATAATCGCGATCACACAATCACGATCACACAATCACACAGTCACAATCCCACAATCACGATCACACAATCACGACCACACCGTCACAATCACACAATCGTAATCACAATCACACAATCACAGTCACACAATCACAATCGCACAACCACAACCACACAATCCCACAGTCACAATCCCACAATCACGGTCACACAATCACAGTCACACAATCACAATCACACAGTCACACAATTACAATCACAATCACAATCACAATCACAATCACAATCACAGTCACAATCACAATCACAATCACAATCACACAATCACAGTCACGATCACACAATCACAATCACACAATCACAATCACACAATCACAATCACACAATCACAATCACACAATCACAATCACACAATCACAATCACACAATCACAATCACACAATCACAATCACACAATCGCAATCACACAAACGCAATCACACAATCACAATCACACGATCGCAATCACACGATCGCAATCACACGATCGCAATCACACGATCGCAATCACACGATCACAATCACACGATCGCAATCACACGATCACAATCACACGATCACGATCACACGATCACGATTACACTATCACGATCACACAATCACAGTCACACAATCACAATCACACAGTCACGCAATCACAATCACACAATCACAGTCACGATCACACAATCACAATCACACAATCTCAATCCCACAATCACAATCACACAATCACAGTCACACAATCACAATCACACAATCACACAGTCACAATCCCACAATCACGATCACACATTCACGACCACACAGTCACGATCACACAATCGCAATCACACAATCACAATCATACAACCACAATCACACAATCACAATCACACAATCACAATCACACAATCACAATCACACAATCACAATCACACAATCACAATCACACAGTCACAATCACACAATCGCAATCACAATCACACAATCACAGTCACACAATCACAATCGCACAACCACAACCACACAATCCCACAGTCACAATCCCACAATCACGGTCACACAATCACAGTCACACAATCACAATCACACAGTCACACAATTACAATCACACAATCACAGTCACGATCACACAATCACATCACACAATCACAATCGCACAACCACAACCACACAATCCCACAGTCACAATCCCACAATCACGATCACACAATCACGACCACACAGTCACGATCACACAATCACAATCACACAATCACAATCACACAATCACAATCACACAATCACAATCACACAATCACAATCACACAATCACAATCACGCAATCACAATCACGCAATCACAATCACGCAATCACAATCACGCAATCACAATCACGCAATCACAATCACACAATCACAATCACACAATCACAATCACACAATCACAATCACACAATCACAATGACACAATCGCAATCACACAAACGCAATCACACGATCACAATCACACGATCGCAATCACACGATCGCAATCACACGATCGCAATCACCCGATCGCAATCACACGATCATAATCACACGATCGCAATCACACGATCAGAATCACACGATCACGATCACACGATCACGATCACACTATCACGATCACACAATATCAGTCACACAATCACAATCACACAGTCACGCAATCACAATCACACAATCACAGTCACGATCACACAATCACATCACACAATCTCAATCCCACAATCACAATCACACAATCACAGTCACACAATCACAATCAGACAATCACACAGTCACAATCCCACAATCACGATCACACATTCACGACCACACAATCACGATCACACAATCACGATCACACAATCACAATCACACAATCACAATCACACAATCACGATCACACAATCGCAATCACACAATCACAATCACACAATCACAATCACACAATCACAATCACACAATCACAATCACAGAATCACAATCACACAATCACGACCACATAATCACGACCACACAATCACAATCACACAATCACAATCACACAAGCACAATCACACAATCACAATCACACAATCACAATCACACAATCACAATCACACAATCGCAATTACACAAACGCAATCACACAATCACAATCACACGATCGCAATCACACGATCGCAATCACACGATCGCAATCACACGATCGCAATCACACGATCATAATCACACGATCGCAATCACACGATCAGAATCACACGATCACGATCACACGATCACGATCACACTATCACGATCACACAATATCAGTCACACAATCACAATCACACAGTCACGCAATCACAATCACACAATCACAGTCACGATCACACAATCACAATCACACAATCTCAATCCCACAATCACAATCACACAATCACAGTCACACAATCACAATCAGACAATCACACAGTCACAATCCCACAATCACGATCACACATTCACGACCACACAATCACGATCACACAATCACGATCACACAATCACAATCACACAATCACAATCACACAATCACGATCACACAATCGCGATCACACAATCACAATCACACAATCACAATCACACAATCACAATCACACAATCACAATCACAGAATCACAATCACACAATCACGACCACATAATCACGACCACACAATAACAATCACACAATCACAATCACACAATCATAATCACACAATCACTGTCACACAATCACAGTCACACAATCACAATCACACAGTCACACACTCACAATCACAATCACAATCACAGTCACAATCACAATCACAATCACACAATCACAGTCACGATCACACAATCACAATCACACAATCACAATCCCACAATCACAATCACACAATCACAGTCACACAATCACAATCACACAATCACGCAGTCACAATCCCACAATCTCGATCACACAATCACGACCACACAGTCACGATCACACAATCACGATCACACAATCACAATCACACAACCACAACCACACAATCACACAGTCACAATCCCACAATCACGATCACACAATCACGACCACTCAGTCACGATCACACAATCGCGATCACACAATCGCGATCACACAATCGCGGTCACACAATCGCGGTCACACAATCGCGGTCACACAATCGCGATCACACAATCGCTGTCAGACAATCGCGGTCACACAATCGCGATCACACAATCGCGGTCACACAATCGCGATCACACAATCGCGATCACAAAATCGCGATCACACAATCGCGATCGCACAATCGCGATCGCACAATCGCGATCGCACAATCGCGATCGCACAATCGCGATCGCACAATCGCGATCGCACAATCGCGGTCACACAATCGCGATGACACAATCGCGATCACACAATCGCGATCACAAAATCGCGATCGCACAATCGCGATCGCACAATCGCGATCGCACAATCGCGATCGCACAATCGCGATCGCACAATCGCGATCGCACAATCGCGATCGCACAATCGCGATCGCACAATCGCGATCGCACAATCGCGATCACACAATCGCGATCACAAAATCGCGATCACACAATCGCGATCACACAATCACGATCACACAATCACACAGTCACAATCCCACAATCACGATCACACAATCACGACCACACAGTCACAATCACACAATCACAATCACAATCACACAATCACAGTCACACAATCACAATCGCACAACCACAACCACACAGTCCCACAGTCACAATCCCACAATCACGGTCACACAATCACAGTCACACAATCACAATCACACAGTCACACAATTACAATCACAATCACAATCACAATCACAATCACAATCACAATCACAGTCACAATCACAATCACAATCACAATCACACAATCACAGTCACACAATCACAATCACACAGTCACGCAATCGCAATCACACAATCACAGTCACGATCACACAATCACAATCACACAATCTCAATCCCACAATCACAATCACACAATCACAGTCACACAATCACAATCACACAATCACACAGTCACAATCCCACAATCACGATCACACATTCACGACCACACAATCACGATCACACAATCACGATCACACAATCACAATCACACAATCACAATCACACAATCACAATCACACAATCGCAATCACACAATCACAATCACACAATCACAATCACACAATCACAATCACACAATCACAATCACACAATAACAATCACACAATCACAATCACACAATCACAATCACACAATCACAATCACACAATCACAATCACACAATCACAATCACACAATCACAATCACACAATCGCAATCACACAATCACAATCACACAATCACGCAGTCACAACCCCACAATCACGATCACACAATCACGACCACACAGTCACGATCACACAATCGCAATCACACAATCACAATCATACAACCACAATCACACAATCACAACCACACAATCACAATCACACAATCACGATCACACAATCACGATCCCACAGTCACGATCCCACAATCACGATCACACTATCACAATCACACAATCACGACCACACAATCACGACCACACAATCACGATCACACAATCACGATCACACTATCACGATCACACAATCACGATCACACAATCACGATCACACAACCACGATCACACAATCACAATCACACACTCACGCAGTCACAACCCCACAATCACGATCACACAATCACGACCACACAGTCACGATCACACAATCGCAATCACACAATCACAATCATACAACCACAATCACACAATCACAATCACACAATCACAATCACACAATCACAACCACACAATCACAATCACACAATCACAATCACACAATCGCGATCACACAATCGCGATCACACAATCGCGATCACACAATCGCTATCTCACAATCGCAATCACACAATCGCAATCACACAATCGCAATCACACAATCGCAATCACACAATCGCAATCACACAATCGCCATCACACAATCGCGATCACACAATCACAAACACGTAGTCGCGATCACACGATCACGATCACACGATCACGATCACACAATCACGATCACACCATCAAGATCACACAATCACGATCACAAAATAACAATCACACAATAACAATCACACAATCACAATCACACAATCACAATCACACAATCACAGTCACACAATCACAATCACACAGTCACACAATCACAATCACAATCACAATCTCAATCACAGTCACAATCACAATCACAATCACAATCACACAATCACAGTCACGATCACACAATCACAATCACACAATCACAATCCCACAATCACAATCACACAATCACAGTCACACAATCACAATCACACAATCACGCAGTCACAATCCCACAATCAAGATCACACAATCACGACCACACAGTCACGATCACACAATCACGATCACACAATCACAATCCCACAATCACAATCACACAATCACAGTCACACAATCACAATCACACAATCACGCAGTCACAACCCCACAATCACGATCACACAATCACGACCACACAGTCACGATCACACAATCGCAATCACACAATCACAATCATACAACCACAATCACACAATCACAACCACACAATCACAATCACACAATCACAATCACACAATCACGATCACACAATCACGATCCCACAGTCACGATCCCACAATCACGATCACACTATCACAATCACACAATCACGACCACACAATCACGACCACACAATCACGATCACACAATCACGATCACACTATCACGATCACACAATCACGATCACACAATCACGATCACACAACCACGATCACACAATCACGATCACACAATCACGATCACACAATCACGATTACACAATCACGATCACAGAATCCTAATCACACAATCAGGATCACACAATCACGATCACATAATCACGGTCACACAATCACGGTCACACAATCACGATCACACAATCACGATCACACAATCACACAATCACAATCACAATCACAATCACATAATCGCAATCACTCAATCGCGATCACACAATCGCGATCACACAATCGCGATCACACAATCGCGATCACACAATAGCGATCACACAATCGCGATCACAATCGCGATCACACAGTCACGATCCCACAATCACGATCACACAATCACGTCCACACAGTCACAATCACAAAATCGCAATCACAATCACACAATCACAGTCACACAATCACAATCGCACAACCACAACCACACAATCCCACAGTCACAATCCCACAATCACGGTCACACAATCACAGTCACGATCACACCATCACAATCACACAATCACAATCCCACAATCACAATCACACAATCACAGTCACGATCACACAATCACAATCACACAATCACAATCCCACAATCACAATCACACAATCACAGTCACACAATCACAATCACACAATCACACAATCACACAGTCACAATCCCACAATCACGATCACACAATCACGACCACACAGTCACGATCGCACAATCACAATCACACAATCACAATCACACAATCACAATGATACAATCACAATCACACAATCTCGACCACACAGTCACGATCACACAATCACAATCACACAATCACAATCACACAATCACAATCACACAATCGCAATCACACAAACGCAATCACACAATCACAATCACACGATCGCAATCACACGATCGCAATCACACGATCGCAATCACACGATCACAATCACACGATCGCAATCACACGATCACAATGACACGATCACAATCACACTATCACGATCACACTATCGCGATCACACTATCACGATCACACAATCACAGTCACACAATCACAATCACACAGTCCCAATCACACAATCGCAATCACAATCACACAATCACAGTCACACAATCACAATCGCACAACCAGAACCACACAATCCCACAGTCACAATCCCACAATCACGATCACACAATCACGACCACACAGTCACGATCACACAATCGCAATCACACAATCACAATCACACAATCACAATCACACAATCACAATCACACAATCACGATCACACAATCACAATCACACAATCACAATCACACAATCACAATCACACAATCGCAATCACACAATCACAATCACACAATCACAATCACACAATCACAATCACACAATCACAATCACACAATCACAATCACACAATCACAATCACACAATCACAATCACAAAATCACGATCACAATCACGATCACACAATCACGATTACACAATCACGATCACAGAATCCTACTCAGACCATCAGGATCGCACAATCACGATCACATAATCACGGTCACACAATCACGGTCACACAATCACGATCACACAATCACGATCACACAATCACACAATCACAATCATAATCACAATCACATAATCACAATCACACAATCACGATCACACAATCACGATCACACAATCACGATCACACAATCACGATCACACAACCACAACGACACAATCACACAGTCACGATCACACAATCACGATCACACAATCACGATCACACAACCACAACGACACAATCACACAGTCACGATCACACAATCGCGATCACACAATCGCGATCACACAATCGCGATCACACAATCGTGGTCACACGATCGCGGTCACACGATCGCGATCACACAATCGCGGTCACACAATCGCGATCACACAATCGCGATCACACAATCGCGATCACACAATCGGGATCACACAATCGCGATCACACAATCGCGATCACAAAATCGCGATCACACAATCGCGATCACACAATCGCGATCACACAATCGCGATCACACAATCGCGATCACACAATCGCGATCACACAATCGCTATCACACAATCGCGATCACACAATCGCGATCACACAATCGCGATCACACAATCGCGATCACATAATCGCGATCACACAATCACGATCACACAATCACACAGTCACAATCCCACAATCACGATCACACAATCACGACCACACCGTCACAATCACACAATCGTAATCACAATCACACAATCACAGTCACACAATCACAATCGCACAACCACAACCACACAATCCCACAGTCACAATCCCACAATCACGGTCACACAATCACAGTCACACAATCACAATCACACAGTCACACAATTACAATCACACAATCACAGTCACGATCACACAATCACATCACACAATCACAATCGCACAACCACAACCACACAATCCCACAGTCACAATCCCACAATCACGATCACACAATCACGACCACACAGTCACGATCACACAATCGCAATCACACAATCACAATCACACAATCACAATCACACAATCACAATCACACAATCACAATCACGCAATCACAATCACGCAATCACAATCACGCAATCACAATCACGCAATCACAATCACGCAATCACAATCACGCAATCACAATCACGCAATCACAATCACACAATCACAATCACACAATCACAATCACACAATCACAATCACACAATCGCAATCACACAAACGCAATCACACGATCACAATCACACGATCGCAATCACACGATCGCAATCACACGATCGCAATCACCCGATCGCAATCACACGATCATAATCACACGATCGCAATCACACGATCAGAATCACACGATCACGATCACACGATCACGATCACACTATCACGATCACACAATATCAGTCACACAATCACAATCACACAGTCACGCAATCACAATCACACAATCACAGTCACGATCACACAATCACATCACACAATCTCAATCCCACAATCACAATCACACAATCACAGTCACACAATCACAATCAGACAATCACACAGTCACAATCCCACAATCACGATCACACATTCACGACCACACAATCACGATCACACAATCACGATCACACAATCACAATCACACAATCACAATCACACAATCACGATCACACAATCGCAATCACACAATCACAATCACACAATCACAATCACACAATCACAATCACACAATCACAATCACAGAATCACAATCACACAATCACGACCACATAATCACGACCACACAATCACAATCACACAATCACAATCACACAATCACAATCACACAATCACAATCACACAATCACAATCACACAATCGCAATCACACAAACGCAATCACACAATCACAATCACACGATCGCAATCACACGATCGCAATCACACGATCGCAATCACACGATCGCAATCACACGATCATAATCACACGATCGCAATCACACGATCGCAATCACACAATCACAATCCCACAATCACAATCACACAATTACAGTCACACAATCACAATCACACAATCGCACAGTCACAATCCCACAATCACAATCACACAATCACATTCACACAATCACAATCACACAACCACAACCACACAATCCCACAGTCACAATCCCACAATCACGATCACCCAAACACGATCACCCAATCTCGATCACCCAATCACGATCACCCAATCACGATCACCAAATCACGATCACCCAATCACGATCACCCAATCACGGTCACCCAATCACGATCACACGATCACAATCACACGATCACAATCACACAATCACAATCACACAATCACAATCACACAATCACAATCACACAATCACAATAACACAATCGCAATCACACAATCGCAATCACACAATCGCAATCACACAATCGCAATCACACAAACGCAATCACACAATCGCAATCACACAATCGCAATCACACAATCGCAATCACACAATCGCAATCACACAATCGCAATCACACAATCGCAATCACACAATCGCAATCACACAATCGCAATCACACAATCGCAATCACACAATCGCAATCACACAATCAAACAGTCACACAATCACGATCGCACAATCACGATCGCACAATCACGCTCGCACATTCAAGTTCGCACAATCACGATCGCACAATCACGATCGCACAATCACGATCGCACAATCACGATCGCACAATCACGATCGCACAATCACGATCGCACAATCACGATCGCACAATCACGATCGCACAATCACGATCGCACAATCACGATCGCACAATCACGATCGCACAATCACGATCGCACAATCACGATCGCACAATCACGATCACACAATCACCATCACACAATCACGATCACAAAATCACGATCACAATCACGATCACACAATCACGATTACACAATCACGATCACAGAATCCTACTCACACAATCAGGATCGCACAATCACGATCACATAATCACGGTCACACAATCACGGTCACACAATCACGATCACACGATTACGATCACACAATCACACGATCACAATCACACGATCACGATCACACGATCACGATCACACTATCACGATCACACAATCATAGTCACACAATCACAATCACACAGTCACGCAATCACAATCACACAATCACAGTCACGATCACACAATCACAATCACACAATCTCAATCCCACAATCACAATCAGACAATCACAGTCACACAATCACAATCACACAATCACACAGTCACAATCCCACAATCACAATCACACAATCACGACCACACAATCACGATCACACAATCACGATCACACAATCACAATCACACAATCACAATCACACAATCACAATCACGCAATCACAATCACGCAATCACAATCACGCAATCACAATCACGCAATCACAATCACACAATCACAATCACACAATCACAATCACACAATCAGGATCACACAATCACGATCACATAATCACGGTCACACAATCACGGTCACACAATCACGATCACACAACCACAACCACACAATCACACAGTCACAATCCCACAATCACGATCACACAATCACGACCACACAGTCGCAATCACACAATCGCAATCACACAATCGCAATCACACAATCGCAATCACACAATCACAATCACACAATCTCGATCCCACAGTCACGATCCCACAATCACGATCACACAATCACAATCACACAATCACGACCACACAATCACGACCACGCAATCACGATCACACAATCACGATCACACAATCACGATCACACAATCACGACCACACAATCACGACCACACAATCACGACCACACAATCACGATCACACAATCACGATCACACTATCACGATCACACTATCACGATCACACAATCACAGTCACACAATCACAATCACACAGTCACACAATCACAATCACACAATCACAGTCACACAATCGCAATCACGCAATCGCAATCACGCAATCGCAATCACGCAATCGCAATCACACAATCGCAATCACACAATCACAAACACGCAGTCGCGATCACACGATCACGATCACACGATCACGATCACACAATCACGATCACACAATCAAGATCACACAATCACGATCACACAATAACAATCACACAATCACAATCACACAATCATAATCACACAATCACTGTCACACAATCACAGTCACACAATCACAATCACACAGTCACACACTCACAATCACAATCACAATCACAATCACAGTCACAATCACAATCACAATCACACAATCACAGTCACGATCACACAATCACAATCACACAATCACAATCCCACAATCACAATCACACAATCACAGTCACACAATCACAATCACACAATCACGCAGTCACAATCCCACAATCTCGATCACACAATCACGACCACACAGTCACGATCACACAATCACGATCACACAATCACAATCACACAACCACAACCACACAATCACACAGTCACAATCCCACAATCACGATCACACAATCACGACCACTCAGTCACGATCACACAATCGCGATCACACAATCGCGATCACACAATCGCGGTCACACAATCGCGGTCGCACAATCGCGATCGCACAATCGCGATCGCACAATCGCGATCGCACAATCGCGGTCACACAATCGCGATGACACAATCGCGATCACACAATCGCGATCACAAAATCGCGATCACACAATCGCGATCACACAATCGCGATCGCACAATCGCGATCGCACAATCGCGATCGCACAATCGCGATCGCACAATCGCGATCGCACAATCGCGATCGCACAATCGCGATCACACAATCGCGATCACAAAATCGCGATCACACAATCGCGATCACACAATCACGATCACACAATCACACAGTCACAATCCCACAATCACGATCACACAATCACGACCACACAGTCACAATCACACAATCACAATCACAATCACACAATCACAGTCACACAATCACAATCGCACAACCACAACCACACAATCCCACAGTCACAATCCCACAATCACGGTCACACAATCACAGTCACACAATCACAATCACACAGTCACACAATTACAATCACAATCACAATCACAATCACAATCACAATCACAGTCACAATCACAATCACAATCACAATCACACAATCACAGTCACACAATCACAATCACACAGTCACGCAATCACAATCACACAATCACAGTCACGATCACACAATCACAATCACACAATCTCAATCCCACAATCACAATCACACAATCACAGTCACACAATCACAATCACACAATCACACAGTCACAATCCCACAATCACGATCACACATTCACGACCACACAATCACGATCACACAATCACGATCACACAATCACAATCACACAATCACAATCACACAATCACAATCACACAATCACAATCACACAATCGCAATCACACAATCACAATCACACAATCACAATCACACAATCACAATCACACAATCACAATCACACAATAACAATCACACAATCACAATCACACAATCACAATCACACAATCACAATCACACAATCACAATCACACAATCACAATCACACAATCACAATCACACAATCACAATCACACAGTCACAATCACACAATCGCAATCACAATCACACAATCACAGTCACACAATCACAATCACACAATCACAATCACACAATCACAATCACACAATCACAGTCACACAATCACAATCACACAGTCACACGATCACAATCACAATCACAGTCACAATCACAATCACAATCACAATCACACAATCACAGTCACGATCACACAATCACAATCACACAATCACAATCCCACAATCACAATCACACAATCACAGTCACACAATCACAACCACACAATCCCACAGTCACAATCCCACAGTCACGATCCCACAATAACGATCACACAATCACGATCACACAATCACGAACACACAATCACGACCACACAATCACGACCACACAATCACGATCACACAATCACGATCACACTATCACGATCACACTATCACGATCACACAATCACAGTCACACAATCACAATCACACAGTCACACAATCACAATCACACAATCGCAGTCACACAATTGCAGTCACGCAATCGCAATCACGCAATCGCAATCACGCAATCGCAATCACGCAATCGCAATCACGCAATCGCAATCACGCAATCGCAATCACGCAATCGCAATCACGCAATCGCAATCACGCAATCGCAATCACGCAATCGCAATCACGCAATCGCAATCACGCAATCGCAATCACGCAAACGCAATCACGCAATCGCAATCACACAATCACAAACACGCAGTCGCGATCACACGATCACGATCACACGATCACGATCACACGATCACGATCACACTATCACGATCACACAATCAAGATCACACAATCACGATCACACAATAACAATCACACAATCACGATCACAATCACAATCACAGTCAGAATCACAATCACAATCACACAATCACAGTCACGATCACTCAATCACGATCACACAATCACACAATCACAATCACAATCACAATCACAATCACCTAATCGCGATCACTCAATCGCGATCACACAATCGCGATCACACAATCGCGATCACACAATCGCGATCACACAATAGCGATCACACAATCGCGATCACACAATCGCGATCACACAATCGCGATCACAATCGCGATCACACAGTCACAATCCCACAATCACGATCACACAATCACGTCCACACAGTCACAATCACAAAATCGCAATCACAATCACACAATCACAGTCACACAATCACAATCGCACAACCACAACCACAGAATCCCACAGTCACAATCCCACAATCACGGTCACACAATCACAGTCACGATCACACAATCACAATCACACAATCTCAATCCCACAATCACAATCAGACAATCACAGTCACACAATCACAATCACACAATCACACAGTCACAATCCCACAATCACAATCACACAATCACGACCACACAATCACGATCACACAATCACGATCACACAATCACAATCACACAATCACAATCACACAATCACAATCACGCAATCACAATCACGCAATCACAATCACGCAATCACAATCACGCAATCACAATCACACAATCACAATCACACAATCACAATCACACAATCAGGATCACACAATCACGATCACATAATCACGGTCACACAATCACGGTCACACAATCACGATCACACAACCACAACCACACAATCACACAGTCACAATCCCACAATCACGATCACACAATCACGACCACACAGTCGCAATCACACAATCGCAATCACACAATCGCAATCACACAATCGCAATCACACAATCACAATCACACAATCTCGATCCCACAGTCACGATCCCACAATCACGATCACACAATCACAATCACACAATCACGACCACACAATCACGACCACGCAATCACGATCACACAATCACGATCACACAATCACGATCACACAATCACGACCACACAATCACGACCACACAATCACGACCACACAATCACGATCACACAATCACGATCACACTATCACGATCACACTATCACGATCACACAATCACAGTCACACAATCACAATCACACAGTCACACAATCACAATCACACAATCACAGTCACACAATCGCAATCACGCAATCGCAATCACGCAATCGCAATCACGCAATCGCAATCACACAATCGCAATCACACAATCACAAACACGCAGTCGCGATCACACGATCACGATCACACGATCACGATCACACAATCACGATCACACAATCAAGATCACACAATCACGATCACACAATAACAATCACACAATCACAATCACACAATCATAATCACACAATCACTGTCACACAATCACAGTCACACAATCACAATCACACAGTCACACACTCACAATCACAATCACAATCACAATCACAGTCACAATCACAATCACAATCACACAATCACAGTCACGATCACACAATCACAATCACACAATCACAATCCCACAATCACAATCACACAATCACAGTCACACAATCACAATCACACAATCACGCAGTCACAATCCCACAATCTCGATCACACAATCACGACCACACAGTCACGATCACACAATCACGATCACACAATCACAATCACACAACCACAACCACACAATCACACAGTCACAATCCCACAATCACGATCACACAATCACGACCACTCAGTCACGATCACACAATCGCGATCACACAATCGCGATCACACAATCGCGGTCACACAATCGCGGTCGCACAATCGCGATCGCACAATCGCGATCGCACAATCGCGATCGCACAATCGCGATCGCACAATCGCGATCGCACAATCGCGGTCACACAATCGCGATGACACAATCGCGATCACACAATCGCGATCACAAAATCGCGATCACACAATCGCGATCACACAATCGCGATCACACAATCGCGATCGCACAATCGCGATCGCACAATCGCGATCGCACAATCGCGATCGCACAATCGCGATCGCACAATCGCGATCACACAATCGCGATCACAAAATCGCGATCACACAATCGCGATCACACAATCACGATCACACAATCACACAGTCACAATCCCACAATCACGATCACACAATCACGACCACACAGTCACAATCACACAATCACAATCACAATCACACAATCACAGTCACACAATCACAATCGCACAACCACAACCACACAATCCCACAGTCACAATCCCACAATCACGGTCACACAATCACAGTCACACAATCACAATCACACAGTCACACAATTACAATCACAATCACAATCACAATCACAATCACAATCACAGTCACAATCACAATCACAATCACAATCACACAATCACAGTCACACAATCACAATCACACAGTCACGCAATCACAATCACACAATCACAGTCACGATCACACAATCACAATCACACAATCTCAATCCCACAATCACAATCACACAATCACAGTCACACAATCACAATCACACAATCACACAGTCACAATCCCACAATCACGATCACACATTCACGACCACACAATCACGATCACACAATCACGATCACACAATCACAATCACACAATCACAATCACACAATCACAATCACACAATCGCAATCACACAATCACAATCACACAATCACAATCACACAATCACAATCACACAATCACAATCACACAATAACAATCACACAATCACAATCACACAATCACAATCACACAATCACAATCACACAATCACAATCACACAATCACAATCACACAATCACAATCACACAATCACAATCACACAGTCACAATCACACAATCGCAATCACAATCACACAATCACAGTCACACAATCACAATCACACAATCACAATCACACAATCACAATCACACAATCACAGTCACACAATCACAATCACACAGTCACACGATCACAATCACAATCACAGTCACAATCACAATCACAATCACAATCACACAATCACAGTCACGATCACACAATCACAATCACACAATCACAATCCCACAATCACAATCACACAATCACAGTCACACAATCACAACCACACAATCCCACAGTCACAATCCCACAGTCACGATCCCACAATAACGATCACACAATCACGATCACACAATCACGAACACACAATCACGACCACACAATCACGACCACACAATCACGATCACACAATCACGATCACACTATCACGATCACACTATCACGATCACACAATCACAGTCACACAATCACAATCACACAGTCACACAATCACAATCACACAATCGCAGTCACACAATTGCAGTCACGCAATCGCAATCACGCAATCGCAATCACGCAATCGCAATCACGCAATCGCAATCACGCAATCGCAATCACGCAATCGCAATCACGCAATCGCAATCACGCAATCGCAATCACGCAATCGCAATCACGCAATCGCAATCACGCAATCGCAATCACGCAATCGCAATCACGCAAACGCAATCACGCAATCGCAATCACACAATCACAAACACGCAGTCGCGATCACACGATCACGATCACACGATCACGATCACACTATCACGATCACACAATCAAGATCACACAATCACGATCACACAATAACAATCACACAATCACGATCACAATCACAATCACAGTCAGAATCACAATCACAATCACACAATCACAGTCACGATCACTCAATCACGATCACACAATCACACAATCACAATCACAATCACAATCACAATCACCTAATCGCGATCACTCAATCGCGATCACACAATCGCGATCACACAATCGCGATCACACAATCGCGATCACACAATAGCGATCACACAATCGCGATCACACAATCGCGATCACACAATCGCGATCACAATCGCGATCACACAGTCACAATCCCACAATCACGATCACACAATCACGTCCACACAGTCACAATCACAAAATCGCAATCACAATCACACAATCACAGTCACACAATCACAATCGCACAACCACAACCACAGAATCCCACAGTCACAATCCCACAATCACGGTCACACAATCACAGTCACGATCACACAATTACAATCACACAATCACAATCACACAATCACAGTCACGATCACACAATCACAATCACACAATCACAATCCCACAATCACAATCACACAATCACATTCACACAATCACAATCACACAATCACATTCACACAATCACAATCACACAATCACACAGTCACAATCCCACAATCACGATCACACAATCACGACCACACAGTCACGATCACACAATCACAATCACACAATCACAATCACACAATCACAATCACACAATCGAAATGACACAATCACAATCAGACAATCACGACCACACAGTCACGATCACACAATAACAATCACACAATCACAAACACACAATCACAATCACACAATCACAATCACACAATCACAATCACACAATCACAATCACACAATCACAATCACACAATCACAGTCACACAATCACAATCACACAGTCACACGATCACAATCACAATCACAGTCACAATCACAATCACAATCACAATCACACAATCACAGTCACGATCACACAATCACAATCACACAATCACAATCCCACAATCACAATCACACAATCACAGTCACACAATCACAATCACACAATCACGCAGTCACAATCCCACAATCACGATCACACAATCACGACTACACAGTCACGATCACACAATCACGATCACACAATCACAATCCCACAATCACAATCACACAATCACAGTCACACAATCACAATCACACAATCACGCAGTCACAATCCCACAATCACGATCACACAATCACGACCACACAGTCACGATCACACAATCACGATCACACAATCACAATCACACAACCACAACCACACAATCACACAGTCACAATCCCACAATCACGATCGCACAATCACGACCACACAGTCACAATCACACAATCGCAATCACAATCACACAATCACAATCGCACAACCACAACCACACAATCCCACAGTCACAATCCCACAATCACGATCACACAAACACGACCACACAGTCACGATCACACAATCGCAATCACACAATCACAATCATACAACCACAATCACACAATCACAACCACACAATCACAATCACACAATCACAATCACACAATCCCAATCACACAATCACAATCACACAATCACGATCCCACAGTCACGATCCCACAATCACGATCACACAATCACGATCACACAATCACAATCACACAATCACGACCACATAATCACGACCACACAATCACGATCACACAATCACGATCACACTATCACGATCACCCAATCACGATCACCCAATCACGATCACCAAATCACGATCACCCAATCACGATCACCCAATCACGGTCACCCAATCACGATCACACGATCACAATCACACGATCACAATCACACAATCACAATCACACAATCACAATCACACAATCACAATAACACAATCACAATCACACAATCACAATCACACAATCACAATCACACAATCACAATCACAGAATCAAACAATCGCAATCAAACAATCGCAATCACACAATCGCAATCACACAATCGCAATCACACAATCGCAATCACACAAACGCAATCACACAATCGCAATCACACAATCGCAATCACACAATCGCAATCACACAATCGCAATCACACAATCGCAATCACACAATCGCAATCACACAATCAAACAATCACACAATCACGATCGCACAATCACGATCGCACAATCACGATCGCACAATCACGATCGCACAATCACGATCGCACAATCACGATCGCACAATCACGATCGCACAATCACGATCACACAATCACCATCACACAATCACGATCACAAAATCACGATCACAATCACGATCACACAATCACGATTACACAATCACGATCACGGAATCCTACTCACACAATCAGGATCGCACAATCACGATCACATAATCACGGTCACACAATCACGGTCACACAATCACGATCACACAATCACGATCACACAATCACATAATCACAATCACAATCACAATCACATAATCACAATCACACAATCACAATCACACAATCGCAATCACACAATCACCATCACACAATCACCGTCACACAATCACAATCACACAATCACAATCACACAATCACCATCAAACAATCACGATCACACAATGACGATCACACAATCACAGTCACACAACCACAACCACACAATCACACAGTCACGATCACACAATCGCGATCACACAATCGCGATCACACAATCGCGATCATACAATTGCGATCACACAATCGCAATCACACAAACGCAATCACACAATCACAATCACACGGTCGCAATCACACGATCGCAATCACACGATCGCAATCACACGATCGCAATCACACGATCACGATCACACGATCACGATCACACGATCACGATCACACGATCACGATCACACGATCACGATCACACTATCACGATCACACTATCACGATCACACAATCACAGTCACACAATCACAATCACACAGTCCCAATCACACAATCGCAATCACAATCACACAATCACAGTCACACAATCACAATCGCACAACCACAACCACACAATCCCACAGTCACAATCCCACAATCACGATCACACAATCACGACCACACAGTCACGATCACACAATCGCAATCACACAATCACAATCACACAATCACAATCACACAATCGCGATCACACAATCGCGATCACACAATCGCGATCACACAATCGCGATCACACAATCGCGATCACACAATCACGATCACACAATCACACAGTCACAATCCCACAATCACGATCACACAATCACGACCACACAGTCACAATCACACAATCGCAATCACAATCACACAATCACAGTCACACAATCACAATCGCACAACCACAACCACACAGTCCCACAGTCACAATCCCACAATCACGGTCACACAATCACAGTCACACAATCACAATCACGCAGTCACACAATTACAATCACAATCACAATCACAATCACAATCACAATCTCAATCACAGTCACAATCACAATCACAATCACAATCACACAACCACAGTCACGATCACACAATCACAATCACACAATCACAATCCCACAATCACAATCACACAATCATAGTCACGATCACACAATCACAATCACACAATCACAATCCCACAATCACAATCACACAATCACAGTGACACAATCACAATCACACAATCACACAGTCACAATCCCACAATCACGATCACACATTCACGACCACACAATCACGATCACACAATCACGATCACACAATCACAATCACACAATCACAATCACACAATCACAATCACACAATGGCAATCACACAATCACAATCACACAATCACAATCACACAATCACAATCACACAATCACAATCACACAATCACAATCACACAATCACAATCACACAATCACAATCACAAAATCACGATCACAATCACGATCACACAATCACGATTACACAATCACGATCAAAGAATCCTACTCACACCATCAGGATCGCACAATCACGATCACATAATCACGGTCACACAATCACGGTCACACAATCACGATCACACAATCACGATCACACAATCACACAATCACAATCACAATCACAATCACATAATCACAATCACACAATCACGATCACACAATCACGATCACACAATCACGATCACACAATCACGATCACACAACCACAACGACACAATCACACAGTCACGATCACACAATCACGATCACACAATCACGATCACACAATCACGATCACACAACCACAACGACACAATCACACAGTCACGATCACACAATCGCGATCACAAAATCGCGATCACACAATCGCGATCACACAATCGCGATCACACAATCGCGGTCACGCGATCGCGGTCACACAATCGCGATCACACAATCGCGGTCACACAATCGCGATCACACAATCGCGATCACAAAATCGCGATCACACAATCGCGATCACACAATCGCGATCACACAATCGCGATCACACAATCGCGATCACACAATCGCGATCACACTATCGCAATCACACAATCGCAATCACACAATCGCAATCACACAATCAAACAGTCACACAATCACGATCGCACAATCACGATCGCACAATCACGATCGCACAATCACGCTCGCACATTCAAGTTCGCACAATCACGATCGCACAATCACGATCGCACAATCACGATCGCACAATCACGATCGCACAATCACGATCGCACAATCACGATCGCACAATCACGATCGCACAATCACGATCGCACAATCACGATCGCACAATCACGATCGCACAATCACGATCACACAATCACCATCACACAATCACGATCACAAAATCACGATCACAATCACGATCACACAATCACGATTACACAATCACGATCACAGAATCCTACTCACACAATCAGGATCGCACAATCACGATCACATAATCACGGTCACACAATCACGGTCACACAATCACGATCACACGATTACGATCACACAATCACACAATCACAATCACAATCACAATCACATAATCACAATCACACAATCACAATCACACAATCACAATCACACAATCACCATCACACAATCACCATCACACAATCACAATCACACAATCACAATCACACAATCACCATCAAACAATCACGATCACACAATCACGATCACACAATCACAATCACACAACCACAACCACACAATCACACAGTCACGATCACACAATCGCGATCACACAATCGCGATCACACAATCGCGATCATACAATTGCGATCACACAATCGCAATCACACAAACGCAATCACACAATCACACAATCACAATCACACGGTCGCAATCACACGATCGCAATCACACGATCGCAATCACACGATCGCAATCACACGATCGCAATCACACGATCACAATCACACGATCACAATCACACGATCACGATCACACGATCACGATCACACTATCACGATCACACAATCATAGTCACACAATCACAATCACACAGTCACGCAATCACAATCACACAATCACAGTCACGATCACACAATCACAATCACACAATCTCAATCCCACAATCACAATCAGACAATCACAGTCACACAATCACAATCACACAATCACACAGTCACAATCCCACAATCACAATCACACAATCACGACCACACAATCGCGATCACACAATCACGATCACACAATCACAATCACACAATCACAATCACACAATCACAATCACGCAATCACAATCACGCAATCACAATCACGCAATCACAATCACGCAATCACAATCACACAATCACAATCACACAATCACAATCACACAATCACAATCACACAATCACAATCACACAATCACAATCACACAATCACAATCACACAATCACAATCACACAATCACAATCACACAATCACAATCACACAATCACAATCACACAATCACAATCACACAATCACAATCACACAATCACAATCACACAATCACAATCACACAATCACAATCACACAATCACAATCACACAATCACAATCACACAATCACAATCACACAATCACAATCACACAATCACAATCACACAATCACAATCACACAATCACAATCACACAATCACAATCACACAATCACAATCACACAATCACAATCACACAATCACAATCACACAATCACAATCACACAATCACAATCACACAATCACAATCACACAATCACAATCACACAATCACAATCACACAATCACAATCACACAATCACAATCACACAATCACAATCACACAATCACAATCACACAATCACAATCACACAATCACAATCACAGAATCCTAATCACACAATCAGGATCACACAATCACGATCACATAATCACGGTCACACAATCACGGTCACACAATCACGGTCACACAACCACAACCACACAATCACACAGTCACAATCCCACAATCACGATCACACAATCACGACCACACAGTCGCAATCACACAATCGCAATCACATAATCGCAATCACACAATCGCAATCACACAATCACAATCACACAATCACGATCCCACAGTCACGATCCCACAATCACGATCACACAATCACAATCACACAATCACGACCACACAATCACGATCACACAATCACGATCACACAATCACGATCACACAATCACGATCACACAATCACGACCACACAATCACTTCCACACAATCACGACCACACAATCACGATCACACAATCACGATCACACTATCACGATCACACTATCAAAATCACACAATCACAGTCACACAATCACAATCACACAGTCACACAATCACAATCACACAATCACAGTCACACAATCGCAGTCACGCAATCGCAATCACGCAATCGCAATCACGCAATCGCAATCACGCAATCGCAATCACGCAATCGCAATCACGCAATCGCAATCACGCAATCGCAATCACGCAATCGCAATCACACAATCGCAATCACACAATCACAAACACGCAGTCGCGATCACACGATCACGATCACACGATCACGATCACACAATCACGATCACACAATCAAGATCACACAATCACGATCACACAATAACAATCACACAATCACAATCACACAATCATAATCACACAATCACAGTCACACAATCACAGTCACACAATCACAATCACACAGTCACACACTCACAATCACAATCACAATCACAGTCACAATCACAATCACAATCACACAATCACAGTCACGATCACACAATCACAATCACACAATCACAATCCCACAATCACAATCACACAATCACAGTCACACAATCACAATCACACAATCACGCAGTCACAATCCCACAATCTCGATCACACAATCACGACCACACAGTCACGATCACACAATCACGATCACACAATCACTATCACACAACCACAACCACACAATCACACAGTCACAATCCCACAATCACGATCACACAATCACGACCACACAGTCACGATCACACAATCGCGATCACACAATCGCGATCACACAATCGCGGTCACACAATCGCGGTCACACAATCGCGATCACACAATCGCGGTCACACAATCGCGATCACACAATCGCGATCACACAATCGCGATCACACAATCGCGATCACAATCGCGATCACACAGTCACAATCCCACAATCACGATCACACAATCACGTCCACACAGTCACAATCACAAAATCGCAATCACAATCACACAATCACAGTCACACAATCACAATCGCACAACCACAACCACAGAATCCCACAGTCACAATCC
Organism: Megachile rotundata; assembly: GCF_050947335.1. Lineage (NCBI taxonomy): Eukaryota > Metazoa > Arthropoda > Insecta > Hymenoptera > Megachilidae > Megachile > Megachile rotundata. The sequence goes on along the minus strand of NW_027473339.1, from coordinate 904,835 downwards.
CACAATCACGGTCACACAATCACAGTCACGATCACACAATTACAATCACACAATCACAATCCCACAATCACAATCACACAATCACAGTCACGATCACACAATCACAATCACACAATCACAATCCCACAATCACAATCACACAATCACATTCACACAATCACAATCACACAATCACACAGTCACAATCCCACAATCACGATCACACAATCACGACCACACAGTCACGATCACACAATCACAATCACACAATCACAATCACACAATCACAATCACACAATCGAAATGACACAATCACAATCAGACAATCACGACCACACAGTCACGATCACACAATCACAATCACACAATCACAAACACACAATCACAATCACACAATCACAATCACACAATCACAATCACACAATCACAATCACACAATCACAATCACACAATCACAGTCACACAATCACAATCACACAGTCACACGATCACAATCACAATCACAGTCACAATCACAATCACAATCACAATCACACAATCACAGTCACGATCACACAATCACAATCACACAATCACAATCCCACAATCACAATCACACAATCACAGTCACACAATCACAATCACACAATCACGCAGTCACAATCCCACAATCACGATCACACAATCACGACTACACAGTCACGATCACACAATCACGATCACACAATCACAATCCCACAATCACAATCACACAATCACAGTCACACAATCACAATCACACAATCACGCAGTCACAATCCCACAATCACGATCACACAATCACGACCACACAGTCACGATCACACAATCACGATCACACAATCACAATCACACAACCACAACCACACAATCACACAGTCACAATCCCACAATCACGATCGCACAATCACGACCACACAGTCACAATCACACAATCGCAATCACAATCACACAATCACAATCGCACAACCACAACCACACAATCCCACAGTCACAATCCCACAATCACGATCACACAAACACGACCACACAGTCACGATCACACAATCGCAATCACACAATCACAATCATACAACCACAATCACACAATCACAATCACACAATCACAATCACACAATCACAATCACAGAATCAAACAATCGCAATCAAACAATCGCAATCACACAATCGCAATCACACAATCGCAATCACACAATCGCAATCACACAAACGCAATCACACAATCGCAATCACACAATCGCAATCACACAATCGCAATCACACAATCGCAATCACACAATCGCAATCACACAATCGCAATCACACAATCAAACAATCACACAATCACGATCGCACAATCACGATCGCACAATCACGATCGCACAATCACGACCACACAATCACGATCACACAATCACGATCACACTATCACGATCACACTATCAAAATCACACAATCACAGTCACACAATCACAATCACACAGTCACACAATCACAATCACACAATCACAGTCACACAATCGCAGTCACGCAATCGCAATCACGCAATCGCAATCACGCAATCGCAATCACGCAATCGCAATCACGCAATCGCAATCACGCAATCGCAATCACGCAATCGCAATCACGCAATCGCAATCACACAATCGCAATCACACAATCACAAACACGCAGTCGCGATCACACGATCACGATCACACGATCACGATCACACAATCACGATCACACAATCAAGATCACACAATCACGATCACACAATAACAATCACACAATCACAATCACACAATCATAATCACACAATCACAGTCACACAATCACAATCACACAGTCACACACTCACAATCACAATCACAATCACAGTCACAATCACAATCACAATCACACAATCACAGTCACGATCACACAATCACAATCACACAATCACAATCCCACAATCACAATCACACAATCACAGTCACACAATCACAATCACACAATCACGCAGTCACAATCCCACAATCTCGATCACACAATCACGACCACACAGTCACGATCACACAATCACGATCACACAATCACTATCACACAACCACAACCACACAATCACACAGTCACAATCCCACAATCACGATCACACAATCACGACCACACAGTCACGATCACACAATCGCGATCACACAATCGCGATCACACAATCGCGGTCACACAATCGCGGTCACACAATCACAATCACACAATCACAATCACACAATCACAATCACACAATCACAATCACACAATCACAATCACACAATCACAATCACACAATCACAAGCACACAATCACAATCACACAATCACAATCACAGAATCCTAATCACACAATCAGTATCACACAATCACGATCACATAATCACGGTCACACAATCACGGTCACACAATCACGATCACACAACCACAACCACACAATCACACAGTCACAATCCCACAATCACGATCACACAATCACGACCACACAGTCGCAATCACACAATCGCAATCACATAATCGCAATCACACAATCGCAATCACACAATCACAATCACACAATCACGATCCCACAGTCACGATCCCACAATCACGATCACACAATCACAATCACACAATCACGACCACACAATCACGATCACACAATCACGATCACACAATCACGATCATACAATCACGATCACACAATCACGACCACACAATCACTTCCACACAATCACGACCACACAATCACGATCACACAATCACGATCACACTATCACGATCACACTATCAAAATCACACAATCACAGTCACACAATCACAATCACACAGTCACACAATCACAATCACACAATCACAGTCACACAATCGCAGTCACGCAATCGCAATCACGCAATCGCAATCACGCAATCGCAATCACGCAATCGCAATCACGCAATCGCAATCACGCAATCGCAATCACGCAATCGCAATCACGCAATCGCAATCACACAATCACAAACACGCAGTCGCGATCACACGATCACGATCACACGATCACGATCACACAATCACGATCACACAATCGCGGTCACACAATCGCGGTCACACAATCGCGATCACACAATCGCGGTCACACAATCGCGATCACACAATCGCGATCACACAATCGCGATCACACAATCGCGATCACAATCGCGATCACACAGTCACAATCCCACAATCACGATCACACAATCACGTCCACACAGTCACAATCACAAAATCGCAATCACAATCACACAATCACAGTCACACAATCACAATCGCACAACCACAACCACAGAATCCCACAGTCACAATCCCACAATCACGGTCACACAATCACAGTCACGATCACACAATTACAATCACACAATCACAATCCCACAATCACAATCACACAATCACAGTCACGATCACACAATCACAATCACACAATCACAATCCCACAATCACAATCACACAATCACATTCACACAATCACAATCACACAATCACACAGTCACAATCCCACAATCACGATCACACAATCACGACCACACAGTCACGATCACACAATCACAATCACACAATCACAATCACACAATCACAATCACACAATCGAAATGACACAATCACAATCAGACAATCACGACCACACAGTCACGATCACACAATCACAATCACACAATCACAAACACACAATCACAATCACACAATCACAATCACACAATCACAATCACACAATCACAATCACACAATCACAATCACACAATCACAGTCACACAATCACAATCACACAGTCACACGATCACAATCACAATCACAGTCACAATCACAATCACAATCACAATCACACAATCACAGTCACGATCACACAATCACAATCACACAATCACAATCCCACAATCACAATCACACAATCACAGTCACACAATCACAATCACACAATCACGCAGTCACAATCCCACAATCACGATCACACAATCACGACTACACAGTCACGATCACACAATCACGATCACACAATCACAATCCCACAATCACAATCACACAATCACAGTCACACAATCACAATCACACAATCACGCAGTCACAATCCCACAATCACGATCACACAATCACGACCACACAGTCACGATCACACAATCACGATCACACAATCACAATCACACAACCACAACCACACAATCACACAGTCACAATCCCACAATCACGATCGCACAATCACGACCACACAGTCACAATCACACAATCGCAATCACAATCACACAATCACAATCGCACAACCACAACCACACAATCCCACAGTCACAATCCCACAATCACGATCACACAAACACGACCACACAGTCACGATCACACAATCGCAATCACACAATCACAATCATACAACCACAATCACACAATCACAATCACACAATCACAATCACACAATCACAATCACAGAATCAAACAATCGCAATCAAACAATCGCAATCACACAATCGCAATCACACAATCGCAATCACACAATCGCAATCACACAAACGCAATCACACAATCGCAATCACACAATCGCAATCACACAATCGCAATCACACAATCGCAATCACACAATCGCAATCACACAATCGCAATCACACAATCAAACAATCACACAATCACGATCGCACAATCACGATCGCACAATCACGATCGCACAATCACGACCACACAATCACGATCACACAATCACGATCACACTATCACGATCACACTATCAAAATCACACAATCACAGTCACACAATCACAATCACACAGTCACACAATCACAATCACACAATCACAGTCACACAATCGCAGTCACGCAATCGCAATCACGCAATCGCAATCACGCAATCGCAATCACGCAATCGCAATCACGCAATCGCAATCACGCAATCGCAATCACGCAATCGCAATCACGCAATCGCAATCACACAATCGCAATCACACAATCACAAACACGCAGTCGCGATCACACGATCACGATCACACGATCACGATCACACAATCACGATCACACAATCAAGATCACACAATCACGATCACACAATAACAATCACACAATCACAATCACACAATCATAATCACACAATCACAGTCACACAATCACAATCACACAGTCACACACTCACAATCACAATCACAATCACAGTCACAATCACAATCACAATCACACAATCACAGTCACGATCACACAATCACAATCACACAATCACAATCCCACAATCACAATCACACAATCACAGTCACACAATCACAATCACACAATCACGCAGTCACAATCCCACAATCTCGATCACACAATCACGACCACACAGTCACGATCACACAATCACGATCACACAATCACTATCACACAACCACAACCACACAATCACACAGTCACAATCCCACAATCACGATCACACAATCACGACCACACAGTCACGATCACACAATCGCGATCACACAATCGCGATCACACAATCGCGGTCACACAATCGCGGTCACACAATCACAATCACACAATCACAATCACACAATCACAATCACACAATCACAATCACACAATCACAATCACACAATCACAATCACACAATCACAAGCACACAATCACAATCACACAATCACAATCACAGAATCCTAATCACACAATCAGTATCACACAATCACGATCACATAATCACGGTCACACAATCACGGTCACACAATCACGATCACACAACCACAACCACACAATCACACAGTCACAATCCCACAATCACGATCACACAATCACGACCACACAGTCGCAATCACACAATCGCAATCACATAATCGCAATCACACAATCGCAATCACACAATCACAATCACACAATCACGATCCCACAGTCACGATCCCACAATCACGATCACACAATCACAATCACACAATCACGACCACACAATCACGATCACACAATCACGATCACACAATCACGATCATACAATCACGATCACACAATCACGACCACACAATCACTTCCACACAATCACGACCACACAATCACGATCACACAATCACGATCACACTATCACGATCACACTATCAAAATCACACAATCACAGTCACACAATCACAATCACACAGTCACACAATCACAATCACACAATCACAGTCACACAATCGCAGTCACGCAATCGCAATCACGCAATCGCAATCACGCAATCGCAATCACGCAATCGCAATCACGCAATCGCAATCACGCAATCGCAATCACGCAATCGCAATCACGCAATCGCAATCACACAATCACAAACACGCAGTCGCGATCACACGATCACGATCACACGATCACGATCACACAATCACGATCACACAATCAAGATCACACAATCACGATCACACAATAACAATCACACAATCACAATCACACAATCATAATCACACAATCACAGTCACACAATCACAGTCACACAATCACAATCACACAGTCACACACTCACAATCACAATCACAATCACAGTCACAATCACAATCACAATCACACAATCACAGTCACGATCACACAATCACAATCACACAATCACAATCCCACAATCACAATCACACAATCACAGTCACACAATCACAATCACACAATCACGCAGTCACAATCCCACAATCTCGATCACACAATCACGACCACACAGTCACGATCACACAATCACGATCACACAATCACTATCACACAACCACAACCACACAATCACACAGTCACAATCCCACAATCACGATCACACAATCACGACCACACAGTCACGATCACACAATCGCGATCACACAATCGCGATCACACAATCGCGGTCACACAATCGCGGTCACACAATCGCGATCACACAATCGCGGTCACACAATCGCGATCACACAATCGCGATCACACAATCGCGATCACACAATCGCGATCACAATCGCGATCACACAGTCACAATCCCACAATCACGATCACACAATCACGTCCACACAGTCACAATCACAAAATCGCAATCACAATCACACAATCACAGTCACACAATCACAATCGCACAACCACAACCACAGAATCCCACAGTCACAATCCCACAATCACGGTCACACAATCACAGTCACGATCACACAATTACAATCACACAATCACAATCCCACAATCACAATCACACAATCACAGTCACGATCACACAATCACAATCACACAATCACAATCCCACAATCACAATCACACAATCACATTCACACAATCACAATCACACAATCACACAGTCACAATCCCACAATCACGATCACACAATCACGACCACACAGTCACGATCACACAATCACAATCACACAATCACAATCACACAATCACAATCACACAATCGAAATGACACAATCACAATCAGACAATCACGACCACACAGTCACGATCACACAATCACAATCACACAATCACAAACACACAATCACAATCACACAATCACAATCACACAATCACAATCACACAATCACAATCACACAATCACAATCACACAATCACAGTCACACAATCACAATCACACAGTCACACGATCACAATCACAATCACAGTCACAATCACAATCACAATCACAATCACACAATCACAGTCACGATCACACAATCACAATCACACAATCACAATCCCACAATCACAATCACACAATCACAGTCACACAATCACAATCACACAATCACGCAGTCACAATCCCACAATCACGATCACACAATCACGACTACACAGTCACGATCACACAATCACGATCACACAATCACAATCCCACAATCACAATCACACAATCACAGTCACACAATCACAATCACACAATCACGCAGTCACAATCCCACAATCACGATCACACAATCACGACCACACAGTCACGATCACACAATCACGATCACACAATCACAATCACACAACCACAACCACACAATCACACAGTCACAATCCCACAATCACGATCGCACAATCACGACCACACAGTCACAATCACACAATCGCAATCACAATCACACAATCACAATCGCACAACCACAACCACACAATCCCACAGTCACAATCCCACAATCACGATCACACAAACACGACCACACAGTCACGATCACACAATCGCAATCACACAATCACAATCATACAACCACAATCACACAATCACAACCACACAATCACAATCACACAATCACAATCACACAATCCCAATCACACAATCACAATCACACAATCACGATCCCACAGTCACGATCCCACAATCACGATCACACAATCACGATCACACAATCACAATCACACAATCACGACCACATAATCACGACCACACAATCACGATCACACAATCACGATCACACTATCACGATCACCCAATCACGATCACCCAATCACGATCACCAAATCACGATCACCCAATCACGATCACCCAATCACGGTCACCCAATCACGATCACACGATCACAATCACACGATCACAATCACACAATCACAATCACACAATCACAATCACACAATCACAATAACACAATCACAATCACACAATCACAATCACACAATCACAATCACACAATCACAATCACAGAATCAAACAATCGCAATCAAACAATCGCAATCACACAATCGCAATCACACAATCGCAATCACACAATCGCAATCACACAAACGCAATCACACAATCGCAATCACACAATCGCAATCACACAATCGCAATCACACAATCGCAATCACACAATCGCAATCACACAATCGCAATCACACAATCAAACAATCACACAATCACGATCGCACAATCACGATCGCACAATCACGATCGCACAATCACGACCACACAATCACGATCACACAATCACGATCACACTATCACGATCACACTATCAAAATCACACAATCACAGTCACACAATCACAATCACACAGTCACACAATCACAATCACACAATCACAGTCACACAATCGCAGTCACGCAATCGCAATCACGCAATCGCAATCACGCAATCGCAATCACGCAATCGCAATCACGCAATCGCAATCACGCAATCGCAATCACGCAATCGCAATCACGCAATCGCAATCACACAATCGCAATCACACAATCACAAACACGCAGTCGCGATCACACGATCACGATCACACGATCACGATCACACAATCACGATCACACAATCAAGATCACACAATCACGATCACACAATAACAATCACACAATCACAATCACACAATCATAATCACACAATCACAGTCACACAATCACAATCACACAGTCACACACTCACAATCACAATCACAATCACAGTCACAATCACAATCACAATCACACAATCACAGTCACGATCACACAATCACAATCACACAATCACAATCCCACAATCACAATCACACAATCACAGTCACACAATCACAATCACACAATCACGCAGTCACAATCCCACAATCTCGATCACACAATCACGACCACACAGTCACGATCACACAATCACGATCACACAATCACTATCACACAACCACAACCACACAATCACACAGTCACAATCCCACAATCACGATCACACAATCACGACCACACAGTCACGATCACACAATCGCGATCACACAATCGCGATCACACAATCGCGGTCACACAATCGCGGTCACACAATCGCGATCACACAATCGCGGTCACACAATCGCGATCACACAATCGCGATCACACAATCGCGATCACAATCGCGATCACACAGTCACAATCCCACAATCACGATCACACAATCACGTCCACACAGTCACAATCACAAAATCGCAATCACAATCACACAATCACAGTCACACAATCACAATCGCACAACCACAACCACAGAATCCCACAGTCACAATCCCACAATCACGGTCACACAATCACAGTCACGATCACACAATTACAATCACACAATCACAATCCCACAATCACAATCACACAATCACAGTCACGATCACACAATCACAATCACACAATCACAATCCCACAATCACAATCACACAATCACATTCACACAATCACAATCACACAATCACACAGTCACAATCCCACAATCACGATCACACAATCACGACCACACAGCCACGATCACACAATCACAATCACACAATCACAATCACACAATCACAATCACACAATCGAAATGACACAATCACAATCAGACAATCACGACCACACAGTCACGATCACACAATCACAATCACACAATCACAAACACACAATCACAATCACACAATCACAATCACACAATCACAATCACACAATCACAATCACACAATCACAATCACACAATCACGATCCCACAGTCACGATCCCACAATCACGATCACACAATCACGATCACACAATCACAATCACACAATCACGACCACATAATCACGACCACACAATCACGATCACACAATCACGATCACACTATCACGATCACCCAATCACGATCACCCAATCACGATCACCAAATCACGATCACCCAATCACGATCACCCAATCACGGTCACCCAATCACGATCACACGATCACAATCACACGATCACAATCACACAATCACAATCACACAATCACAATCACACAATCACAATAACACAATCACAATCACACAATCACAATCACACAATCACAATCACACAATCACAATCACAGAATCAAACAATTGCAATCAAACAATCGCAATCACACAATCGCAATCACACAATCGCAATCACACAATCGCAATCACACAAACGCAATCACACAATCGCAATCACACAATCGCAATCACACAATCGCAATCACACAATCGCAATCACACAATCGCAATCACACAATCGCAATCACACAATCAAACAATCACACAATCACGATCGCACAATCACGATCGCACAATCACGATCGCACAATCACGATCGCACAATCACGATCGCACAATCACGATCGCACAATCACGATCACACAATCACCATCACACAATCACGATCACAAAATCACGATCACAATCACGATCACACAATCACGATTACACAATCACGATCACGGAATCCTACTCACACAATCAGGATCGCACAATCACGATCACATAATCACGGTCACACAATCACGGTCACACAATCACGATCACACAATCACGATCACACAATCACACAATCACAATCACAATCACAATCACATAATCACAATCACACAATCACCGTCACACAATCACAATCACACAATCACAATCACACAATCACCATCAAACAATCACGATCACACAATGACGATCACACAATCACAGTCACACAACCACAACCACACAATCACACAGTCACGATCACACAATCGCGATCACACAATCGCGATCACACAATCGCGATCACACAATCGCGATCATACAATTGCGATCACACAATCGCAATCACACAAACGCAATCACACAATCACAATCACACGGTCGCAATCACACGATCGCAATCACACGATCGCAATCACACGATCGCGATCACACGATCACGATCACACGATCACGATCACACGATCACGATCACACGATCACGATCACACGATCACGATCACACGATCACGATCACACTATCACGATCACACTATCACGATCACACAATCACAGTCACACAATCACAATCACACAGTCCCAATCACACAATCGCAATCACAATCACACAATCACAGTCACACAATCACAATCGCACAACCACAACCACACAATCCCACAGTCACAATCCCACAATCACGATCACACAATCACGACCACACAGTCACGATCACACAATCGCAATCACACAATCACAATCACACAATCACAATCACACAATCGCGATCACACAATCGCGATCACACAATCGCGATCACACAATCGCGATCACACAATCACGATCACACAATCACACAAACACAATCCCACAATCACGATCACACAATCACGACCACACATTCACAATCACACAATCGCAATCACAATCACACAATCACAGTCACACAATCACAATCGCACAACCACAACCACACAGTCCCACAGTCACAATCCCACAATCACGGTCACACAATCACAGTCACACAATCACAATCACGCAGTCACACAATTACAATCACAATCACAATCACAATCACAATCTCAATCACAGTCACAATCACAATCACAATCACAATCACACAACCACAGTCACGATCACACAATCACAATCACACAATCACAATCACACAATCACAATCCCACAATCACAATCACACAATCACAGTCACACAATCACAATCCCACAATCACAATCACACAATCACAGTGACACAATCACAATCACACAATCACACAGTCACAATCCCACAATCACGATCACACATTCACGACCACACAATCACGATCACACAATCACGATCACACAATCACAATCACACAATCACAATCACACAATGGCAATCACACAATCACAATCACACAATCACAATCACACAATCACAATCACACAATCACAATCACACAATCACAATCACACAATCACAATCACACAATCACAATCACACAATCACAATCACAAAATCACGATCACAATCACGATCACACAATCACGATTACACAATCACGATCACAGAATCCTACTCACACCATCAGGATCGCACAATCACGATCACATAATCACGGTCACACAATCACGGTCACACAATCACGATCACACAATCACGATCACACAATCACACAATCACAATCACAATCACAATCACATAATCACAATCACACAATCACGATCACACAATCACGATCACACAATCACGATCACACAATCACGATCACACAACCACAACGACACAATCACACAGTCACGATCACACAATCACGATCACACAATCACGATCACACAATCACGATCACACAACCACAACGACACAATCACACAGTCACGATCACACAATCGCGATCACAAAATCGCGATCACACAATCGCGATCACACAATCGCGATCACACAATCGCGGTCACACGATCGCGGTCACACAATCGCGATCACACAATCGCGGTCACACAATCGCGATCACACAATCGCGATCACACAATCGCGATCACACAATCGGGATCACACAATCGCGATCACACAATCGCGATCACAAAATCGCGATCACACAATCGCGATCACACAATCGCGATCACACAATCGCGATCACACAATCGCGATCACACAATCGCGATCACACAATCGCGATCACACAATCGCGATCACACAATCGCGATCACACAATCGCGATCACACAATCGCGATCACACAATCGCGATCACATAATCGCGATCACACAATCACGATCACACAATCACAATCGCACAACCACAACCACACAATCCCACAGTCACAATCCCACAATCACGGTCACACAATCACAGTCACACAATCACAATCACACAGTCACACAATTACAATCACAATCACAATCACAATCACAATCACAATCACAGTCACAATCACAATCACAATCACAATCACACAATCACAGTCACGATCACACAATCACAATCACACAATCACAATCACACAATCACAATCACACAATCACAATCACACGATCGCAATCACACGATCGCAATCACACGATCGCAATCACACGATCGCAATCACACGATCACAGTCACACGATCGCAATCACACGATCACAATCACACGATCACGATCACACGATCACGATTACACTATCACGATCACACAATCACAGTCACACAATCACAATCACACAGTCACGCAATCACAATCACACAATCACAGTCACACAATCACGATCACACAATCGCGATCACACAATCACAATCACACAATCACAATCACACAATCACAATCACACAATCACAATCACACAATCACAATCACACAATCACAATCACAGAATCACAATCACACAATCACGACCACATAATCACGACCACACAATCACGATCACACAATCACGATCACACTATCACGATCACACAATCACGATCACAATCACAATCACAATCACAATCACAATCACAATCACAATCACAATCACAATCACACAATCACAGTCACGATCACACAATCACAATCACACAATCACAATCACACAATCACAATCACACAATCACAATCACACAATCACAATCACACAATCACAATCACAGAATCACAATCACACAATCACGACCACATAATCACGACCACACAATCACGATCACACAATCACAATCACACAATCACAATCACACAATCACGATCACACAATCGCGATCACACAATCACAATCACACAATCACAATCACACAATCACAATCACACAATCACAATCACACAATCACAATCACAGAATCACAATCACACAATCACGACCACATAATCACGACCACACAATCACGATCACACAATCACGATCACACTATCGCGATCACACAATCACGATCACAATCACAATCACAATCACAATCACAATCACAATCACAATCACAATCACACAATCACAGTCACGATCACACAATCACAATCACACAATCACAATCCCACAATCACAATCACACAATTACAGTCACACAATCACAATCACACAATCGCACAGTCACAATCGCATAGTCACAATCCCACAATCACAATCACACAATCACATTCACACAATCACAATCACACAACCACAACCACACAATCCCACAGTCACAATCCCACAATCACGATCACCCAATCACGATCACCCAATCTCGATCACCCAATCACGATCACCCAATCACGATCACCAAATCACGATCACCCAATCACGATCACCCAATCACGGTCACCCAATCACGATCACACGATCACAATCACACGATCACAATCACACAATCACAATCACACAATCACAATCACACAATCACAATCACACAATCACAATAACACAATCGCAATCACACAATCGCAATCACACAATCGCAATCACACAATCGCAATCACACAAACGCAATCACACAATCGCAATCACACAATCGCAATCACACAATCGCAATCACACAATCGCAATCACACAATCGCAATCACACAATCGCAATCACACAATCGCAATCACACAATCGCAATCACACAATCGCAATCACACAATCGCAATCACACAATCGCAATCACACAATCAAACAGTCACACAATCACGATCGCACAATCACGATCGCACAATCACGATCGCACAATCACGCTCGCACATTCATGTTCGCACAATCACGATCGCACAATCACGATCGCACAATCACGATCGCACAATCACGATCGCACAATCACGATCGCACAATCACGATCGCACAATCACGATCGCACAATCACGATCGCACAATCACGATCGCACAATCACGATCGCACAATCACGATCACACAATCACCATCACACAATCACGATCACAAAATCACGATCACAATCACGATCACACAATCACGATTACACAATCACGATCACAGAATCCTACTCACACAATCAGGATCGCACAATCACGATCACATAATCACGGTCACACAATCACGGTCACACAATCACGATCACACGATTACGATCACACAATCACACAATCACAATCACAATCACAATCACATAATCACAATCACACAATCACAATCACACAATCACAATCACACAATCACCATCACACAATCACCATCACACAATCACAATCACACAATCACAATCACACAATCACCATCAAACAATCACGATCACACAATCACGATCACACAATCACAATCACACAACCACAACCACACAATCACACAGTCACGATCACACAATCGCGATCACAGAATCACAATCACACAATCACAATCACGCAATCACAATCACGCAATCACAATCACGCAATCACAATCACGCAATCACAATCACACAATCACAATCACACAATCACAATCACACAATCACAATCACACAATCACAATCACACAATCACAATCACAGAATCCTAATCTCACAATCAGGATCACACAATCACGATCACATAATCACGGTCACACAATCACGGTCACACAATCACGATCACACAACCACAACCACACAATCACACAGTCACAATCCCACAATCACGATCACACAATCACGACCACACAGTCGCAATCACACAATCGCAATCACACAATCGCAATCACACAATCGCAATCACACAATCACAATCACACAATCACGATCCCACAGTCACGATCCCACAATCACGATCACACAATCACAATCACACAATCACGACCACACAATCACGACCACGCAATCACGATCACACAATCACGATCACACAATCACGATCACACAATCACGACCACACAATCACGGCCACACAATCACGACCACACAATCACGATCACACAATCACGATCACACTATCACGATCACACTATCACGATCACACAATCACAGTCACACAATCACAATCACACAGTCACACAATCACAATCACACAATCACAGTCACACAATCGCAGTCACACAATCGCAATCACGCAATCGCAATCACGCAATCGCAATCACGCAATCGCAATCACGCAATCGCAATCACGCAATCGCAATCACGCAATCGCAATCACGCAATCGCAATCACACAATCGCAATCACACAATCACAAACACGCAGTCCCGATCACACGATCACGATCACACGATCACGATCACACAATCACGATCACACAATCAAGATCACACAATCACGATCACACAATAACAATCACACAATCACAATCACACAATCATAATCACACAATCACAGTCACACAATCACAGTCACACAATCACAATCACACAGTCACACACTCACAATCACAATCACAATCACAGTCACAATCACAATCACAATCACACAATCACAGTCACGATCACACAATCACAATCACACAATCACAATCCCACAATCACAATCACACAATCACAGTCACACAATCACAATCACACAATCACGCAGTCACAATCCCACAATCTCGATCACACAATCACGACCACACAGTCACGATCACACAATCACGATCACACAATCACTATCACACAACCACAACCACACAATCACACAGTCACAATCCCACAATCACGATCACACAATCACGACCACACAGTCACGATCACACAATCGCGATCACACAATCGCGATCACACAATCGCGGTCACACAATCGCGGTCACACAATCGCGATCACACAATCGCGGTCACACAATCGCGATCACACAATCGCGATCACACAATCGGGATCACACAATCGCGATCACACAATCGCGATCACACAATCGCGATCACACAATCGCGATCACACAATCGCGATCACACAATCGCGATCACACAATCGCGATCACACAATCGCGATCACACAATCGCGATCACACAATCGCGATCACACAATCGCGATCACACAATCGCGATCACACAATCGCGATCACAAAATCGCGATCACACAATCGCGATCACACAATCACGATCACACAATCACACAGTCACAATCCCACAATCACGATCACACAATCACGACCACACAGTCACAATCACACAATCGCAATCACAATCACACAATCACAGTCACACAATCACAATCGCACAACCACAACCACACAATCCCACAGTCACAATCCCACAATCACGGTCACACAATCACAGTCACACAATCACAATCACACAGTCACACAATTACAATCACAATCACAATCACAATCACAATCACAATCACAATCACAGTCACAATCACAATCACAATCACAATCACACAATCACAGTCACGATCACACAATCACAATCACACAATCACAATCACACAATCACAATCACACAATCACAATCACACAATCACAATCACACAATCACAATCACACAATCACAATCACACAATCGCAATCACACAAACGCAATCACACAATCACAATCACACGATCGCAATCACACGATCGCAGTCACACGATCGCAATCACACGATCGCAATCACACGATCACAATCACACGATCGCAATCACACTATCACAATCACACGATCACGATCACACGATCACGATCACACTATCACGATCACACAATCACAGTCACACAATCACAATCACACAGTCACGCAACCACAACCACACAATCCCACAGTCACAATCCCACAATCACGATCACACATTC
Organism: Megachile rotundata; assembly: GCF_050947335.1. Lineage (NCBI taxonomy): Eukaryota > Metazoa > Arthropoda > Insecta > Hymenoptera > Megachilidae > Megachile > Megachile rotundata. The sequence goes on along the minus strand of NW_027473339.1, from coordinate 886,970 downwards.
ACGACCACACAATCCCGATCACACAATCACGATCACACAATCACAATCACACAATCACAATCACACAATCACAATCACACAATCGCAATCACACAATCACAATCACACAATCACAATCACACAATCACAATCACACAATCACAGTCACACAATCACAATCACACAATCACACAGTCACAATCCCACAATCACGATCACACATTCACGACCACACAGTCACGATCACACAATCGCAATCACACAATCACAATCACACAACCACAATCACACAATCACAATCACACAATCACAATCACACAATCACAATCACACAATCACAATCACACAATCACAATCACACAATCACAATCACACAGTCACAATCACACAATCGCAATCACAATCACACAATCACAGTCACACAATCACAATCGCACAACCACAACCACACAATCCCACAGTCACAATCCCACAATCACGGTCACACAATCACAGTCACACAATCACAATCACACAGTCACACAATTACAATCACAATCACAACCACAATCACAATCACAATCACAGTCACAATCACAATCACAATCACAATCACACAATCGCAATCACAATCACACAATCACAGTCACACAATCACAATCGCACAACCACAACCACACAATCCCACAGTCACAATCTCACAATCACGATCACACAATCACGACCACACAGTCACGATCACACAATCGCAATCACACAATCACAATCACACAATCACAATCACACAATCACAATCACACAATCACAATCACACAATCACAATCACGCAATCACAATCACGCAATCACAATCACGCAATCACAATCACGCAATCACAATCACGCAATCACAATCACGCAATCACAATCACGCAATCACAATCACACAATCACAATCACACAATCACAATCACACAATCACAATCACACAATCACAATCACACAATCACAATCACACAATCGCAATCACACAAACGCAATCACACGATCACAATCACACGATCGCAATCACACGATCGCAATCACACGATCGCAATCACCCGATCGCAATCACACGATCATAATCACACGATCGCAATCACACGATCAGAATCACACGATCACGATCACACGATCACGATCACACTATCACGATCACACAATATCAGTCACACAATCACAATCACACAGTCACGCAATCACAATCACACAATCACAGTCACGATCACACAATCACATCACACAATCGCAATCCCACAATCACAATCACACAATCACAGTCACACAATCACAATCAGACAATCACACAGTCACAATCCCACAATCACGATCACACATTCACGACCACACAATCACGATCACACAATCACGATCACACAATCACAATCACACAATCACAATCACACAATCACGATCACACAATCGCAATCACACAATCACAATCACACAATCACAATCACACAATCACAATCACACAATCACAATCACAGAATCACAATCACACAATCACGACCACAGAATCACGACCACACAATCACAATCACACAATCACAATCACACAATCACAATCACACAATCACAATCACACAATCACAATCACACAATCGCAATCACACAAACGCAATCACACAATCACAATCACACGATCGCAATCACACGATCGCAATCACACGATCGCAATCACACGATCGCAATCACACGATCGCAATCACACGATCATAATCACACGATCGCAATCACACGATCAGAATCACACGATCACGATCACACGATCACGATCACACTATCACGATCACACAATATCAGTCACACAATCACAATCACACAGTCACGCAATCACAATCACACAATCACAGTCACGATCACACAATCACAATCACACAATCTCAATCCCACAATCACAATCACACAATCACAGTCACACAATCACAATCAGACAATCACACAGTCACAATCCCACAATCACGATCACACATTCACGACCACACAATCACGATCACACAATCACGATCACACAATCACAATCACACAATCACAATCACACAATCACGATCACACAATCGCGATCACATAATCACAATCACACAATCACAATCACACAATCACAATCACACAATCACAATCACAGAATCACAATCACACAATCACGACCACATAATCACGACCACACAATCACGATCACACAATCACGATCACACTATCACGATCACACAATCACGATCACAATCACAATCACAATCACAATCACAATCACAATCACAATCACAATCACAATCACAATCACAATCACACAATCACAGTCACGATCACACAATCACAATCACACAATCACAATCCCACAATCACAATCACACAATTACAGTCACACAATCACAATCACACAATCGCACAGTCAGAATCCCACAATCACAATCACACAATCACATTCACACAATCACAATCACACAACCACAACCACACAATCCCACAGTCACAATCCCACAATCACGATCACCCAATCACGATCACCCAATCTCGATCACCCAATCACGATCACCCAATCACGATCACCAAATCACGATCACCCAATCACGATCACCCAATCACGGTCACCCAATCACGATCACACGATCACAATCACACGATCACAATCACACAATCACAATCACACAATCACAATCACACAATCACAATCACACAATCACAATCACACAATCACAATAACACAATCGCAATCACACAATCGCAATCACACAATCGCAATCACACAATCGCAATCACACAAACGCAATCACACAATCGCAATCACACAATCGCAATCACACAATCGCAATCACACAATCGCAATCACACAATCGCAATCACACAATCGCAATCACACAATCGCAATCACACAATCGCAATCACACAATCGCAATCACACAATCGCAATCACACAATCAAACAGTCACACAATCACGATCGCACAATCACGATCGCACAATCACGCTCGCACATTCAAGTTCGCACAATCACGATCGCACAATCACGATCGCACAATCACGATCGCACAATCACGATCGCACAATCACGATCGCACAATCACGATCGCACAATCACGATCGCACAATCACGATCGCACAATCACGATCGCACAATCACGATCGCACAATCACGATCACACAATCACCATCACACAATCACGATCACAAAATCACGATCACAATCACGATCACACAATCACGATTACACAATCACGATCACAGAATCCTACTCACACAATCAGGATCGCACAATCACGATCACATAATCACGGTCACACAATCACGGTCACACAATCACGATCACACGATTACGATCACACAATCACACAATCACAATCACAATCACAATCACATAATCACAATCACACAATCACAATCACTCAATCACAATCACACAATCACCATCACACAATCACCATCACACAATCACAATCACACAATCACAATCACACAATCACCATCAAACAATCACGAACACACAATCACGATCACACAATCACAATCACACAACCACAACCACACAATCACACAGTCACGATCACACAATCGCGATCACACAATCGCGATCACACAATCGCGATCATACAATTGCGATCACACAATCGCAATCACAGAAACGCAATCACACAATCACACAATCACAATCACACGATCACAATCACACGATCACGATCACACGATCACGATCACACTATCACGATCACACAATCATAGTCACACAATCACAATCACACAGTCACGCAATCACAATCACACAATCACAGTCACGATCACACAATCACAATCACACAATCTCAATCCCACAATCACAATCAGACAATCACAGTCACACAATCACAATCACACAATCACAATCACGCAATCACAATCACGCAATCACAATCACGCAATCACAATCACGCAATCACAATCACACAATCACAATCACACAATCACAATCACACAATCACAATCACACAATCACAATCACACAATCACAATCACACAATCACAATCACACAATCACAATCACACAATCACAATCACAATCACACAATCACAATCACACAATCACAATCACACAATCACAATCACACAATCACAATCACACAATCACAATCACAGAATCCTAATCACACAATCAGGATCACACAATCACGATCACATAATCACGGTCACACAATCACGGTCACACAGTCACGATCACACAACCACAACCACACAATCACACAGTCACAATCCCACAATCACGATCACACAATCACGACCACACAGTCGCAATCACACAATCGCAATCACACAATCGCAATCACACAATCGCAATCACACAATCACAATCACACAATCACGATCCCACAGTCACGATCCCACAATCACGATCACACAATCACAATCACACAATCACGACCACACAATCACGACCACGCAATCACGATCACACAATCACGATCACACAATCACGATCACACAATCACGACCACACAATCACGACCACACAATCACGACCACACAATCACGATCACACAATCACGATCACACTATCACGATCACACTATCACGATCACACAATCACAGTCACACAATCACAATCACACAGTCACACAATCACAATCACACAATCACAGTCACACAATCGCAGTCACACAATCGCAATCACGCAATCGCAATCACGCAATCGCAATCACGCAATCGCAATCACGCAATCGCAATCACGCAATCGCAATCACGCAATCGCAATCACGCAATCGCAATCACGCAATCGCAATCACACAATCGCAATCACACAATCACAAACACGCTGTCGCGATCACACGATCACGATCACACGATCACGATCACACAATCACGATCACACAATCAAGATCACACAATCACGATCACACAATAACAATCACACAATCACAATCACACAATCATAATCACACAATCACAGTCACACAATCACAGTCACACAATCACAATCACACAGTCACACACTCACAATCACAATCACAATCACAGTCACAATCACAATCACAATCACACAATCACAGTCACGATCACACAATCACAATCACACAATCACAATCCCACAATCACAATCACACAATCACAGTCACACAATCACAATCACACAATCACGCAGTCACAATCCCACAATCTCGATCACACAATCACGACCACACAGTCACGATCACACAATCACGATCACACAATCACAATCACACAACCACAACCACACAATCACACAGTCACAATCCCACAATCACGATCACACAATCACGACCACACAGTCACGATCACACAATCGCGATCACACAATCGCGATCACACAATCGCGGTCACACAATCGCGGTCACACAATCGCGGTCACACAATCGCGGTCACACAATCGCGATCACACAATCGCGATCACACAATCGCGATCACACAATCGGGATCACACAATCGCGATCACACAATCGCGATCACACAATCGCGATCACACAATCGCGATCACACAATCCCGATCACACAATCGCGATCACACAATCGGGATCACACAATCGCGATCACACAATCGCGATCACACAATCGCGATCACACAATCGCGATCACACAATCGCGATCACACAATCGCGATCACACAATCGCGATCACACAATCGCGATCACACAATCGCGATCACAAAATCGCGATCACACAATCGCGATCACACAATCACGATCACACAATCACACAGTCACAATCCCACAATCACGATCACACAATCACGACCACACAGTCACAATCACACAATCGCAATCACAATCACACAATCACAGTCACACAATCACAATCGCACAACCACAACCACACAATCCCACAGTCACAATCCCACAATCACGGTCACACAATCACAGTCACACAATCACAATCACACAGTCACACAATTACAATCACAATCACAATCACAATCACAATCACAATCACAATCACAGTCACAATCACAATCACAATCACAATCACACAATCACAGTCACGATCACACAATCACAATCACACAATCACAATCACACAATCACAATCACACAATCACAATCACACAATCACAATCACACAATCGCAATCACACAAACGCAATCACACAATCACAATCACACGATCGCAATCACACGATCGCAATCACACGATCGCAATCACACGATCGCAATCACACGATCACAATCACACGATCGCAATCACACTATCACAATCACACGATCACGATCACACGATCACGATCACACTATCACGATCACACAATCACAGTCACACAATCACAATCACACAGTCACGCAACCACAACCACACAATCCTACAGTCACAATCCCACAATCACGATCACACATTCACGACCACACAATCCCGATCACACAATCACGATCACACAATCACAATCACACAATCACAATCACACAATCACAATCACACAATCGCAATCACACAATCACAATCACACAATCACAATCACACAATCACAATCACACAATCACAGTCACACAATCACAATCACAAAATCACACAGTCACAATCCCACAATCACGATCACACATTCACGACCACACAGTCACGATCACACAATCGCAATCACACAATCACAATCATACAACCACAATCACACAATCACAATCACACAATCACAATCACACAATCACAATCACACAATCACAATCACACAATCACAATCACACAATCACAATCACACAGTCACAATCACACAATCGCAATCACAATCACACAATCACAGTCACACAATCACAATCGCACAACCACAACCACACAATCCCACAGTCACAATCCCACAATCACGGTCACACAATCACAGTCACACAATCACAATCACACAGTCACACAATTACAATCACAATCACAATCACAATCACAATCACAATCACAGTCACAATCACAATCACAATCACAATCACACAATCGCAATCACAATCACACAATCACAGTCACACAATCACAATCGCACAACCACAACCACACAATCCCACAGTCACAATCCCACAATCACGATCACACAATCACGACCACACAGTCACGATCACACAATCGCAATCACACAATCACAATCACACAATCACAATCACACAATCACAATCACACAATCACAATCACACAATCACAATCACGCAATCACAATCACGCAATCACAATCACGCAATCACAATCACGCAATCACAATCACGCAATCACAATCACGCAATCACAATCACGCAATCACAATCACACAATCACAATCACACAATCACAATCACACAATCACAATCACACAATCACAATCACACAATCGCAATCACACAAACGCAATCACACGATCACAATCACACGATCGCAATCACACGATCGCAATCACACGATCGCAATCACCCGATCGCAATCACACGATCATAATCACACGATCGCAATCACACGATCAGAATCACACGATCACGATCACACGATCACGATCACACAATATCAGTCACACAATCACAATCACACAGTCACGCAATCACAATCACACAATCACAGTCACGATCACACAATCACATCACACAATCTCAATCCCACAATCACAATCACACAATCACAGTCACACAATCACAATCAGACAATCACACAGTCACAATCCCACAATCACGATCACACATTCACGACCACACAATCACGATCACACAATCACGATCACACAATCACAATCACACAATCACAATCACACAATCACGATCACACAATCGCAATCACACAATCACAATCACACAATCACAATCACACAATCACAATCACACAATCACAATCACAGAATCACAATCACACAATCACGACCACATAATCACGACCACACAATCACAATCACACAATCACAATCACACAATCACAATCACACAATCACAATCACACAATCACAATCACACAATCGCAATCACACAAACGCAATCACACAATCACAATCACACGATCGCAATCACACGATCGCAATCACACGATCGCAATCACACGATCGCAATCACACGATCGCAATCACACGATCATAATCACACGATCGCAATCACACGATCAGAATCACACGATCACGATCACACGATCACGATCACACTATCACGATCACACAATATCAGTCACACAATCACAATCACACAGTCACGCAATCACAATCACACAATCACAGTCACGATCACACAATCACAATCACACAATCTCAATCCCACAATCACAATCACACAATCACAGTCACACAATCACAATCAGACAATCACACAGTCACAATCCCACAATCACGATCACACATTCACGACCACACAATCACGATCACACAATCACGATCACACAATCACAATCACACAATCACAATCACACAATCACGATCACACAATCGCGATCACACAATCACAATCACACAATCACAATCACACAATCACAATCACACAATCACAATCACAGAATCACAATCACACAATCACGACCACATAATCACGACCACACAATCACGATCACACAATCACGATCACACTATCACGATCACACAATCACGATCACAATCACAATCACAATCACAATCACAATCACAATCACAATCACAATCACAATCACAATCACAATCACAATCACACAATCACAGTCACGATCACACAATCACAATCACACAATCACAATCCCACAATCACAATCACACAATTACAGTCACACAATCACAATCACACAATCGCACAGTCACAATCCCACAATCACAATCACACAATCACATTCACACAATCACAATCACACAACCACAACCACACAATCCCACAGTCACAATCCCACAATCACGATCACCCAATCACGATCACCCAATCTCGATCACCCAATCACGATCACCCAATCACGATCACCAAATCACGATCACCCAATCACGATCACCCAATCACGGTCACCCAATCACGATCACACGATCACAATCACACGATCACAATCACACAATCACAATCACACAATCACAATCACACAATCACAATCACACAATCACAATAACACAATCGCAATCACACAATCGCAATCACACAATCGCAATCACACAATCGCAATCACACAAACGCAATCACACAATCGCAATCACACAATCGCAATCACACAATCGCAATCACACAATCGCAATCACACAATCGCAATCACACAATCGCAATCACACAATCGCAATCACACAATCGCAATCACACAATCGCAATCACACAATCGCAATCACACAATCGCAATCACACAATCGCAATCACACAATCGCAATCACACAATCAAACAGTCACACAATCACGATCGCACAATCACGATCGCACAATCACGCTCGCACATTCAAGTTCGCACAATCACGATCGCACAATCACGATCGCACAATCACGATCGCACAATCACGATCGCACAATCACGATCGCACAATCACGATCGCACAATCACGATCGCACAATCACGATCGCACAATCACGATCGCACAATCACGATCGCACAATCACGATCACACAATCACCATCACACAATCACGATCACAAAATCACGATCACAATCACGATCACACAATCACGATTACACAATCACGATCACAGAATCCTACTCACACAATCAGGATCGCACAATCACGATCACATAATCACGGTCACACAATCACGGTCACACAATCACGATCACACGATTACGATCACACAATCACACAATCACAATCACAATCACAATCACATAATCACAATCACACAATCACAATCACTCAATCACAATCACACAATCACCATCACACAATCACCATCACACAATCACAATCACACAATCACAATCACACAATCACCATCAAACAATCACGAACACACAATCACGATCACACAATCACAATCACACAACCACAACCACACAATCACACAGTCACGATCACACAATCGCGATCACACAATCGCGATCACACAATCGCGATCATACAATTGCGATCACACAATCGCAATCACACAAACGCAATCACACAATCACACAATCACAATCACACGATCACAATCACACGATCACGATCACACGATCACGATCACACTATCACGATCACACAATCATAGTCACACAATCACAATCACACAGTCACGCAATCACAATCACACAATCACAGTCACGATCACACAATCACATCACAAAAATCTCAATCCCACAATCACAATCACACAATCACAGTCACACAATCACAATCAGACAATCACACAGTCACAATCCCACAATCACGATCACACATTCACGACCACACAATCACGATCACACAATCACGATCACACAATCACAATCACACAATCACAATCACACAATCACAATCACGCAATCGCAATCACACAATCACAATCACACAATCACAATCACACAATCACAATCACACAATCACAATCACAGAATCACAATCACACAATCACGACCACATAATCACGACCACACAATCACAATCACACAATCACAATCACACAATCACAATCACACAATCACAATCACACAATCACAATCACACAATCGCAATCACACAAACGCAATCACACAATCACAATCACACGATCGCAATCACACGATCGCAATCACACGATCGCAATCACACGATCGCAATCACACGATCGCAATCACACGATCATAATCACACGATCGCAATCACACGATCAGAATCACACGATCACGATCACACGATCACGATCACACTATCACGATCACACAATATCAGTCACACAATCACAATCACACAGTCACGCAATCACAATCACACAATCACAGTCACGATCACACAATCACAATCACACAATCTCAATCCCACAATCACAATCACACAATCACAGTCACACAATCACAATCAGACAATCACACAGTCACAATCCCACAATCACGATCACACATTCACGACCACACAATCACGATCACACAATCACGATCACACAATCACAATCACACAATCACAATCACACAATCACGATCACACAATCGCGATCACACAATCACAATCACACAATCACAATCACACAATCACAATCACAGAATCACAATCACACAATCACGACCACATAATCACGACCACACAATCACGATCACACAATCACGATCACACTATCACGATCACACAATCACGATCACAATCACAATCACAATCACAATCACAATCACAATCACAATCACAATCACAATCACAATCACAATCACACAATCACAGTCACGATCACACAATCACAATCACACAATCACAATCCCACAATCACAATCACACAATTACAGTCACACAATCACAATCACACAATCGCACAGTCACAATCCCACAATCACAATCACACAATCACATTCACACAATCACAATCACACAACCACAACCACACAATCCCACAGTCACAATCCCACAATCACGATCACCCAATCACGATCACCCAATCTCGATCACCCAATCACGATCACCCAATCACGATCACCAAATCACGATCACCCAATCACGATCACCCAATCACGGTCACCCAATCACGATCACACGATCACAATCACACGATCACAATCACACAATCACAATCACACAATCACCATCAAACAATCACGAACACACAATCACGATCACACAATCGCAATCACACAAACGCAATCACACGATCACAATCACACGATCGCAATCACACGATCGCAATCACACGATCGCAATCACCCGATCGCAATCACACGATCATAATCACACGATCGCAATCACACGATCAGAATCACACGATCACGATCACACGATCACGATCACACAATATCAGTCACACAATCACAATCACACAGTCACGCAATCACAATCACACAATCACAGTCACGATCACACAATCACATCACACAATCTCAATCCCACAATCACAATCACACAATCACAGTCACACAATCACAATCAGACAATCACACAGTCACAATCCCACAATCACGATCACACATTCACGACCACACAATCACGATCACACAATCACGATCACACAATCACAATCACACAATCACAATCACACAATCACGATCACACAATCGCAATCACACAATCACAATCACACAATCACAATCACACAATCACAATCACACAATCACAATCACAGAATCACAATCACACAATCACGACCACATAATCACGACCACACAATCACAATCACACAATCACAATCACACAATCACAATCACACAATCACAATCACACAATCACAATCACACAATCGCAATCACACAAACGCAATCACACAATCACAATCACACGATCGCAATCACACGATCGCAATCACACGATCGCAATCACACGATCGCAATCACACGATCGCAATCACACGATCATAATCACACGATCGCAATCACACGATCAGAATCACACGATCACGATCACACGATCACGATCACACTATCACGATCACACAATATCAGTCACACAATCACAATCACACAGTCACGCAATCACAATCACACAATCACAGTCACGATCACACAATCACAATCACACAATCTCAATCCCACAATCACAATCACACAATCACAGTCACACAATCACAATCAGACAATCACACAGTCACAATCCCACAATCACGATCACACATTCACGACCACACAATCACGATCACACAATCACGATCACACAATCACAATCACACAATCACAATCACACAATCACGATCACACAATCGCGATCACACAATCACAATCACACAATCACAATCACACAATCACAATCACACAATCACAATCACAGAATCACAATCACACAATCACGACCACATAATCACGACCACACAATCACGATCACACAATCACGATCACACTATCACGATCACACAATCACGATCACAATCACAATCACAATCACAATCACAATCACAATCACAATCACAATCACAATCACAATCACAATCACAATCACACAATCACAGTCACGATCACACAATCACAATCACACAATCACAATCCCACAATCACAATCACACAATTACAGTCACACAATCACAATCACACAATCGCACAGTCACAATCCCACAATCACAATCACACAATCACATTCACACAATCACAATCACACAACCACAACCACACAATCCCACAGTCACAATTCCACAATCACGATCACCCAATCACGATCACCCAATCTCGATCACCCAATCACGATCACCCAATCACGATCACCAAATCACGATCACCCAATCACGATCACCCAATCACGGTCACCCAATCACGATCACACGATCACAATCACACGATCACAATCACACAATCACAATCACACAATCACAATCACACAATCACAATCACACAATCACAATAACACAATCGCAATCACACAATCGCAATCACACAATCGCAATCACACAATCGCAATCACACAAACGCAATCACACAATCGCAATCACACAATCGCAATCACACAATCGCAATCACACAATCGCAATCACACAATCGCAATCACACAATCGCAATCACACAATCGCAATCACACAATCGCAATCACACAATCGCAATCACACAATCGCAATCACACAATCGCAATCACACATTCACGACCACACAATCGCAATCACACAATCACGATCACACAATCACAATCACACAATCACAATCACACAATCACGATCACACAATCGCAATCACACAATCACAATCACACAATCACAATCACACAATCACAATCACACAATCACAATCACAGAATCACAATCACACAATCACGACCACATAATCACGACCACACAATCACAATCACACAATCACAATCACACAATCACAATCACACAATCACAATCACACAATCACAATCACACAATCGCAATCACACAAACGCAATCACACAATCACAATCACACGATCGCAATCACACGATCGCAATCACACGATCGCAATCACACGATCGCAATCACACGATCGCAATCACACGATCATAATCACACGATCGCAATCACACGATCAGAATCACACGATCACGATCACACGATCACGATCACACTATCACGATCACACAATATCAGTCACACAATCACAATCACACAGTCACGCAATCACAATCACACAATCACAGTCACGATCACACAATCACAATCACACAATCTCAATCCCACAATCACAATCACACAATCACAGTCACACAATCACAATCACACAATCGCACAGTCACAATCCCACAATCACAATCACACAATCACATTCACACAATCACAATCACACAACCACAACCACACAATCCCACAGTCACAATCCCACAATCACGATCACCCAATCACGATCACCCAATCTCGATCACCCAATCACGATCACCCAATCACGATCACCAAATCACGATCACCCAATCACGATCACCCAATCACGGTCACCCAATCACGATCACACGATCACAATCACACGATCACAATCACACAATCACAATCACACAATCACCATCAAACAATCACGAACACACAATCACGATCACACAATCACAATCACACAACCACAACCACACAATCACACAGTCACGATCACACAATCGCGATCACACAATCGCGATCACACAATCGCGATCACACAATCGCGATCATACAATTGCGATCACACAATCGCAATCACACAAACGCAATCACACAATCACACAATCACAATCACACGATCACAATCACACGATCACGATCACACGATCACGATCACACTATCACGATCACACAATCATAGTCACACAATCACAATCACACAGTCACGCAATCACAATCACACAATCACAGTCACGATCACACAATCACAATCACACAATCTCAATCCCACAATCACAATCAGACAATCACAGTCACACAATCACAATCACACAATCACACAGTCACAATCCCACAATCACAATCACACAATCACGACCACACAATCACGATCACACAATCACGATCACACAATCACAATCACACAATCACAATCACGCAATCACAATCACGCAATCACAATCACGCAATCACAATCACGCAATCACAATCACGCAATCACAATCACACAATCACAATCACACAATCACAATCACACAATCACAATCACACAATCACAATCACGCAATCACAATCACACAATCACAATCACACAATCACAATCACACAATCACAATCACACAATCACAATCACACAATCACAATCACACAATCACAATCACACAATCACAATCACACAATCACAATCACACAATCACAATCACACAATCACAATCACAGAATCCTAATCACACAATCAGGATCACACAATCACGATCACATAATCACGGTCACACAATCACGGTCACACAATCACGATCACACAACCACAACCACACAATCACACAGTCACAATCCCACAATCACGATCACACAATCACGACCACACAGTCGCAATCACACAATCGCAATCACACAATCGCAATCACACAATCGCAATCACACAATCACAATCACACAATCACGATCCCACAGTCACGATCCCACAATCACGATCACACAATCACAATCACACAATCACGACCACACAATCACGACCACGCAATCACGATCACACAATCACGATCACACAATCACGATCACACAATCACGACCACACAATCACGACCACACAATCACGACCACACAATCACGATCACACAATCACGATCACACTATCACGATCACACTATCACGATCACACAATCACAGTCACACAATCACAATCACACAGTCACACAATCACAATCACACAATCACAGTCACACAATCGCAGTCACACAATCGCAATCACGCAATCGCAATCACGCAATCGCAATCACGCAATCGCAATCACGCAATCGCAATCACGCAATCGCAATCACGCAATCGCAATCACACAATCGCAATCACACAATCACAAACACGCTGTCGCGATCACACGATCACGATCACACGATCACGATCACACAATCACGATCACACAATCAAGATCACACAATCACGATCACACAATAACAATCACACAATCGCAATCACACAATCATAATCACACAATCACAGTCACACAATCACAGTCACACAATCACAATCACACAGTCACACACTCACAATCACAATCACAATCACAGTCACAATCACAATCACAATCACACAATCACAGTCACGATCACACAATCACAATCACACAATCACAATCCCACAATCACAATCACACAATTACAGTCACACAATCACAATCACACAATCGCACAGTCACAATCCCACAATCACAATCACACAATCACATTCACACAATCACAATCACACAATCACGATCACACAATCGCGATCACACAATCACAATCACACAATCACAATCACACAATCACAATCACACAATCACAATCACAGAATCACAATCACACAATCACGACCACATAATCACGACCACACAATCACGATCACACAATCACGATCACACTATCACGATCACACAATCACGATCACAATCACAATCACAATCACAATCACAATCACAATCACAATCACAATCACAATCACAATCACAATCACAATCACACAATCACAGTCACGATCACACAATCACAATCACACAATCACAATCCCACAATCACAATCACACAATTACAGTCACACAATCACAATCACACAATCGCACAGTCACAATCCCACAATCACAATCACACAATCACATTCACACAATCACAATCACACAACCACAACCACACAATCCCACAGTCACAATTCCACAATCACGATCACCCAATCACGATCACCCAATCTCGATCACCCAATCACGATCACCCAATCACGATCACCAAATCACGATCACCCAATCACGATCACCCAATCACGGTCACCCAATCACGATCACACGATCACAATCACACGATCACAATCACACAATCACAATCACACAATCACAATCACACAATCACAATCACACAATCACAATAACACAATCGCAATCACACAATCGCAATCACACAATCGCAATCACACAATCGCAATCACACAAACGCAATCACACAATCGCAATCACACAATCGCAATCACACAATCGCAATCACACAATCGCAATCACACAATCGCAATCACACAATCGCAATCACACAATCGCAATCACACAATCGCAATCACACAATCGCAATCACACAATCGCAATCACACAATCGCAATCACACATTCACGACCACACAATCGCAATCACACAATCACGATCACACAATCACAATCACACAATCACAATCACACAATCACGATCACACAATCGCAATCACACAATCACAATCACACAATCACAATCACACAATCACAATCACACAATCACAATCACAGAATCACAATCACACAATCACGACCACATAATCACGACCACACAATCACAATCACACAATCACAATCACACAATCACAATCACACAATCACAATCACACAATCACAATCACACAATCGCAATCACACAAACGCAATCACACAATCACAATCACACGATCGCAATCACACGATCGCAATCACACGATCGCAATCACACGATCGCAATCACACGATCGCAATCACACGATCATAATCACACGATCGCAATCACACGATCAGAATCACACGATCACGATCACACGATCACGATCACACTATCACGATCACACAATATCAGTCACACAATCACAATCACACAGTCACGCAATCACAATCACACAATCACAGTCACGATCACACAATCACAATCACACAATCTCAATCCCACAATCACAATCACACAATCACAGTCACACAATCACAATCACACAATCGCACAGTCACAATCCCACAATCACAATCACACAATCACATTCACACAATCACAATCACACAACCACAACCACACAATCCCACAGTCACAATCCCACAATCACGATCACCCAATCACGATCACCCAATCTCGATCACCCAATCACGATCACCCAATCACGATCACCAAATCACGATCACCCAATCACGATCACCCAATCACGGTCACCCAATCACGATCACACGATCACAATCACACGATCACAATCACACAATCACAATCACACAATCACCATCAAACAATCACGAACACACAATCACGATCACACAATCACAATCACACAACCACAACCACACAATCACACAGTCACGATCACACAATCGCGATCACACAATCGCGATCACACAATCGCGATCACACAATCGCGATCATACAATTGCGATCACACAATCGCAATCACACAAACGCAATCACACAATCACACAATCACAATCACACGATCACAATCACACGATCACGATCACACGATCACGATCACACTATCACGATCACACAATCATAGTCACACAATCACAATCACACAGTCACGCAATCACAATCACACAATCACAGTCACGATCACACAATCACAATCACACAATCTCAATCCCACAATCACAATCAGACAATCACAGTCACACAATCACAATCACACAATCACACAGTCACAATCCCACAATCACAATCACACAATCACGACCACACAATCACGATCACACAATCACGATCACACAATCACAATCACACAATCACAATCACGCAATCACAATCACGCAATCACAATCACGCAATCACAATCACGCAATCACAATCACGCAATCACAATCACACAATCACAATCACACAATCACAATCACACAATCACAATCACACAATCACAATCACGCAATCACAATCACACAATCACAATCACACAATCACAATCACACAATCACAATCACACAATCACAATCACACAATCACAATCACACAATCACAATCACACAATCACAATCACACAATCACAATCACACAATCACAATCACACAATCACAATCACAGAATCCTAATCACACAATCAGGATCACACAATCACGATCACATAATCACGGTCACACAATCACGGTCACACAATCACGATCACACAACCACAACCACACAATCACACAGTCACAATCCCACAATCACGATCACACAATCACGACCACACAGTCGCAATCACACAATCGCAATCACACAATCGCAATCACACAATCGCAATCACACAATCACAATCACACAATCACGATCCCACAGTCACGATCCCACAATCACGATCACACAATCACAATCACACAATCACGACCACACAATCACGACCACGCAATCACGATCACACAATCACGATCACACAATCACGATCACACAATCACGACCACACAATCACGACCACACAATCACGACCACACAATCACGATCACACAATCACGATCACACTATCACGATCACACTATCACGATCACACAATCACAGTCACACAATCACAATCACACAGTCACACAATCACAATCACACAATCACAGTCACACAATCGCAGTCACACAATCGCAATCACGCAATCGCAATCACGCAATCGCAATCACGCAATCGCAATCACGCAATCGCAATCACGCAATCGCAATCACGCAATCGCAATCACACAATCGCAATCACACAATCACAAACACGCTGTCGCGATCACACGATCACGATCACACGATCACGATCACACAATCACGATCACACAATCAAGATCACACAATCACGATCACACAATAACAATCACACAATCGCAATCACACAATCATAATCACACAATCACAGTCACACAATCACAGTCACACAATCACAATCACACAGTCACACACTCACAATCACAATCACAATCACAGTCACAATCACAATCACAATCACACAATCACAGTCACGATCACACAATCACAATCACACAATCACAATCCCACAATCACAATCACACAATTACAGTCACACAATCACAATCACACAATCGCACAGTCACAATCCCACAATCACAATCACACAATCACATTCACACAATCACAATCACACAACCACAACCACACAATCCCACAGTCACAATCCCACAATCACGATCACCCAATCACGATCACCCAATCTCGATCACCCAATCACGATCACCCAATCACGATCACCAAATCACGATCACCCAATCACGATCACCCAATCACGGTCACCCAATCACGATCACACGATCACAATCACACGATCACAATCACACAATCACAATCACACAATCACAATCACACAATCACAATCACACAATCACAATAACACAATCGCAATCACACAATCGCAATCACACAATCGCAATCACACAATCGCAATCACACAAACGCAATCACACAATCGCAATCACACAATCGCAATCACACAATCGCAATCACACAATCGCAATCACACAATCGCAATCACACAATCGCAATCACACAATCGCAATCACACAATCGCAATCACACAATCGCAATCACGCAATCACAATCACGCAATCACAATCACGCAATCACAATCACGCAATCACAATCACGCAATCACAATCACGCAATCACAATCACACAATCACAATCACACAATCACAATCACACAATCACAATCACACAATCACAATCACACAATCACAATCACACAATCGCAATCACACAAACGCAATCACACGATCACAATCACACGATCGCAATCACACGATCGCAATCACACGATCGCAATCACCCGATCGCAATCACACGATCATAATCACACGATCGCAATCACACGATCAGAATCACACGATCACGATCACACGATCACGATCACACTATCACGATCACACAATATCAGTCACACAATCACAATCACACAGTCACGCAATCACAATCACACAATCACAGTCACGATCACACAATCACATCACACAATCTCAATCCCACAATCACAATCACACAATCACAGTCACACAATCACAATCAGACAATCACACAGTCACAATCCCACAATCACGATCACACATTCACGACCACACAATCACGATCACACAATCACGATCACACAATCACAATCACACAATCACAATCACACAATCACGATCACACAATCGCAATCACACAATCACAATCACACAATCACAATCACACAATCACAATCACACAATCACAATCACAGAATCACAATCACACAATCACGACCACATAATCACGACCACACAATCACAATCACACAATCACAATCACACAATCACAATCACACAATCACAATCACACAATCACAATCACACAATCGCAATCACACAAACGCAATCACACAATCACAATCACACGATCGCAATCACACGATCGCAATCACACGATCGCAATCACACGATCATAATCACACGATCGCAATCACACGATCAGAATCACACGATCACGATCACACGATCACGATCACACTATCACGATCACACAATATCAGTCACACAATCACAATCACACAGTCACGCAATCACAATCACACAATCACAGTCACGATCACACAATCACAATCACACAATCTCAATCCCACAATCACAATCACACAATCACAGTCACACAATCACAATCAGACAATCACACAGTCACAATCCCACAATCACGATCACACATTCACGACCACACAATCACGATCACACAATCACGATCACACAATCACAATCACACAATCACAATCACACAATCACGATCACACAATCGCGATCACACAATCACAATCACACAATCACAATCACACAATCACAATCACACAATCACAATCACAGAATCACAATCACACAATCACGACCACATAATCACGACCACACAATCACGATCACACAATCACGATCACACTATCACGATCACACAATCACGATCACAATCACAATCACAATCACAATCACAATCACAATCACAATCACAATCACAATCACAATCACAATCACAATCACACAATCACAGTCACGATCACACAATCACAATCACACAATCACAATCCCACAATCACAATCACACAATTACAGTCACACAATCACAATCACACAATCGCACAGTCACAATCCCACAATCACAATCACACAATCACATTCACACAATCACAATCACACAACCACAACCACACAATCCCACAGTCACAATCCCACAATCACGATCACCCAATCACGATCACCCAATCTCGATCACCCAATCACGATCACCCAATCACGATCACCAAATCACGATCACCCAATCACGATCACCCAATCACGGTCACCCAATCACGATCACACGATCACAATCACACGATCACAATCACACAATCACAATCACACAATCACAATCACACAATCACAATCACACAATCACAATAACACAATCGCAATCACACAATCGCAATCACACAATCGCAATCACACAATCGCAATCACACAAACGCAATCACACAATCGCAATCACACAATCGCAATCACACAATCGCAATCACACAATCGCAATCACACAATCGCAATCACACAATCGCAATCACACAATCGCAATCACACAATCGCAATCACACAATCGCAATCACACAATCGCAATCACACAATCGCAATCACACAATCGCAATCACACAATCGCAATCACACAATCAAACAGTCACACAATCACGATCGCACAATCACGATCGCACAATCACGCTCGCACATTCAAGTTCGCACAATCACGATCGCACAATCACGATCGCACAATCACGATCGCACAATCACGATCGCACAATCACGATCGCACAATCACGATCGCACAATCACGATCGCACAATCACGATCGCACAATCACGATCGCACAATCACGATCACACAATCACCATCACACAATCACGATCACAAAATCACGATCACAATCACGATCACACAATCACGATTACACAATCACGATCACAGAATCCTACTCACACAATCAGGATCGCACAATCACGATCACATAATCACGGTCACACAATCACGGTCACACAATCACGATCACACGATTACGATCACACAATCACACAATCACAATCACAATCACAATCACATAATCACAATCACACAATCACAATCACTCAATCACAATCACACAATCACAATCACACAATCACAATCACACAATCACAATCACACAATCACAATCACACAATCACAATCACACAATCACAATCACAGAATCCTAATCACACAATCAGGATCACACAATCACGATCACATAATCACGGTCACACAATCACGGTCACACAATCACGATCACACAACCACAACCACACAATCACACAGTCACAATCCCACAATCACGATCACACAATCACGACCACACAGTCGCAATCACACAATCGCAATCACACAATCGCAATCACACAATCGCAATCACACAATCACAATCACACAATCACGATCCCACAGTCACGATCCCACAATCACGATCACACAATCACAATCACACAATCACGACCACACAATCACGACCACGCAATCACGATCACACAATCACGATCACACAATCACGATCACACAATCACGACCACACAATCACGACCACACAATCACGACCACACAATCACGATCACACAATCACGATCACACTATCACGATCACACTATCACGATCACACAATCACAGTCACACAATCACAATCACACAGTCACACAATCACAATCACACAATCACAGTCACACAATCGCAGTCACACAATCGCAATCACGCAATCGCAATCACGCAATCGCAATCACGCAATCGCAATCACGCAATCGCAATCACGCAATCGCAATCACGCAATCGCAATCACACAATCGCAATCACACAATCACAAACACGCTGTCGCGATCACACGATCACGATCACACGATCACGATCACACAATCACGATCACACAATCAAGATCACACAATCACGATCACACAATAACAATCACACAATCGCAATCACACAATCATAATCACACAATCACAGTCACACAATCACAGTCACACAATCACAATCACACAGTCACACACTCACAATCACAATCACAATCACAGTCACAATCACAATCACAATCACACAATCACAGTCACGATCACACAATCACAATCACACAATCACAATCCCACAATCACAATCACACAATCACAGTCACACAATCACAATCACACAATCACGCAGTCACAATCCCACAATCTCGATCACACAATCACGACCACACAGTCACGATCACACAATCACGATCACACAATCACAATCACACAACCACAACCACACAATCACACAGTCACAATCCCACAATCACGATCACACAATCACGACCACACAGTCACGATCACACAATCGCGATCACACAATCGCGATCACACAATCGCGGTCACACAATCGCGGTCACACAATCGCGGTCACACAATCGCGGTCACACAATCGCGATCACACAATCGCGATCACACAATCGCGATCACACAATCGCGATCACACAATCGGGATCACACAATCGCGATCACACAATCGCGATCACACAATCGCGATCACACAATCGCGATCACACAATCGCAATCACACAATCGCAATCACACAATCACAAACACGCTGTCGCGATCACACGATCACGATCACACGATCACGATCACACAATCACGATCACACAATCAAGATCACACAATCACGATCACACAATAACAATCACACAATCGCAATCACACAATCATAATCACACAATCACAGTCACACAATCACAGTCACACAATCACAATCACACAGTCACACACTCACAATCACAATCACAATCACAGTCACAATCACAATCACAATCACACAATCACAGTCACGATCACACAATCACAATCACACAATCACAATCCCACAATCACAATCACACAATCACAGTCACACAATCACAATCACACAATCACGCAGTCACAATCCCACAATCTCGATCACACAATCACGACCACACAGTCACGATCACACAATCACGATCACACAATCACAATCACACAACCACAACCACACAATCACACAGTCACAATCCCACAATCACGATCACACAATCACGACCACACAGTCACGATCACACAATCGCGATCACACAATCGCGATCACACAATCGCGGTCACACAATCGCGGTCACACAATCGCGGTCACACAATCGCGGTCACACAATCGCGATCACACAATCGCGATCACACAATCGCGATCACACAATCGCGATCACACAATCGGGATCACACAATCGCGATCACACAATCGCGATCACACAATCGCGATCACACAATCGCGATCACACAATCGCGATCACACAATCGCGATCACACAATCGCGATCACACAATCGCGATCACACAATCGGGATCACACAATCGCGATCACACAATCGCGATCACACAATCGCGATCACACAATCGCGATCACACAATCGCGATCACACAATCGCGATCACACAATCGCGATCACACAATCGCGATCACAAAATCGCGATCACACAATCGCGATCACACAATCACGATCACACAATCACACAGTCACAATCCCACAATCACGATCACACAATCACGACCACACAGTCACAATCACACAATCGCAATCACAATCACACAATCACAGTCACACAATCACAATCGCACAACCACAACCACACAATCCCACAGTCACAATCCCACAATCACGGTCACACAATCACAGTCACACAATCACAATCACACAGTCACACAATTACAATCACAATCACAATCACAATCACAATCACAATCACAGTCACAATCACAATCACAATCACAATCACACAATCACAGTCACGATCACACAATCACAATCACACAATCACAATCACACAATCACAATCACACAATCACAATCACACAATCACAATCACACAATCACAATCACACAATCGCAATCACACAAACGCAATCACACAATCACAATCACACGATCGCAATCACACGATCGCAATCACACGATCGCAATCACACGATCGCAATCACACGATCACAATCACACGATCGCAATCACACTATCACAATCACACGATCACGATCACACGATCACGATCACACTATCACGATCACACAATCACAGTCACACAATCACAATCACACAGTCACGCAATCACAATCACACAATCACAGTCACGATCACACAATCACAATCACACAATCTCAATCCCACAATCACAATCACACAATCACAGTCACACAATCACAATCACACAATCACACAGTCACAATCCCACAATCACGATCACACATTCACGACCACACAATCACGATCACACAATCACGATCACACAATCACAATCACACAATCACAATCACACAATCACAATCACACAATCGCAATCACACAATCACAATCACACAATCACAATCACACAATCACAATCACACAATAACAATCACACAATCACAATCACACAATCACAATCACACAATCACAATCACACAATCACAATCACACAATCACAATCACACAATCACAATCACACAATCACAATCACACAATCACAATCACACAATCACAATCACACAGTCACAATCACACAATCGCAATCACAATCACACAATCACAGTCACACAATCACAATCGCACAACCACAACCACACAATCCCACAGTCACAATCCCACAATCACGATCACACAATCACGACCACACAGTCACAATCACACAATCACAACCACACAATCACAATCACACAATCACAATCACACAATCACAATCACAGAATCCTAATCACACAATCAGGATCACACAATCACGATCACATAATCACGGTCACACAATCACGGTCACACAATCACGATCACAAAACCACAACCACACAATCACACAGTCACAATCCCACAATCACGATCACACAATCACGACCACACAGTCGCAATCACACAATCGCAATCACACAATCGCAATCACACAATCGCAATCACACAATCGCAATCACACAATCACAATCACACAATCACGATCCCACAGTCACGATCCCACAATCACGATCACACAATCACGATCACACAATCACGAACACACAATCACGACCACACAATCACGACCACACAATCACGATCACACAATCACAGTCACACAATCACAATCACACAGTCACACAATCACAATCACACAATCGCAGTCACACAATCGCAGTCACGCAATCGCAATCACGCAATCGCAATCACGCAATCGCAATCACGCAATCGCAATCACGCAATCGCAATCACGCAATCGCAATCACGCAATCGCAATCACGCAATCGCAATCACGCAATCGCAATCACGCAATCGCAATCACGCAATCGCAATCACGCAATCGCAATCACGCAATCGCAATCACACAATCACAAACACGCAGTCGCGATCACACGATCACGATCACACGATCACGATCACACTATCACGATCACACAATCAAGATCACACAATCACGATCACACAATAACAATCACACAATCACAATCACAATCACAATCACAGTCAGAATCACAATCACAATCACACAATCACAGTCACGATCACTCAATCACAATCACACAATCACGACCACACAGTCACGATCACACAATCACGATCACACAATCACAATCACACAACCACAACCACACAATCACACAGTCACAATCCCACAATCACGATCACACAATCACGACCACACAGTCGCAATCACACAATCACAATCACACAATCACGATCCCACAGTCACGATCCCACAATCGCGATCGCACAATCACAATCACACAATCACGACCACACAATCACGATCACACTATCACGATCGCACAATCACGATCGCGCAATCACGATCGCGCAATCACGATCGCGCAATCACGATCGCGCAATCACGATCGCGCAATCACGATCGCACAACCACGATCGCACAATCACGATCGCACAATCACGATCGCACAATCACGATCACACAATCACGATCACACAATCACCATCACACAATCACGATCACAAAATCACGATCACACAATAACAATCACACAATTACAATCACACAATCACAATCACACAATCACAGTCACACAATCACAATCACACAGTCACACAACCACAATCACAATCACAATCACAGTCACAATCACAATCACAATCACAATCACACAATCACAGTCACGATCACACAATCACAATCACACAATCACAATCCCACAATCACAATCACACAATCACAGACACACAATCACAATCACACAATCACGCAGTCACAATCCCACAATCACGATCGAACAATCACGACCACACAGTCATGATCACACAATCACGATCACACAATCACAATCCCACAATCACAATCAAAAAATCACAGTCACACAATCACAATCACACTATCACGCAGTCACAATCCCACAATCACGATCACACAATCTCGACCACACAGTCACGATCACACAATCACGATCACACAATCACAATCACACAACCACAACCACACAATCACACAGTCACAATCCCACAATCATGATCACACAATCACGACCACACAGTCGCAATCACACAATCACAATCACACAATCACGATCCCACAGTCACGATCCCACAATCACGATCACACAACCACAATCACACAATCACGACCACACAATCACGACCACACAATCACGATCACACAATCACGATCACACTATCACGATCACGCAATCACGATCACACAATCACAATCACACAATCACCATCACACAATCACGATCACACAATCACGATCACACTATCACGATCACACAATCACCATCACACAATCACGATCACAAAATCACGATCACAATCACGATCACACAATCACGATTACACAATCACGATCACAGAATCCTAATCACACAATCAGGATCACACAATCACGATCACATAATCACGGTCACACAATCACGGTCACACAATCACAATCACACAATCACACAATCACAATCACAATCACAATCACATAATCGCAATCACTCAATCGCGATCACACAATCGCGATCACACAATCGCGATCACACAATCGCGATCACACAATCGCGATCACACAATCGCGATCACACAATCGCGATCACACAATCGCGATCACAATCGCGATCACACAATCACACAGTCACAATCCCACAATCACGATCACACAATCACGACCACACAGTCACAATCACACAATCGCAATCACAATCACACAATCACAGTCACACAATCACAATCGCACAACCACACAATCCCACAGTCACAATCCCACAATCACGGTCACACAATCACAGTCACACAATCACAATCACACAATCACAATCCCACAATCACAATCACACAATCACAGTCACGATCACACAATCACAATCACACAATCACAATCCCACAATCACAATCACACAATCACAGTCACACAATCACAATCACACAATCACACAGTCACAATCCCACAATCACGATCATACAATCACGACCACACAGTCACGATCGCAAAATCACAATCACACAATCACAATCACACAATCACAATGACACAATCACAATCACACAATCTCGACCACACAGTCACGATCACACAATCACAATCACACAATCACAATCACACAATCACAATCACACAATCACAATCACACAATCACAATCACAATCACAATCACAATCACACAATCGCAATCACACAATCGCAATCACACAATCGCAATCACACAATCGCAATCACACAATCGCAATCACACAATCGCAATCACACAATCGCAATCACACAATCGCAATCACACAATCGCAATTACACAATCGCAATCATACAATCGCAA
This sequence comes from Megachile rotundata, assembly GCF_050947335.1. Lineage (NCBI taxonomy): Eukaryota > Metazoa > Arthropoda > Insecta > Hymenoptera > Megachilidae > Megachile > Megachile rotundata. Next base: position 857,666 of record NW_027473339.1, on the reverse strand, counting down.
TCACACAATCGCAATCACACAATCGCAAGCACACAATCGCAATCACACAATCGCAATCACACAATCGCAATCACACAATCGCAATCACACAATCGCAATCACACAATCGCAATCACACAATCGCAATCACACAATCGCAATCACACAATCGCAACCACACAATCGCAATCACACAATCGCAATCACACAATCGCAATCACACAATCGCAATCACACAATCGCAATCACACAATCGCAACCACACAATCGCAACCACACAATCGCAACCACACAATCGCAATCACACAATCGCAATCACACAATCGCAATCACACAATCGCGATCACACAATCGCAATCACACAATCGCGATCACACAATCGCAATCACACAATCGCGATCACACAATCACAAACACGTAGTCGCGATCACACGATCACGATCACACGATCACGATCACACAATCACGATCACACAATCAAGATCACACAATCACGATCACACAATAACAATCACACAATTACAATCACACAATCACAATCACACAATCACAGTCACACAATCACAATCACACAGTCACACAATCACAATCACAATCACAATCACAATCACAGTCACAATCACAATCACAATCACAATCACACAATCACAGTCACGATCACACAATCACAATCACACAATCACAATCCCACAATCACAATCACACAATCACAGACACACAATCACAATCACACAATCACGCAGTCACAATCCCACAATCACGATCGAACAATCACGACCACACAGTCATGATCACACAATCACGATCACACAATCACAATCCCACAATCACAATCAAAAAATCACAGTCACACAATCACAATCACACAATCACACAGTCACAATCCCACAATCACGATCATACAATCACGACCACACAGTCACGATCACAAAATCACAATCACACAATCACAATCACACAATCACAATGACACAATCACAATCACACAATCTCGACCACACAGTCACGATCACACAATCACGCAGTCACAATCCCACAATCACGATCGAACAATCACGACCACACAGTCATGATCACACAATCACGATCACACAATCACAATCCCACAATCACAATCACACAATCACAGACACACAATCACAATCACACAATCACGCAGTCACAATCCCACAATCACGATCGAACAATCACGATCGCACAATCACGATCGCACAATCACGATCGCACAATCACGATCACACAATCACCATGACACAATCACGATCACAAAATCACGATCACAATCACGATCACACAATCACGATTACACAATCACGATCACAGAATCCTACTCACACAATCAGGATCACACAATCACGATCACATAATCACGGTCACACAATCACGGTCACACAATCACGATCACACGATTACGATCACACTATCACGATCACACAATCATAGTCACACAATCACAATCACACAGTCACGCAATCACAATCACACAATCACAGTCACGATCACACAATCACAATCACACAATCTCAATCCCACAATCACAATCAGAAAATCACAGTCACACAATCACAATCACACAATCACACAGTCACAATCCCACAATCACAATCACACAATCACGACCACACAATCACGATCACACAATCACGATCACACAATCACAATCACACAATCACAATCACACAATCACAATCACGCAATCACAATCACGCAATCACAATCACGCAATCACAATCACGCAATCACTATCACACAATCACAATCACACAATCACAATCACACAATCACAATCACACAATCACAATCACACAATCACAATCACACAATCACAATCACACAATCACAATCACACAATCACAATCACACAATCACAATCACACAATCACAATCACACAATCACAATCACACAATCACAATCACACAATCACAATCACACAATCACAATCACACAATCACAATCACACAATCACAATCACACAATCACAATCACACAATCACAATCACACAATCACAATCACACAATCACAATCACACAATCACAATCACACAATCACAATCACAGAATCCTAATCACACAATCAGGATCACACAATCACGATCACATAATCACGGTCACACAATCACGGTCACACAATCACGATCACACAACCACAACCACACAATCACACAGTCACAATCCCACAATCACGATCACACAATCACGACCACACAGTCGCAATCACACAATCGCAATCACACAATCGCAATCACACAATCGCAATCACACAATCGCAATCACACAATCACAATCACACAATCACGATCCCACAGTCACGATCCCACAATCACGATCACACAATCACAACCACACAATCACGACCACACAATCACGACCACGCAATCACGATCACACAATCACGATCACACAATCACGATCACACAATCACGACCACACAATCACGACCACACAATCGCGACCACACAATCGCGATCACACAATCGCGATCACACAATCGCGATCACACAATCGCGATCACACAATCGCGATCACACAATCGCGATCACACAATCGCGATCACACAATCGCGATCACACAATCGCGATCACACAATCGCGATCACACAACCGCGATCACACAACCGCGATCACACAACCGCGACCACACAACCGCGACCACACAACCGCGACCACACAACCGCGACCACACAATCGCGATCACACAATCGCGATCACACAATCGCGATCACACAATCGCGATCACACAATCGCGATCACACAATCGCGATCACACAATCGCGATCACACAATCGCGATCACACAATCGCGATCACACAATCGCGATCACACAATCGCGATCACACAATCGCGATCACACAATCGCGATCACACAATCGCGATCACACAATCGCGATCACACAATCGCGATCACACAATCGCGATCACACAATCGCGATCACACAATCGCGATCACACAATCGCGATCACACAATCGCGATCACACAATCGCGATCACACAATCGCGATCACACAATCGCGATCACACAATCGCGATCACACAATCGCGATCACACAATCGCGATCACACAATCGCGATCACACAATCGCGATCACACAATCGCGATCACACAATCGCGATCACACAATCGCGATCACACAATCGCGATCACACAATCGCGATCACACAATCGCGATCACACAATCGCGATCACACAATCGCGATCACACAATCGCGATCACACAATCGCGATCACACAATCGCGATCACACAATCGCGATCACACAATCGCGATCACACAATCGCGATCACACAATCGCGATCACACAATCGCGATCACACAATCGCGATCACACAATCGCGATCACACAATCGCGATCACACAATCGCGATCACACAATCGCGATCACACAATCGCGATCACACAATCGCGATCACACAATCGCGATCACACAATCGCGATCACACAATCGCGATCACACAATCGCGATCACACAATCGCGATCACACAATCGCGATCACACAATCGCGATCACACAATCGCGATCACACAATCGCGATCACACAATCGCGATCACACAATCGCGATCACACAATCGCAATCACACAATCGCGATCACACAATCACAAACACGTAGTCGCGATCACACGATCACGATCACACGATCACGATCACACAATCACGATCACACAATCAAGATCACACAATCACGATCACACAATAACAATCACACAATTACAATCACACAATCACAATCACACAATCACAGTCACACAATCACAATCACACAGTCACACAACCACAATCACAATCACAATCACAGTCACAATCACAATCACAATCACAATCACACAATCACAGTCACGATCACACAATCACAATCACACAATCACAATCCCACAATCACAATCACACAATCACAGACACACAATCACAATCACACAATCACAATCAAAAAATCACAGTCATACAATCACAATCACACTATCACGCAGTCACAATCCCACAATCACGATCACACAATCTCGACCACACAGTCACGATCACACAATCACGATCACACAATCACAATCACACAACCACAACCACACAATCACACAGTCACAATCCCACAATCATGATCACACAATCACGACCACACAGTCGCAATCACACAATCACAATCACACAATCACGATCCCACAGTCACGATCCCACAATCACGATCACACAACCACAATCACACAATCACGACCACACAATCACGACCACACAATCACGATCACACAATCACGATCACACTATCACGATCACGCAATCACGATCACACAATCACAATCACACAATCACCATCACACAATCACGATCACACAATCACGATCACACTATCACGATCACACAATCACCATCACACAATCACGATCACAAAATCACGATCACAATCACGATCACACAATCACGATTACACAATCACGATCACAGAATCCTAATCACACAATCAGGATCACACAATCACGATCACATAATCACGGTCACACAATCACGGTCACACAATCACAATCACACAATCACACAATCACAATCACAATCACAATCACATAATCGCAATCACTCAATCGCGATCACACAATCGCGATCACACAATCGCGATCACACAATCGCGATCACACAATCGCGATCACACAATCGCGATCACACAATCGCGATCACACAATCGCGATCACAATCGCGATCACACAATCACACAGTCACAATCCCACAATCACGATCACACAATCACGACCACACAGTCACAATCACACAATCGCAATCACAATCACACAATCACAGTCACACAATCACAATCGCACAACCACACAATCCCACAGTCACAATCCCACAATCACGGTCACACAATCACAGTCACACAATCACAATCACACAATCACAATCCCACAATCACAATCACACAATCACAGTCACGATCACACAATCACAATCACACAATCACAATCCCACAATCACAATCACACAATCACAGTCACACAATCACAATCACACAATCACACAGTCACAATCCCACAATCACGATCATACAATCACGACCACACAGTCACGATCGCAAAATCACAATCACACAATCACAATCACACAATCACAATGACACAATCACAATCACACAATCTCGACCACACAGTCACGATCACACAATCACAATCACACAATCACAATCACACAATCACAATCACACAATCACAATCACACAATCACAATCACAATCACAATCACAATCACACAATCGCAATCACACAATCGCAATCACACAATCGCAATCACACAATCGCAATCACACAATCGCAATCACACAATCGCAATCACACAATCGCAATCACACAATCGCAATCACACAATCGCAATCACACAATCGCAATCACACAATCGCAATTACACAATCGCAATCATACAATCGCAATCACACAATCGCAATCACACAATCGCAAGCACACAATCGCAATCACACAATCGCAATCACACAATCGCAATCACACAATCGCAATCACACAATCGCAATCACACAATCGCAATCACACAATCGCAATCACACAATCGCAACCACACAATCGCAATCACACAATCGCAATCACACAATCGCAATCACACAATCGCAATCACACAATCGCAATCACACAATCGCAACCACACAATCGCAACCACACAATCGCAACCACACAATCGCAACCACACAATCGCAACCACACAATCGCAATCACACAATCGCAATCACACAATCGCAATCACACAATCGCAATCACACAATCGCAATCACACAATCGCGATCACACAATCGCAATCACACAATCGCGATCACACAATCGCAATCACACAATCGCGATCACACAATCACAAACACGTAGTCGCGATCACACGATCACGATCACACGATCACAATCACACAATCACGATCACACACTCAAGATCACACAATCACGATCACACAATAACAATCACACAATTACAATCACACAATCACAATCACACAATCACAGTCACACAATCACAATCACACAGTCACACAATCACAATCACAATCACAATCACAGTCACAATCACAATCACAATCACAATCACACAATCACAGTCACGATCACACAATAACAATCACACAATCACAATCCCACAATCACAATCACACAATCACAGACACACAATCACAATCACACAATCACGCAGTCACAATCCCACAATCACGATCGAACAATCACGACCACACAGTCATGATCACACAATCACGATCACACAATCACAATCCCACAATCACAATCAAAAAATCACAGTCACACAATCACAATCACACAATCACACAGTCACAATCCCACAATCACGATCATACAATCACGACCACACAGTCACGATCACAAAATCACAATCACACAATCACAATCACACAATCACAATGACACAATCACAATCACACAATCTCGACCACACAGTCACGATCACACAATCACGCAGTCACAATCCCACAATCACGATCGAACAATCACGACCACACAGTCATGATCACACAATCACGATCACACAATCACAATCCCACAATCACAATCACACAATCACAGACACACAATCACAATCACACAATCACGCAGTCACAATCCCACAATCACGATCGAGCAATCACGATCGCACAATCACGATCGCACAATCACGATCGCACAATCACGATCACACAATCACCATGACACAATCACGATCACACAATCACGATTACACAATCACGATCACAGAATCCTAATCACACAATCAGGATCACACAATCACGATCACATAATCACGGTCACACAATCACGGTCACACAATCACGATCACACAACCACAACCACACAATCACACAGTCACAATCCCACAATCACGATCACACAATCACGACCACACAGTCGCAATCACACAATCGCAATCACACAATCGCAATCACACAATCGCAATCACACAATCGCAATCACACAATCACAATCACACAATCACGATCCCACAGTCACGATCCCACAATCACGATCACACAATCACAACCACACAATCACGACCACACAATCACGACCACGCAATCACGATCACACAATCACGATCACACAATCACGATCACACAATCACGACCACACAATCACGACCACACAATCACGACCACACAATCACGATCACACAATCACGATCACACTATCACGATCACACTATCACGATCACACTATCACGATCACACAATCATAATCACACAATCACAGTCACACAATCACAGTCACACAATCACAATCACACAGTCACACACTCACAATCACAATCACAATCACAGTCACAATCACAATCACAATCACACAATCACAGTCACGATCACACAATCACAATCACACAATCACAATCCCACAATCACAATCACACAATCACAGTCACACAATCACAATCACACAATCACGCAGTCACAATCCCACAATCTCGATCACACAATCACGACCACACAGTCACGATCACACAATCACGATCACACAATCACAATCACACAACCACAACCACACAATCACACAGTCACAATCCCACAATCACGATCACACAATCACGACCACACAGTCACGATCACACAATCGCGATCACACAATCGCGATCACACAATCGCGGTCACACAATCGCGGTCACACAATCGCGATCACACAATCGCGGTCACACAATCGCGATCACACAATCGCGATCACACAATCGCGATCACACAATCGCGATCACACAATCGCGATCACACAATCGGGATCACACAATCGCGATCACACAATCGCGATCACACAATCGCGATCACACAATCGCGATCACACAATCGCGATCACACAATCGCGATCACACAATCGCGATCACACAATCGCGATCACACAATCGGGATCACACAATCGCGATCACACAATCGCGATCACACAATCGCGATCACACAATCGCGATCACACAATCGCGATCACACAATCGCGATCACACAATCGCGATCACACAATCGCGATCACACAATCGCGATCACACAATCGCGATCACACAATCGCGATCACAAAATCGCGATCACACAATCGCGATCACACAATCACGATCACACAATCACACAGTCACAATCCCACAATCACGATCACACAATCACGACCACACAGTCACAATCACACAATCGCAATCACAATCACACAATCACAGTCACACAATCACAATCGCACAACCACAACCACACAATCCCACAGTCACAATCCCACAATCACGGTCACACAATCACAGTCACACAATCACAATCACACAGTCACACAATTACAATCACAATCACAATCACAATCACAATCACAATCACAGTCACAATCACAATCACAATCACAATCACACAATCACAGTCACGATCACACAATCACAATCACACAATCACAATCACACAATCACAATCACACAATCACAATCACACAATCACGATCACACAATCACAATCACACAACCACAACCACACAATCACAACCACACAATCACACAGTCACAATCCCACAATCACGATCACACAATCACGACCACACAGTCGCAATCACACAATCACAATCACACAATCACGATCCCACAGTCACGATCCCACAATCACGATCGCACAATCACAACCACACAATCACGACCACACAATCACGACCACACAATCACGATCAGACTATCACGATCGCACAATCACGATCGCGCAATCACGATCGCGCAATCACGATCGCGCAATCACGATCGCGCAATCACGATCGCGCAATCACGATCGCACAATCACGATCGCACAACCACGATCGCACAATCACGATCGCACAATCACGATCACACAATCACGATCACACAATCACCATCACACAATCACGATCACAAAATCACGATCACAATCACGATCACACAATCACGATTACACAATCACGATCACAGCATCCTACTCACACCATCAGGATCGCACAATCACGATCACATAATCACGGTCACACAGTCACGGTCACACAATCACGATCACACAATCACGATCACACAACCACAACGACACAATCACACAGTCACGATCACACAATCGCGATCACAAAATCGCGATCACACAATCGCGATCACAAAATCGCGATCACACAATCGCGATCACACAATCGCGATCACACAATCGCGATCACACAATCGCGATCACACAATCGCGATCACACAATCGCGATCACACAATCGCGATCACACAATCGCGATCACACAATCGCGATCACACAATCGCGATCACACAATCACGATCACACAATCACACAGTCACAATCCCACAATCACGATCACACAATCACGACCACACAGTCACAATCACACAATCGCAATCACAATCACACAATCGCAGTCACACAATCACAATCGCACAACCGCAACCACACAATCCCACATTCACAATCCCACAATCACGGTCACACAATCACAGTCACACAATCACAATCACACAATCACACAGTCACAATCCCACAATCACGATCACACAATCACGACCACACAGTCGCAATCACACAATCGCAATCATACAATCGCAATCACACAATCGCAATCACACAATCGCAATCACACAATCGCAATCACACAATCACAATCACACAATCACAATCACACAATCACAATCACACAATCACAATCACGCAATCACAATCACGCAGTCACAATCACGCAATCACAATCACACAATCACAAGCACACAATCACAATCACACAATCACAATCACACAATCACAATCACACAATCACAATCACACAATCACAATCACAATCACACAATCACAATCACACAATCACAATCACACAATCACAATCACACAATCACAATCACACAATCACAATCACAGAATCCTAATCACACAATCAGGATCACACAATCACGATCACATAATCACGGCCACACAATCACGGTCACACAATCACGATCACACAACCACAACCACACAATCACACAATCACGACCACACAATCACGACCACACAATCACGACCACACAATCACGATCACACAATCACGATCACACAATCACGACCACACAGTCGCAATCACACAATCGCAATCACACAATCGCAATCACACAATCGCAATCACACAATCGCAATCACACAATCACAATCACACAATCACGATCCCACAGTCACGATCCCACAATCACGATCACACAATCACAACCACACAATCACGACCACACAATCACGACCACGCAATCACGATCACACAATCACGATCACACAATCACGATCACACAATCACGACCACACAATCACGACCACACAATCACGACCACACAATCACGATCACACTATCACGATCACACTATCACGATCACACTATCACGATCACACAATCATAATCACACAATCACAGTCACACAATCACAGTCACACAATCACAATCACACAGTCACACACTCACAATCACAATCACAATCACAGTCACAATCACAATCACAATCACACAATCACAGTCACGATCACACAATCACAATCACACAATCACAATCCCACAATCACAATCACACAATCACAGTCACACAATCACAATCACACAATCACGCAGTCACAATCCCACAATCTCGATCACACAATCACGACCACACAGTCACGATCACACAATCACGATCACACAATCACAATCACACAACCACAACCACACAATCACACAGTCACAATCCCACAATCACGATCACACAATCACGACCACACAGTCACGATCACACAATCGCGATCACACAATCGCGATCACACAATCGCGGTCACACAATCGCGGTCACACAATCGCGATCACACAATCGCGGTCACACAATCGCGATCACACAATCGCGATCACACAATCGCGATCACACAATCGCGATCACACAATCGGGATCACACAATCGCGATCACACAATCGCGATCACACAATCGCGATCACACAATCGCGATCACACAATCGCGATCACACAATCGCGATCACACAATCGCGATCACACAATCGCGATCACACAATCGGGATCACACAATCGCGATCACACAATCGCGATCACACAATCGCGATCACACAATCGCGATCACACAATCGCGATCACACAATCGCGATCACACAATCGCGATCACAAAATCGCGATCACACAATCGCGATCACACAATCACGATCACACAATCACACAGTCACAATCCCACAATCACGATCACAAAATCACGACCACACAGTCACAATCACACAATCGCAATCACAATCACACAATCACAGTCACACAATCACAATCGCACAACCACAACCACACAATCCCACAGTCACAATCCCACAATCACGGTCACACAATCACAGTCACACAATCACAATCACACAGTCACACAATTACAATCACAATCACAATCACAATCACAATCACAATCACAGTCACAATCACAATCACAATCACAATCACACAATCACAGTCACGATCACACAATCATAATCACACAATCACAATCACACAATCACAATCACACAATCACGATCACACAATCACGATCACACAATCACAATCACACAACCACAACCACACAATCACAACCACACAATCACACAGTCACAATCCCACAATCACGATCACACAATCACGACCACACAGTCGCAATCACACAATCACAATCACACAATCACGATCCCACAGTCACGATCCCACAATCACGATCGCACAATCACAATCACACAATCACGACCACACAATCACGACCACACAATCACGATCAGACTATCACGATCGCACAATCACGATCGCGCAATCACGATCGCGCAATCACGATCGCGCAATCACGATCGCGCAATCACGATCGCGCAATCACGATCGCACAATCACGATCGCACAACCACGATCGCACAATCCCGATCGCACAATCACGATCACACAATCACGATCACACAATCACCATCACACAATCACGATCACAAAATCACGATCACAATCACGATCACACAATCACGATTACACAATCACGATCACAGCATCCTACTCACACCATCAGGATCGCACAATCACGATCACATAATCACGGTCACACAGTCACGGTCACACAATCACGATCACACAATCACGATCACACAACCACAACGACACAATCACACAGTCACGATCACACAATCGCGATCACAAAATCGCGATCACACAATCGCGATCACAAAATCGCGATCACACAATCGCGATCACACAATCGCGATCACACAATCGCGATCACACAATCGCGATCACACAATCGCGATCACACAATCGCGATCACACAATCGCGATCACACAATCGCGATCACACAATCACGATCACACAATCACACAGTCACAATGCCACAATCACGATCACACAATCACGACCACACAGTCACAATCACACAATCGCAATCACAATCACACAATCGCAGTCACACAATCACAATCGCACAACCGCAACCACACAATCCCACATTCACAATCCCACAATCACGGTCACACAATCACAGTCACACAATCACAATCACACAATCACACAGTCACAATCCCACAATCACGATCACACAATCACGACCACACAGTCGCAATCACACAATCGCAATCATACAATCGCAATCACACAATCGCAATCACACAATCGCAATCACACAATCGCAATCACACAATCACAATCACACAATCACAATCACACAATCACAATCACACAATCACAATCACGCAATCACAATCACGCAGTCACAATCACGCAATCACAATCACACAATCACAAGCACACAATCACAATCACACAATCACAATCACACAATCACAATCACACAATCACAATCACACAATCACAATCACAATCACACAATCACAATCACACAATCACAATCACACAATCACAATCACACAATCACAATCACACAATCACAATCACAGAATCCTAATCACACAATCACGACCACACAATCACGATCACACAATCACGATCACACTATCACGATCACACTATCACGATCACACAATCATAATCACACAATCACAGTCACACAATCACAGTCACACAATCACAATCACACAGTCACACACTCACAATCACAATCACAATCACAGTCACAATCACAATCACAATCACACAATCACAGTCACGATCACACAATCACAATCACACAATCACAATCCCACAATCACAATCACACAATCACAGTCACACAATCACAATCACACAATCACGCAGTCACAATCCCACAATCTCGATCACACAATCACGACCACACAGTCACGATCACACAATCACGATCACACAATCACAATCACACAACCACAACCACACAATCACACAGTCACAATCCCACAATCACGATCACACAATCACGACCACACAGTCACGATCACACAATCGCGATCACACAATCGCGATCACACAATCGCGGTCACACAATCGCGGTCACACAATCGCGATCACACAATCGCGGTCACACAATCGCGATCACACAATCGCGATCACACAATCGCGATCACACAATCGCGATCACACAATCGCGATCACACAATCGGGATCACACAATCGCGATCACACAATCGCGATCACACAATCGCGATCACACAATCGCGATCACACAATCGCGATCACACAATCGCGATCACACAATCGCGATCACACAATCGCGATCACACAATCGGGATCACACAATCGCGATCACACAATCGCGATCACACAATCGCGATCACACAATCGCGATCACACAATCGCGATCACACAATCGCGATCACACAATCGCGATCACACAATCGCGATCACACAATCGCGATCACAAAATCGCGATCACACAATCGCGATCACACAATCACGATCACACAATCACACAGTCACAATCCCACAATCACGATCACACAATCACGACCACACAGTCACAATCACACAATCGCAATCACAATCACACAATCACAGTCACACAATCACAATCGCACAACCACAACCACACAATCCCACAGTCACAATCCCACAATCACGGTCACACAATCACAGTCACACAATCACAATCACACAGTCACACAATTACAATCACAATCACAATCACAATCACAATCACAATCACAATCACAGTCACAATCACAATCACAATCACAATCACACAATCACAGTCACGATCACACAATCACAATCACACAATCACAATCACACAATCACAATCACACAATCACAATCACACAATCACGATCACACAATCACAATCACACAACCACAACCACACAATCACAACCACACAATCACACAGTCACAATCCCACAATCACGATCACACAATCACGACCACACAGTCGCAATCACACAATCACAATCACACAATCACGATCCCACAGTCACGATCCCACAATCACGATCGCACAATCACAATCACACAATCACGACCACACAATCACGACCACACAATCACGATCAGACTATCACGATCGCACAATCACGATCGCGCAATCACGATCGCGCAATCACGATCGCGCAATCACTATCGCGCAATCACGATCGCGCAATCACGATCGCACAATCACGATCGCACAACCACGATCGCACAATCACGATCGCACAATCACGATCACACAATCACGATCACACAATCACCATCACACAATCACGATCACAAAATCACGATCACAATCACGATCACACAATCACGATTACACAATCACGATCACAGCATCCTACTCACACCATCAGGATCGCACAATCACGATCACATAATCACGGTCACACAGTCACGGTCACACAATCACGATCACACAATCACGATCACACAACCACAACGACACAATCACACAGTCACGATCACACAATCGCGATCACAAAATCGCGATCACACAATCGCGATCACAAAATCGCGATCACACAATCGCGATCACACAATCGCGATCACACAATCGCGATCACACAATCGCGATCACACAATCGCGATCACACAATCGCGATCACACAATCGCGATCACACAATCGCGATCACACAATCGCGATCACACAATCGCGATCACACAATCACGATCACACAATCACACAGTCACAATCCCACAATCACGATCACACAATCACGACCACACAGTCACAATCACACAATCGCAATCACAATCACACAATCGCAGTCACACAATCACAATCGCACAACCGCAACCACACAATCCCACATTCACAATCCCACAATCACGGTCACACAATCACAGTCACACAATCACAATCACACAATCACACAGTCACAATCCCACAATCACGATCACACAATCACGACCACACAGTCGCAATCACACAATCGCAATCATACAATCGCAATCACACAATCGCAATCACACAATCGCAATCACACAATCGCAATCACACAATCACAATCACACAATCACAATCACACAATCACAATCACACAATCACAATCACGCAATCACAATCACGCAGTCACAATCACGCAATCACAATCACACAATCACAAGCACACAATCACAATCACACAATCACAATCACACAATCACAATCACACAATCACAATCACACAATCACAATCACAATCACACAATCACAATCACACAATCACAATCACACAATCACAATCACACAATCACAATCACACAATCACAATCACACAATCACAATCACAGAATCCTAATCACACAATCAGGATCACACAATCACGATCACATAATCACGGCCACACAATCACGGTCACACAATCACGATCACACAACCACAACCACACAATCACACAATCACGACCACACAATCACGACCACACAATCACGACCACACAATCACGATCACACAATCACGATCACACAATCACGATCACACAATCGCGACCACACAATCGCGACCACACAATCGCGACCATACAATCGCGACCACACAATCGCGACCACACAATCGCGATCACAAAATCGCGGTCACACAATCGCGGTCACACAATCGCGATCACACAATCGCGGTCACACAATCGCGATCACACAATCGCGATCACACAATCGCGATCACACAATCGCGATCACACAATCGCGATCACACAATCGCGATCACACAATCGCGATCACACAATCGCGATCACACAATCGCGATCACACAATCGCGATCACACAATCGCGATCACACAATCGCGATCACACAATCGCGATCACACAATCGCGATCACACAATCGCGATCACACAATCGCGATCACACAATCGCGATCACACAATCGCGATCACACAATCACGATCACACAATCACGACCACACAGTCACAATCACACATTCGCAATCACAATCACACAATCACAGTCACACAATCACAATCGCACAACCACAACCACACAATCCCACAGTCACAATCCCACAATCGCGGTCACACAATCACAGTCACACAATCACAATCACACAGTCACACAATTACAATCACAATCACAATCACAATCACAATCACAATCACACAATCACAGTCACGATCACACAATCACAATCACACAATCACAATCCCACAATCACAATCACACAATCACAGTCACGATCACACAATCACAATCACACAATCACAATTACACAATCACAATCACACAATCACAGTCACATAATCACAATCACACAATCACACAGTCACAATCCCACAATCACGATCACACAATCACGACCACACAGTCACGAGCGCACAATCACAATCACACAATCACAATCACACAATCACAATGACACAATCACAATAACACAATCTCGACCACACAGTCACGATCACACAATCACAATCACACAATCACAATCACACAATCACAATCACACAATCACAATCACACAATCACAATCACACAATCACAATCACACAATCGCAATCACACAATCGCAATCACACAATCACAATCACACGATCGCAGTCACACGATCGCAATCACACGATCGCAATCACACGATCGCAATCACACGATCACAATCACACGATCGCAATCACATGATCACAATCACACGATCACGATCACACTATCACGATCACACTATCACGATCACACTATCACGATCACACAACCACAGTCACACAATCACAATCACACAGTCACACAATCACAATCACACAATCACAATCACACAATCACGATCACACAATCACGATCACACAATCACGATCACACAATCACCATCACACAATCACGATCACAAAATCGCGATCACAGTCACGATCACACAATCACGAATACACAAACACGATCAAAGAATCCTAATCACACAATCAGGATCACACAATCACGATCCCATAATCACGGTCACACAATCACGGTCACACAATCCCGATCGCACAATAACGATCACACAATCACACAATCACAATCACAGTCACAATCACATAATCACAATCACACAATCACAATCACACAATCACAATCAAACAATCACAATCACACAATCACAATCACACAATCACAATCACACAAGCACACAATCACAGTCACACAATCTCAGTCACACAATCGCAATCACACAATCGCGATCACACAATCGCGATCACACAATCGCGATCACACAATCGCGATCACACAATCGCGATCACACAATCGCGATCACAATCGCGATCACACAATCACACAGTCACAATCCCACAATCACGATCACACAATCACGACCACACAGTCACAATCACACAATCGCAATCACAATCACACAATCACAGTCACACAATCACAATCGCACAACCACACAATCCCACAGTCACAATCCCAGAATCACGGTCACACAATCACAGTCACACAATCACAATCACACAGTCACACAATCACAATCACAATCACAATCACAATCATAATCACAATCACAATCACAATCACAGTCACACAATCACAGTCACGATCACACAATCACAATCACACAATCACAATCCCACAGTCACAATCACACAATCACAGTCACACAATCACAATCACACAATCGCACAGTCACAATCCGACAATCACGATCACCCAATCACGATCACCCAATCACGATCACCCAATCCAGATCACCCAATCACGATCACCCAATCACGATCACCCAATCACGATCACACAATCACGATCACACAATCACGATCACACAATCACGATCACACATTCACACAGTCACGATCCCACAATCACGATCACACAATCATGACCACACAGTAACAATCACACAATCGCAATCACAATCCCACAATCACAATCACAGAATCACAATCACACAATCACAATCACACAATCACAATCAAACAATCACAATCACACAATCACACAATCACAATCACACAATCACAATCACACAATCACAATCACACAATCACAATCACACAATCACAGTCACACAATCGCAGTCACACAATCGCAATCACACAATCGCAATCACACAATCGCAATCACACAATCGCAATCACACAATCGCAATCACACAATCGCAATCACACAATCGCAATCACACAATCGCAATCACATAATCGCAATCACACAATCGCAATCACACAATCGCGATCACACAATCGCAATCACACAATCGCGATCACACAATCACAAACACGTAGTCGCGATCACACGATCACGATCACACGATCACGATCACATAATCACGATCACACAATCAAGATCACACAATCACGATCACACAATAACAATCACAAAATCACAATCACACAATCACAATCACACAGTCACACAATCACAATCACAATCACAATCACAGTCACAATCACAATCACAATCACAATCACAATCACACAATCACAGTCACGATCACACAATCACAATCACACAATCACAATCCCACAATCACAATCACACAGTCACAGTCACACAATCACAATCACACAATCACGCAGTCACAATCCCACAATCACGATCGAACAATCACGACCACATAGTCATGATCACAAAATCACGATCACACAATCACAATCCCACAATCACAATCACACAATCACAGTCACACAATCACAATCACACAATCACGCAGTCACAATCCCACAATCACGATCACACAATCACGACCACACAGTCACGATCACACAATCACGATCACACAATCACAATCACACAACCACAACCACACAATCACACAGTCACAATCCCACAATCACGATCACACAATCACGACCACACAGTCGCAATCACACAATCACAATCACACAATCACGATCCCACAGTCACGATCCCACAATCACGATCGCACAATCACAATCACACAATCACGACCACACAATCACGACCACACAATCACGATCACACAATCACGATCGCACTATCACGATCGCACAATCAGGATCGCACAATCACGATCACATAATCACGGTCACACAATCACGGTCACACAATCACGATCACACAATCACGATCACACAATCACACAATCACAATCACAATCACAATCACTTAATCACAATCACACAATCACGATCACACAATCACGATCACACAATCACGATCACACAATCACGACCACACAACCACAACGACACGATCACACAGTCACGATCACACAATCGCGATCACACAATCGCGATCACACAATCGCGATCACACAATCGCGATCACACAATCGCGGTCACACAATCGCGATCACACAATCGCGATCACACAATCGCGATCACACAATCGGGATCACACAATCGCGATCACACAATCGCGATCACACAATCGCGATCACACAATCGCGATCACACAATCGCGATCACACAATCGCGATCACACAATCGCGATCACACAATCACGATCACACAATCACACAGTCACAATCCCACAATCACGATCACACAATCACGACCACACAGTCACAATCACACAATCGCAATCACAATCACACAATCACAGTCACACAATCACAATCGCACAACCACAACCACACAATCCCACAGTCACAATCCCACAATCACGGTCACACAATCACAGTCACACAATCACAATCACACAGTCACACAATTACAATCACAATCACAATCACAATCACAATCACAATCACAATCACAATCACAGTCACAATCACAATCACAATCACAATCACACAATCACAGTCACGATCACACAATCACAATCACACAATCACAATCCCACAATCACAATCACACAATCACAGTCACGATCACACAATCACAATCACACAATCACAATCCCACAATCACAATCACACAATCACAGTCACACAATCACAATCACACAATCACACAGTCACAATCCCACAATCACGATCATACAATCACGACCACACAGTCACGATCGCACAATCACAATCACACAATCACAATCACACAATCACACAATCACAGTCACACAATCGCAGTCACACAATCGCAATCACACAATCGCAATCACACAATCGCAATCACACAATCGCAATCACACAATCGCAATCACACAATCGCAATCACACAATCGCAATCACACAATCGCAATCACACAATCGCAATCACACAATCGCAATCACACAATCGCAATCACACAATCGCAATCACACAATCGCAATCACACAATCGCAATCACACAATCGCAAGCACACAATCGCAATCACACAATCGCAATCACACAATCGCAATCACACAATCGCAATCACACAATCGCAATCACACAATCGCAACCACACAATCGCAACCACACAATCGCAATCACACAATCGCAATCACACAATCGCAATCACACAATCGCAATCACACAATCGCAATCACACAATCGCAATCACACAATCGCCATCACACAATCGCGATCACACAATCGCAATCACACAATCGCGATCACACAATCGCAATCACACAATCGCGATCACACAATCGCAATCACACAATCGCGATCACACAATCGCAATCACACAATCGCGATCACACAATCACAAACACGTAGTCGCGATCACACGATCACGATCACACGATCACGATCACACAATCACGATCACACAATCAAGATCACACAATCACGATCACACAATAACAATCACACAATTACAATCACACAATCACAATCACACAATCACAGTCACACAATCACAATCACACAGTCACACAATCACAATCACAATCACAATCACAGTCACAATCACAATCACAATCACAATCACACAATCACAGTCACGATCACACAATCACAATCGCACAATCACAATCCCACAATCACAATCACACAATCACAGTCACACAATCACAATCACACAATCACGCAGTCACAATCCCACAATCACGATCGAACAATCACTACCACACAGTCATGATCACACAATCACGATCACACAATCACAATCCCACAATCACAATCACACAATCACAGTCACACAATCACAATCACACAATCACGCAGTCACAATCCCACAATCACGATCACACAATCTCGACCACACAGTCACGATCACACAATCACGATCACACAATCACAATCACACAACCACAACCACACAATCACGCAGTCACAATCCCACAATCATGATCACACAATCACGACCACACAGTCGCAATCACACAATCACAATCACACAATCACGATCCCACAGTCACGATCCCACAATCACGATCACACAATCACAATCACACAATCACGACCACAAAATCACGACCACACAATCACGATCACACAATCACGATCACACTATCACGATCACACAATCACGATCACACAATCACAATCACACAATCACCATCACACAATCACGATCACACAATCACGATCACACTATCACGATCACACAATCACCATCACACAATCACGATCACAAAATCACGATCACAATCACGATCACACAATCACGATTACACAATCACGATCACAGAATCCTAATCACACAATCAGGATCACACAATCACGATCACATAATCACGGTCACACAATCACGGTCACACAATCACGATCACACAATCACACAATCACAATCACAATCACAATCACATAATCGCAATCACTCAATCGCGATCACACAATCGCGATCACACAATCGCGATCACACAATCGCGATCACACAATCGCGATCACACAATCGCGATCACACAATCGCGACCACAATCGCGATCACACAATCACACAGTCACAATCCCACAATCACGATCACACAATCACGACCACACAGTCACAATCACACAATCGCAATCACAATCACACAATCACAGTCACACAATCACAATCGCACAACCACACAATCCCACAGTCACAATCCCACAATCACGGTCACACAATCACAGTCACACAATCACAATCACACAGTCACACAATCACAATCACAATCACAATCACAATCATAATCACAATCACAATCACAATCACAATCACAATCACAGTCACAATCACAATCACAATCACAATCACACAATCACAGTCACGATCACACAATCACAATCACAGAATCACAATCCCACAATCACAATCACACAATTACAGTCACACACACAATCACACAATCACACAATCACGCAGTCACAATCCCACAATCACGATCGAACAATCACGACCACACAGTCATGATCACACAATCACGATCACACAATCACAATCCCACAATCACAATCACACAATCACAGTCACACAATCGCAATCACACAATCACGCAGTCACAATCCCACAATCACGATCACACAATCACGACCACACAGTCACGATCACACAATCACGATCACACAATCACAATCACACAACCACAACCACACAATCACACAGTCACAATCCCACAATCACGATCACACAATCTCGACCACACAGTCACGATCACACAATCACAATCACACAATCACAATCACACAATCACAATCACAATCACAATCACACAATCACAATCACACAATCGCAATCACACAATCGCAATCACACAATCGCAATCACACAATCGCAATCACACAATCGCAATCACACAATCGCAATTACACAATCGCAATCACACAATCGCAATCACACAATCGCAATCACACAATCGCAAGCACACAATCGCAATCACACAATCGCAATCACACAATAGCAATCACACAATCGCAATCACACAATCGCAATCACACAATCGCAACCACACAATCGCAACCACACAATCGCAATCACACAATCGCAATCACACAATCGCAACCACACAATCGCAACCACACAATCGCAACCACACAATCGCGATCACACAATCGCGATCACACAATCGCGATCACACAATCGCGATCACACAATCGCGATCACACAATCGCGATCACACAATCGCGATCACACAATCGCGATCACACAATCGCGATCACACAATCGCCATCACACAATCGCGATCACACAATCGCGATCACACAATCGCGATCACACAATCGCAATCACACAATCGCGATCACACAATCGCAATCACACAATCGCGATCACACAATCACAAACACGTAGTCGCGATCACACGATCACGATCACACGATCACGATCACACAATCACGATCACACAATCAAGATCACACAATCACGATCACACAATAACAATCACACAATTACAATCACACAATCACAATCACACAATCACAGTCACACAATCACAATCACGCAGTCACAATCCCACAATCACGATCACACAATCACGACCACACAGTCACGATCACACAATCACGATCACACAATCACAATCACACAACCACAACCACACAATCACACAGTCACAATCCCACAATCACGATCACACAATCACGACCACACAGTCGCAATCACACAATCACAATCACACAATCACGATCCCACAGTCACGATCCCACAATCACGATCACACAATCACAATCACACAATCACGACCACACAATCACGACCACACAGTCACAATCACACAATCGCAATCACAATCACACAATCACAGTCACACAATCACAATCGCACAACCACACAATCCCACAGTCACAATCCCACAATCATGGTCACACAATCACAGTCACACAATCACAATCACACAGTCACACAATCACAATCACAATCACAATCACAATCATAATCACAATCACAATCACAATCACAATCACACAATCACAGTCACGATCACACAATCACAATCACACAATCACAATCCCACAGTCACAATCACACAATCACAGTCACACAATCACAATCACACAATCGCACAGTCACAATCCGACAATCACGATCACCCCATCACGATCACCCAATCCAGATCACCCAATCACGATCACCCAATCACGATAACCCAATCACGATCACACAATCACGATCACACAATCACGATCACACAATCACACAGTCACAATCCCACAATCACGATCACACAATCACGACCACACAGTCGCAATCACACAATCACAATCACACAATCACGATCCCACAGTCACGATCGCACAGTCACGATCGCACAATCACAATCACACAATCACGACCACACAATCACGACCACACAATCACGATCACACAATCACGATCGCACTATCACGATCGCACAATCACGATCGCACAATCACGATCGCACAATCACCATCACACAATCACGATCACAAAATCACGATCACAATCACGATCACACAATCACGATTACACAATCACGACCACACAGTCACAATCACACAATCGCAATCACAATCACACAATCACAGTCACACAATCACAATCGCACAACCACAACCACACAATCCCACAGTCACAATCCCACAATCACGGTCACACAATCACAGTCACACAATCACAATCACACAGTCACACAATTACAATCACAATCACAATCACAATCACAATCACAATCACAATCACAATCACAGTCACAGTCACAATCACAATCACAATCACAATCACACAATCACAGTCACGATCACACAATCACAATCACACAATCACAATCCCACAATCACAATCACGCAATCACAGTCACGATCACACAATCACAATCACACAATCACATTCCCACAATCACAATCACACAATCACAGTCACACAATCACAATCACACAATCACAATCACACAATCACAATCACACAATCACAATCACACAACCACAACCACACAATCACACAGTCACAATCCCACAATCACGATCACACAATCACGACCACACAATCACAATCACACAGTCACGATCCCACAGTCACGATCGCACAATCACGATCGCACAATCACAATCACACAATCACGACCACACAATCACGACCACACAATCACGATCACACAATCACGATCGCACTATCACGATCGCACAATCATGATCGCACAATCACGATCGCACAATCACCATCACACAATCACGATCACAAAATCACGATCACAATCACGATCACACAATCACGATTACACAATCACGATCACAGAATCCTACTCACACAATCACGATCGCACAATCACGATCACATAATCACGGTCACACAATCACGGTCACACAATCACGATCACACAATCACGATCACACAGTCACACAATCACAATCACAATCACAATCACAATCACATAATCACAATCACACAATCACGATCACACAATCACGATCACACAATCACGATCACACAATCACGATCACACAACCACAACGACACGATCACACAGTCACGATCACACAATCGCGATCGCACAATCGCGATCACACAATCGCGATCACACAATCGCGGTCACACAATCGCGGTCACACAATCGCGGTCACACAATCGCGGTCACACAATCGCGGTCACACAATCGCGATCACACAATCGCGATCACACAATCGCGATCACACAATCGCGACCACACAATCGCGATCACACAATCGCGATCACACAATCGCGATCACACAATCGCGATCACACAATCGCGATCACACAATCGCGATCACACAATCGCGATCACACAATCGCGATCACACAATCGCGATCACACAATCGCGATCACACAATCGCGATCACACAATCGCGATCACACAATCGCGATCACACAATCGCGATCACACAATCGCGATCACACAATCGCGATCACACAATCGCGATCACAATCGCGATCACACAATCACACAGTCACAATCCCACAATCACGATCACACAATCACGACCACACAGTCACAATCACACAATCGCAATCACACAATCACAGTCACACAATCACAATCACACAATCACACAGCCACAATCCCACAATCACGATCATACAATCACGACCACACAGTCACGATCGCAAAATCACAATCACACAATCACAATCACACAATCACAATGACACAATCACAATCACACAGTCACACAATCACAATCACAATCACAATCACAATCACAACCATAATCACAATCACAATCACAATCACAATCACAATCACAGTCACAATGACAATCACAATCACAATCACACAATCACAGTCACACAATCACAATCACACAGTCACACAATTACAATCACAATCACTATCACAATCACAATCACAATCACAATCACAATCACAATCACAGTCACAATCACAATCACAATCACAATCACACAATCACAGTCACGATCACACAATCACAATCACACAATCACAATCCCACAATCACAATCACACAATCACAGTCACGATCACACAATCACAATCACACAATCACAATCCCACAATCACAATCACACAATCACAGTCACACAATCACAATCACACAATCACACAGCCACAATCCCACAATCACGATCATACAATCACGACCACACAGTCACGATCGCAAAATCACAATCACACAATCACAATCACACAATCACAATGACACAATCACAATCACACAATCTCGACCACACAGTCACGATCACACAATCGCAACCACACAATCACAATCACACAATCACAATCACACAATCGCAATCACACAATCGCAATCACACAAACGCAATCACACAATCACAATCACACGATCGCAATCACACGATTGCAATCACACGATCGCAATCACACGATCACAATCACACGATCGCAATCACACGATCACAATCACACGATCACAATCACACTATCACGATCACACTATCACGATCACACTATCACGATCACACTATCACGATCACACAATCACAATCACACAGTCACACAATCACAATCACACAATCACAATCACACAATCACGATCACACAATCACGATCACACAATCACCATCACACAATCACGATCACAAAATCACGATCACAGTCACGATCACACAATCACGAATACACAAACACGATCAAAGAATCCTAATCACACAATCAGGATCACACAAT
The DNA here is from genome assembly GCF_050947335.1 of Megachile rotundata. Taxonomy (NCBI): domain Eukaryota; kingdom Metazoa; phylum Arthropoda; class Insecta; order Hymenoptera; family Megachilidae; genus Megachile; species Megachile rotundata. The sequence goes on along the minus strand of NW_027473339.1, from coordinate 830,731 downwards.
CACGATTACATAATCACGGTCACACAATCACGGTCACACAATCACGATCGCACAATAACGATCACACAATCACACAATCACCATCACAATCACAATCACATAATCACAATCACACAATCACAATCACACAATCACAATCAAACAATCACAATCACACAATCACACAATCACAATCACACAATCACAATCACACAATCACAATCACACAATCACACAATCACAGTCACACAATCAAGATCACACAATCACGATCACACAATAACAATCACACAATTACAATCACACAATCACAATCACACAATCACAGTCACACAATCACAATCACACAGTCACACAATCACAATCACAATCACAATCACAGTCACAATCACAATCACAATCACAATCACACAATCACAGTCACGATCACACAATCACAATCACACAATCACAATCCCACAATCACAATCACACAATCACAGTCACACAATCACAATCACACAATCACGCAGTCACAATCCCACAATCACGATCGAACAATCACTACCACACAGTCATGATCACACAATCACGATCACACAATCACAATCCCACAATCACAATCACACAATCACAGTCACACAATCACAATCACACAATCACGCAGTCACAATCCCACAATCACGATCACACAATCTCGACCACACAGTCACGATCACACAATCACGATCACACAATCACAATCACACAACCACAACCACACAATCACACAGTCACAATCCCACAATCATGATCACACAATCACGACCACACAGTCGCAATCACACAATCACAATCACACAATCACGATCCCACAGTCACGATCCCACAATCACGATCACACAATCACAATCACACAATCACGACCACACAATCACGACCACACAATCACGATCACACAATCACGATCACACTATCACGATCACACAATCACGATCACACAATCACAATCACACAATCACCATCACACAATCACGATCACACAATCACGATCACACTATCACGATCACACAATCACCATCACACAATCACGATCACAAAATCACGATCACAATCACGATCACACAATCACGATTACACAATCACGATCACAGAATCCTAATCACACAATCAGGATCACACAATCACGATCACATAATCACGGTCACACAATCACGGTCACACAATCACGATCACACAATCACACAATCACAATCACAATCACAATCACATAATCGCAAATACCTCAATCGCGATCACACAATCGCGATCACACAATCGCGATCACACAATCGCGATCACACAATCGCGATCACACAATCGCGATCACACAATCGCGACCACAATCGCGATCACACAATCACACAGTCACAATCCCACAATCACGATCACACAATCACGACCACACAGTCACAATCACACAATCGCAATCACAATCACACAATCACAGTCACACAATCACAATCGCACAACCACACAATCCCACAGTCACAATCCCACAATCACGGTCACACAATCACAGTCACACAATCACAATCACACAGTCACACAATCACAATCACAATCACAATCACAATCATAATCACAATCACAATCACAATCACAATCACAATCACAGTCACAATCACAATCACAATCACAATCACACAATCACAGTCACGATCACACAATCACAATCACAGAATCACAATCCCACAATCACAATCACACAATTACAGTCACACACACAATCACACAATCACACAATCACGCAGTCACAATCCCACAATCACGATCGAACAATCACGACCACACAGTCATGATCACACAATCACGATCACACAATCACAATCACACAATCACAGTCACACAATCGCAATCACACAATCACGCAGTCACAATCCCACAATCACGATCACACAATCACGACCACACAGTCACGATCACACAATCACGATCACACAATCACAATCACACAACCACAACCACACAATCACACAGTCACAATCCCACAATCACGATCACACAATCTCGACCACACAGTCACGATCACACAATCACAATCACACAATCACAATCACACAATCACAATCACAATCACAATCACACAATCGCAATCACACAATCGCAATCACACAATCGCAATCACACAATCGCAATCACACAATCGCAATCACACAATCGCAATCACACAATCGCAATCACACAATCGCAATCACACAATCGCAATCACACAATCGCAATCACACAATCGCAATCACACAATAGCAATCACACAATCGCAATCACACAATCGCAATCACACAATCGCAATCACACAATCGCAACCACACAATCGCAACCACACAATCGCAATCACACAATCGCAATCACACAATCGCAACCACACAATCGCAACCACACAATCGCAACCACACAATCGCGATCACACAATCGCGATCACACAATCGCGATCACACAATCGCGATCACACAATCGCGATCACACAATCGCGATCACACAATCGCGATCACACAATCGCGATCACACAATCGCGATCACACAATCGCGATCACACAATCGCGATCACACAATCGCCATCACACAATCGCGATCACACAATCGCGATCACACAATCGCGATCACACAATCGCCATCACACAATCGCGATCACACAATCGCAATCACACAATCGCGATCACACAATCACAAACACGTAGTCGCGATCACACGATCACGATCACACGATCACGATCACACAATCACGATCACACAATCAAGATCACACAATCACGATCACACAATAACAATCACACAATTACAATCACACAATCACAATCACACAATCACAGTCACACAATCACAATCACGCAGTCACAATCCCACAATCACGATCACACAATCACGACCACACAGTCACGATCACACAATCACGATCACACAATCACAATCACACAACCACAACCACACAATCACACAGTCACAATCCCACAATCACGATCACACAATCACGACCACACAGTCGCAATCACACAATCACAATCACACAATCACGATCCCACAGTCACGATCCCACAATCACGATCACACAATCACAATCACACAATCACGACCACACAATCACGACCACACAGTCACAATCACACAATCGCAATCACAATCACACAATCACAGTCACACAATCACAATCGCACAACCACACAATCCCACAGTCACAATCCCACAATCACGGTCACACAATCACAGTCACACAATCACAATCACACAGTCACACAATCACAATCACAATCACAATCACAATCATAATCACAATCACAATCACAATCACAATCACACAATCACAGTCACGATCACACAATCACAATCACACAATCACAATCCCACAGTCACAATCACACAATCACAGTCACACAATCACAATCACACAATCGCACAGTCACAATCCGACAATCACGATCACCCCATCACGATCACCCAATCCAGATCACCCAATCACGATCACCCAATCACGATAACCCAATCACGATCACACAATCACGATCACACAATCACGATCACACAATCACGATCACACAATCACGATCACACAATCACGATCACACAATCACACAGTCACGATCACACAATCACGACCACACAGTCGCAATCACACAATCACAATCACACAATCACGATCCCACAGTCACGATCGCACAGTCACGATCGCACAATCACAATCACACAATCACGACCACACAATCACGACCACACAATCACGATCACACAATCACGATCGCACTATCACGATCGCACAATCACGATCGCACAATCACGATCGCACAATCACCATCACACAATCACGATCACAAAATCACGATCACAATCACGATCACACAATCACGATTACACAATCACGACCACACAGTCACAATCACACAATCGCAATCACAATCACACAATCACAGTCACACAATCACAATCGCACAACCACAACCACACAATCCCACAGTCACAATCCCACAATCACGGTCACACAATCACAGTCACACAATCACAATCACACAGTCACACAATTACAATCACAATCACAATCACAATCACAATCACAATCACAATCACAGTCACAATCACAATCACAATCACAATCACACAATCACAGTCACGATCACACAATCACAATCACACAATCACAATCCCACAATCACAATCACACAATCACAGTCACGATCACACAATCACAATCACACAATCACATTCCCACAATCACAATCACACAATCACAGTCACACAATCACAATCACACAATCACAATCACACAATCACAATCACACAATCACAATCACACAACCACAACCACACAATCACACAGTCACAATCCCACAATCACGATCACACAATCACGACCACACAATCACAATCACACAGTCACGATCCCACAGTCACGATCGCACAATCACGATCGCACAATCACAATCACACAATCACGACCACACAATCACGACCACACAATCACGATCACACAATCACGATCGCACTATCACGATCGCACAATCATGATCGCACAATCACGATCGCACAATCACCATCACACAATCACGATCACAAAATCACGATCACAATCACGATCACACAATCACGATTACACAATCACGATCACAGAATCCTACTCACACAATCAGGATCGCACAATCAGGATCACATAATCACGGTCACACAATCACGGTCACACAATCACGATCACACAATCACGATCACACAATCACACAATCACAATCACAATCACAATCACAATCACATAATCACAATCACACAATCACGATCACACAATCACGATCACACAATCACGATCACACAACCACAACGACACGATCACACAGTCACGATCACACAATCGCGATCGCACAATCGCGATCACACAATCGCGATCACACAATCGCGGTCACACAATCGCGGTCACACAATCGCGGTCACACAATCGCGGTCACACAATCGCGGTCACACAATCGCGATCACACAATCGCGATCACACAATCGCGATCACACAATCGCGACCACACAATCGCGATCACACAATCGCGATCACACAATCGCGATCACACAATCGCGATCACACAATCGCGATCACACAATCGCGATCACACAATCGCGATCACACAATCGCGATCACACAATCGCGATCACACAATCGCGATCACACAATCGCGATCACACAATCGCGATCACACAATCGCGATCACACAATCGCGATCATACAATCGCGATCACAATCGCGATCACACAATCACACAGTCACAATCCCACAATCACGATCACACAATCACGACCACACAGTCACAATCACACAATCGCAATCACAATCACACAATCACAGTCACACAATCACAATCGCACAACCACACAATCCCACAGTCACAATCCCACAATCACGGTCACACAATCACAGTCACACAATCACAATCACACAGTCACACAATCACAATCACAATCACAATCACAATCACAATCATAATCACAATCACAATCACAATCACAATCACAATCACAGTCACAATCACAATCACAATCACAATCACACAATCACAGTCACGATCACACAATCACAATCACACAATCACAATCCCACAATCACAATCACACAATCACAGTCACACAATCACAATCACACAATCACGCAGTCACAATCCCACAATCACGATCGAACAATCACGACCACACAGTCATGATCACACAATCACGATCACACAATCACAATCCCACAATCACAATCACACAATCACAGTCACACAATCACAATCACACAATCACGCAGTCACAAACCCACAATCACGATCACACAACCACGACCACACAGTCACGATCACACAATCACGATCACACAATCACAATCACACAACCACAACCACACAATCACACAGTCACAATCCCACAATCACGATCACACAATCACGACCACACAGTCGCAATCACACAATCACAATCACACAATCACGATCCCACAGTCACGATCGCACAATCACGATCGCACAATCACAATCACACAATCACGACCACACAATCACGACCACACAATCACGATCACACAATCACGATCGCACTATCACGATCGCACAATCACGATCGCACAATCACGATCGCACAATCACCATCACACAATCACGATCACAAAATCACGATCACAATCACGATCACACAATCACGATTACACAATCACGATCACAGAATCCTACTCACACAATCAGGATCGCACAATCACGATCACATAATCACGGTCACACAATCACGGTCACACAATCACGATCACACAATCACGATCACACAATCACACAATCACAATCACAATCACAATCACATAATCACAATCACGATCACACAATCACGATCACACAATCACGATCACACAACCACAACGACACGATGACACAGTCACGATCACACAATCGCGATCACACAATCGCGATCACACAATCGCGGTCACACAATCGCGGTCACACAATCGCGGTCACACAATCGCGATCACACAATCGCGGTCACACAATCGCGATCACACAATCGCGATCACACAATCGGGATCACACAATCGCGATCACACAATCGCGATCACACAATCGCGATCACACAATCGCGATCACACAATCGCGCTCACACAATCGCGATCACACAATCGCGATCACACAATCGCGATCACACAATCACGATCACACAATCACACCGTCACAATCCCACAATCACGATCACACAATCACGACCACACAGTCACAATCACACAATCGCAATCACAATCACACAATCACAGTCACACAATCACAATCACACAGTCACACAATTACAATCACAATCACTATCACAATCACAATCACAATCACAATCACAATCACAATCACAGTCACAATCACAATCACAATCACAATCACACAATCACAGTCACGATCACACAATCACAATCACACAATCACAATCCCACAATCACAATCACACAATCACAGTCACGATCACACAATCACAATCACACAATCACAATCCCACAATCACAATCACACAATCACAGTCACACAATCACAATCACACAATCACACAGTCACAATCCCACAATCACGATCATACAATCACGACCACACAGTCACGATCGCAAAATCACAATCACACAATCACAATCACACAATCACAATGACACAATCACAATCACACAATCTCGACCACACAGTCACGATCACACAATCGCAACCACACAATCACAATCACACAATCACAATCACACAATCGCAATCACACAATCGCAATCACACAAACGCAATCACACAATCACAATCACACGATCGCAATCACACGATTGCAATCACACGATCGCAATCACACGATCACAATCACACGATCGCAATCACACGATCACAATCACACGATCACAATCACACTATCACGATCACACTATCACGATCACACTATCACGATCACACTATCACGATCACACAATCACAATCACACAGTCACACAATCACAATCACACAATCACAATCACACAATCACGATCACACAATCACGATCACACAATCACCATCACACAATCACGATCACAAAATCACGATCACAGTCACGATCACACAATCACGAATACACAAACACGATCAAAGAATCCTAATCACACAATCAGGATCACACAATCACGATTACATAATCACGGTCACACAATCACGATCGCACAATAACGATCACACAATCACACAATCACCATCACAATCACAATCACATAATCACAATCACACAATCACAATCACACAATCACAATCAAACAATCACAATCACACAATCACACAATCACAATCACACAATCACAATCACACAATCACAATCACACAATCACACAATCACAGTCACACAATCGCAGTCACACAATCGCAATCACACAATCGCAATCACACAATCGCAATCACACAATCGCAATCACACAATCGCAATCACACAATCGCAATCACACAATCGCAATCACACAATCGCAATCACACAATCGCAATCACACAATCGCAAGCACACAATCGCAAGCACACAATCGCAATCACACAGTCGCAATCACACAATCGCAACCACACAATCGCAATCACACAATCGCAATCACACAATCGCAATCACACAATCGCAATCACACAATCGCAATCACACAATCGCAATCACACAATCGCCACCACACAATCGCGATCACACAATCGCGATCACACAATCGCGATCACACAATCGCGATCACACAATCGCGATCACACAATCGCGATCACACAATCGCGATCACACAATCGCGATCACACAATCGCGATCACACAATCGCGATCACACAATCGCGATCACACAATCGCGATCACACAATCACGATCACACAATCACACAGTCACAATCCCACAATCACGATCACACAATCACGACCACACAGTCACAATCACACAATCGCAATCACAATCACACAATCACAGTCACACAATCACAATCGCACAACCACAACCACACAATCCCACAGTCACAATCCCACAATCACGGTCACACAATCACAGTCACACAATCACAATCACACAGTCACACAATTACAATCACAATCACAATCACAATCACAATCACAATCACAACCACAATCACAGTCACAATCACAATCACAATCACAATCACACAATCACAGTCACGATCACACAATCACGATCACACAATCACCATCACACAATCACGATCACAAAATCACGATCACAGTCACGATCACACAATCACGAATACACAAACACGATCAAAGAATCCTAATCACACAATCAGGATCACTCAATCACGATTACATAATCACGGTCACACAATCACGGTCACACAATCACGATCGCACAATAACGATCACACAATCACACAATCACAATCACAATCACAATCACATAATCACAATCACACAATCACAATCACACAATCACAATCAAACAATCACAATCACACAATCACACAATCACAATCACACAATCACAATCACACAATCACAATCACACAATCACAGTCACACAATCGCAGTCACACAATCGCAATCACACAATCGCAAGCACACAATCGCAAGCACACAATCGCAATCACACAGTCGCAATCACACAATCGCAACCACACAATCGCAATCACACAATCGCAATCACACAATCGCAATCACACAATCGCAATCACACAATCGCAATCACACAATCGCAATCACACAATCGCAATCACACAATCGCAATCACACAATCGCCACCACACAATCGCGATCACACAATCGCGATCACACAATCGCGATCACACAATCGCGATCACATAATCGCGATCACACAATCGCGATCACACAATCACAAACACGTAGTCGCGATCACACGATCACGATCACACGATCACGATCACACAATCACGATCACACAATCAAGATCACACAATCACGATCACACTATCACGATCACACTATCACGATCACACTATCACGATCACACTATCACGATCACACTATCACGATCACACTATCACGATCACACTATCACGATCACACAATCACAATCGCACAACCACAACCACACAATCCCACAGTCACAATCCCACAATCACGGTCACACAATCACAGTCACACAATCACAATCACACAGTCACACAATTACAATCACAATCACAATCACAATCACAATCACAACCACAATCACAGTCACAATCACAATCACAATCACAATCACACAATCACAGTCACGATCACACAATCACGATCACACAATCACCATCACACAATCACGATCACAAAATCACGATCACAGTCACGATCACACAATCACGAATACACAAACACGATCAAAGAATCCTAATCACACAATCAGGATCACTCAATCACGATTACATAATCACGGTCACACAATCACGGTCACACAATCACGATCGCACAATAACGATCACACAATCACACAATCACAATCACAATCACAATCACATAATCACAATCACACAATCACAATCACACAATCACAATCAAACAATCACAATCACACAATCACACAATCACAATCACACAATCACAATCACACAATCACAATCACACAATCACAATCACACAATCACAGTCACACAATCGCAGTCACACAATCGCAATCACACAATCGCAAGCACACAATCGCAAGCACACAATCGCAATCACACAGTCGCAATCACACACTCGCAATCACACAATCGCAATCACACAATCGCAATCACACAATCGCAATCACACAATCGCAATCACACAATCGCAATCACACAATCGCAATCACACAATCGCAATCACACAATCGCCACCACACAATCGCGATCACACAATCGCGATCACACAATCGCGATCACACAATCGCGATCACACAATCGCGATCACACAATCGCGATCACACAATCGCGATCACACAATCGCGATCACACAATCACAAACACGTAGTCGCGATCACACGATCACGATCACACGATCACGATCACACAATCACGATCACACAATCAAGATCACACAATCACGATCACACTATCACGATCACACTATCACGATCACACTATCACGATCACACTATCACGATCACACTATCACGATCACACTATCACGATCACACAATCACAGTCACACAATCACAATCACACAGTCACACAATCACAATCACACAATCACAATCACACAATCACGATCACAAAATCACGATCACAATCACGATCACACAATCACGATTACACAATCACGATCACAGAATCCTAATCACACAATCAGGATCACACAATCACGATCACATAATCACGGTCACACAATCACGGTCACACAATCACGATCACACAATCACACAATCACACAATCACAATCACAATCACAATCACATAATCGCAATCACTCAATCGCGATCACACAATCGCGATCACATAATCGCGATCACACAATCGCGATCACACAATCGCGATCACACAATCGCGATCACACAATCACGATCACACAATCACACAGTCACAATCCCACAATCACGATCACACAATCACGACCACACAGTCACAATCACACAATCGCAATCACAATCACACAATCACAGTCACACAATCACAATCGGAAAACCACAACCACACAATCCCACAGTCACAATCCCACAATCACGGTCACACAATCACAGTCACACAATCACAATCAAACAGTCACACAATTACAATCACAATCACAATCACAATCAAACAGTCACACAATTACAATCACAATCACAATCACAATCGCAATCACAATCACAATCACAGTCACAATCACAATCACAATCACAATCACACAATCACAGTCACGATCACACAATCACAATCACACAATCACAATCCCACAATCACAATCACACAATTACAGTCACGATCACACAATCACAATCACACAATCACAATCCCACAATCACAATCACACAATCACAGTCACACAATCACAATCACACAATCACACAGTCACAATCCCACAATCACGATCATACAATCACGACCACACAGTCACGATCGCACAATCACAATCACACAATCACAATCACACAATCACAATGACACAATCACAATCACACAATCTCGACCACACAGTCACGATCACACAATCACAATCACACAATCACAATCACACAATCCCAATCACACAATCACAATCACACAATCACAATCACACAATCGCAATCACACAAACGCAATCACACAATCACAATCACACGATCGCAATCACACGATCGCAATCACACGATCGCAATCACACGATCACAATCACACGATCGCAATCACACGATCACAATCACACGATCACAATCACACTATCACGATCACACTATCACGATCACACTATCACGATCACACAATCACAGTCACACAATCACAATCACACAGTCACACAATCACAATCACACAATCACGATCACACAATCACGATCACACAATCACGATCACACAATCACCATCACACAATCACGATCACAAAATCACGATCACAGTCACGATCACACAATCACGAATACACAAACACGATCAAAGAATCCTAATCACACAATCAGGATCACACAATCACGATCACATAATCACGGTCACACAATCACGGTCACACAATCACGATCGTACAATAACGATCACACAATCACACAATCACAATCACAATCACAATCACATAATCACAATCACACAATCACAATCACACAATCACAATCAAACAATCACAATCACACAATCACACAATCACAATCACACAATCACACAATCACAGTCACACAATCGCTGTCACACAATCGCAATCACACAATCGCAATCGCACAATCGCAATCGCACAATCGCAATCGCACAATCGCAATCGCACAATCGCAATCGCACAATCGCAATCGCACAATCGCAATCGCACAATCGCAATCGCACAATCGCAATCGCACAATCGCAATCGCACAATCGCAATCGCACAATCGCAATCGCACAATCGCAATCGCACAATCGCAATCGCACAATCGCAATCCCACAATCGCAATCACACAATCGCAAGCACACAATCGCAAGCACACAATCGCAATCACACAATCGCAATCACACAATCGCAATCACACAATCGCAATCACACAATCGCAATCACACAATCGCAATCACACAATCGCAATCACACTATCACGATCACACAATCACAGTCACACAATCACAATCACACAGTCACACAATCACAATCACACAATCACGATCACACAATCACGATCACACAATCACGATCACACAATCACCATCACACAATCACGATCACAAAATCACGATCACAGTCACGATCACACAATCACGAATACACAAACACGATCAAAGAATCCTAATCACACAATCAGGATCACACAATCACGATCACATAATCACGGTCACACAATCACGGTCACACAATCACGATCGCACAATAACGATCACACAATCACACAATCACAATCACAATCACAATCACATAATCACAATCACACAATCACAATCACACAATCACAATCAAACAATCACAATCACAATCACACAATCACACAATCACAATCACACAATCACACAATCACAGTCACACAATCGCTGTCACACAATCGCAATCACACAATCGCAATCGCACAATCGCAATCGCACAATCGCAATCGCACAATCGCAATCGCACAATCGCAATCGCACAATCGCAATCGCACAATCGCAATCGCACAATCGCAATCGCACAATCGCAATCGCACAATCGCAATCGCACAATCGCAATCGCACAATCGCAATCGCACAATCGCAATCGCACAATCGCAATCGCACAATCGCAATCGCACAATCGCAATCGCACAATCGCAATCCCACAATCGCAATCACACAATCGCAAGCACACAATCGCAAGCACACAATCGCAATCACACAATCGCAATCACACAATCGCAATCACACAATCGCAATCACACAATCGCAATCACACAATCGCAATCACACAATCGCAATCACACAATCGCAATCACACAATCGCAATCACACAATCGCTATCACACAATCGCAATCACACAATCGCAACCACACAATCGCAATCACACAATCGCAATCACACAATCGCAATCACACAATCGCAATCACACAATCGCAATCACACAATCGCAATCACACAATCGCAACCACACAATCGCAATCACACAATCGCAATCACACAATCGCAATCACACAATCGCAATCACACAATCGCAATCACACAATCGCAATCAGACAATCGCCATCACACAATCGCAATCACACAATCGCGATCACACAATCGCGATCACACAATCGCAATCACACAATCGCGATCACACAATCACAAACACGTAGTCGCGATCACACGATCACGATCACACGATCACGATCACACAATCACGATCACACAATCAAGATCACACAATCACGATCACACAATAACAATCACACAATCACAATCACACAATCACAATCACACAATCACAGTCACACAATCACAATCACACAGTCACACAATCACAATCACAATCACAGTCACAATCACAATCACAATCACAATCACACAATCACAGTCACGATCACACAATCACAATCACACAATCACAATCCCACAATCACAATCACACAATCACAGTCACACAATCACAATCACACAATCACGCAGTCACAATCCCACAATCACGATCGAACAATCACGACCACACAGTCATGATCACACAATCACGATCACACAATCACAATCCCACAATCACAATCACACAATCACAGTCACACAATCACAATCACACAATCACAATCACACAATCACGCAGTCACAATCCCACAATCACGATCACACAATCACGACCACACAGTCACGATCACACAATCACGATCACACAATCACAATCACACAACCACAACCACACAATCACACAGTCACAATCCCACAATCATGATCACGCAATCACGACCACACAGTCGCAATCACACAATCACAATCACACAATCACGATCCCACAGTCACGATCCCACAATCACGATCACACAATCACAATCACACAATCACGACCACACAATCACGACCAGACAATCACGATCACACAATCACGATCACACTATCACGATCACACAATCACGATCACACAATCACGATCACACAATCACGATCACACTATCACGATCACACAATCACCATCACACAATCACGATCACAAAATCACGATCACAATCACGATCACACAATCACGATTACACAATCACGATCACAGAATCCTAATCACACAATCAGGATCACACAATCACGATCACATAATCACGGTCACACAATCACGGTCACACAATCACGATCACACAATCACACAATCACAATCACAATCACAATCACATAATCGCAATCACTCAATCGCGATCACACAATCGCGATCACACAATCGCGATCACACAATCGCGATCACACAATCGCGATCACACAATCGCGATCACAATCGCGATCACACAATCACACAGTCACAATCCCACAATCACGATCACACAATCACGACCACACAGTCACAATCACACAATCGCAATCACAATCAAACAATCACAGTCACACAATCACAATCGCACAACCACACAATCCCACAGTCACAATCCCACAATCACGGTCACACAATCACAGTCACACAATCACAATCACACAGTCACACAATCACAATCACAATCACAATCACAATCATAATCACAATCAAAATCACAATCACAATCACAGTCACAATCACAATCACAATCACAATCACACAATCACAGTCACGATCACACAATCACAATCACACAATCACAATCCCACAATCCCACAATCACAATCACACAATCACAGTCACACAATCACAATCACACAGTCACGCAGTCACAATCCCACAATCATGATCGAACAATCACGACCACACAGTCATGATCACACAGTCATGATCACACAATCACGATCACACAATCACAGTCACACAATCACAATCACACAATCACGCAGTCACAATCCCACAATCACGATCACACAATCACGACCACACAGTCACGATCACACAATCACGATCACACAATCACAATCACACAACCACAACCACACAATCACACAGTCACAATCCCACAATCACGATCACACAATCACGACCACACAGTCGCAATCACACAATCACAATCACACAATCACGATCCCACAGTCACGATCCCACAATCACGATCACACAATCACAATCACACAATCACGACCACACAATCACGACCACACAATCACGATCACACAATCACGATCACACTATCACGATCACACAATCACGATCACACAATCACGATCACACAATCACGATCACACAATCACGATCACACAATCACGATCACACAATCACGATCACACTATCACGATCACACAATCACCATCACACAATCACGATCACAAAATCACGATCACAATCACGATCACACAATCACGATTACACAATCACGATCACAGAATCCTAATCACACAATCAGCATCACACAATCACGATCACATAATCACGGTCACACAATCACAGTCACACAATCACGATCACACAATCACACAATCACAATCACAATCACAATCACATAATCGCAATCACTCAATCGCGATCACACAATCGCGATCACACAATCGCGATCACACAATCGCGATCACACTCGCGATCACACAATCACACAGTCACAATCCCACAATCACGATCACACAATCACGACCACACAGTCACAATCACACAATCGCAATCACAATCACACAATCACAGTCACACAATCACAATCGCACAACCACACAATCCCACAGTCACAATCCCACAATAACGGTCACACAATCACAGTCACACAATCACAATCACACAGTCACACAATCACAATCACAATCACAATCACAATCATAATCACAATCACAATCACAATCACAATCACACAATCACAGTCACGATCACACAATCACAATCACACAATCACAATCCCACAGTCACAATCACACAATCACAGTCACACAATCACAATCACACAATCGCACAGTCACAATCCGACAATCACGATCACACAATCATGACCACACAGTCACAATCACACAATCGCAATCACAATCCCACAATCACAATCACAGAATCACGACCACACAGTCACGATCGCACAATCACGATTACACAGTCACAATCACACAACCACAACCACACAATCACACAGTCACAATCCCACAATCACGATCACACAATCACGACCACACAGTCGCAATCACACAATCGCAATCGCAATCACACAATCACAGTCACACAATCACAATCGCACAACCACAACCACACAATCCCACAGTCACAATCCCACAATCACGGTCACACAATCACAGTCACACAATCACAATCACACAGTCACACAATCACAATCACAATCACAATCACAATCATAATCACAATCACAATCACAATCACACAATCACAGTCACGATCACACAATCACAATCACACAATCACAATCCCACAATCACAATCACACAATCGCACAGTCACAATCCGACAATCACGATCACACAATCATGACCACACAGTCACAATCACACAATCGCAATCACAATCCCACAATCACAATCACAGAATCACGACCACACAGTCACGATCACACAATCATGATTACACAATCACAATCACACGACCACAACCACACAATCACACAGTCACAATCCCACAATCACGATCACACAATCACGACCACACAGTCACAATCACAAAATCGGAATCACAATCACACAATCACAGTCACACAATCACAATCGCGCAACCACAACCACACAATCCCACAGTCACAATCCCACAATCACGGTCACACAATCACAGTCACACAATCACAATCACACAGTCACACAATCACAATCACAATCACAATCACAGTCACAATCACAATCACAATCACAATCACACAATCACAGACACGATCACACAATTACAATCACACAATCACAATCCCACAATCACAATCCCACAATCACAATCACACAATCACAGTCACGATCACACAATCACAATCACACAATCACAATCCCACAATCACAATCACACAATCACATTCACACAATCACAATCACACAATCACACAGTCACAATCCCACAATCACGATCACACAATCACGACCACAAAGTCACGATCACACAATCACAATCACACAATCACAATCACACAATCACAATCACACAATCACAATCACACAATCACAATCACACAATCACAATCACACAATCACAATCACACAATCACGATCACACAATCAGAGTCACACAATCACAATCACACAGTCACACAATCACAATCACAATCACAGTCACAATCACAATCACAATCACACAATCACAGTCACGATCACACAATCACAATCACACAATCACAATCCCACAATCACAATCACACAATCACAGTCACACAATCACAATCACACAATCGCACAGTCACAATCCCACAATCACGATCACCCAATCACGATCACCCAGTCAGGATCACACAATCACGATCACACAATCACGATCACACAATCACGATCACACAATCACGATCACACAATCACACAGTCACAATCCCACAATCACGATCGCACAATCACGACCACACAGTCACAATCACACAATCGCAATCAAATCACACAATTACAGTCACACAATCACAATCGCACAACCACAACCACACAATCCCACAGTCACAATCCCACAATCACGATCACACAATCACGACCACACAGTCACGATCACACAATCGCAATCACACAATCACAATCATACAACCACAATCACACAATCACAACCACACAATCACAATCACACAATCACAATCACACAATCACAATCACACAATCACAATCACACAATCACAATCACACAATCACAATCACACAATCACAATCAAACAATCACAATCCCACAATCACGATCCCACAATCACGATCACACAATCACAATCACACAATCACGACCACACAATCACGACCACACAATCACGATCACACAATCACGATCACACTATCACGATCACACAATCACAATCACACAATCACAGTCACACAATCACAATCACACAATCACGCAGTCACAATCCCACAATCACGATCACACAATCACGATCACACAATCACGATCACACAATCACGATCACACAATCACACAGTCACAATCCCACAATCACGATCACACAATCGCGACCACACAGTCACAATCAGACAATCGCAATCACAATCACACAATCACAGTCACACAATCACAATCGCACAACCACAACCACACAATCCCACAGTCACAATCCCACAATCACGATCACACAATCACGACCACACAGTCACGATCACACAGTCGCAATCCCACAATCACAATCATACAACCACAATCACACAATCACAACCACACAATCACAATCACACAATCACAATCACACAATCACGATCCCACAGTCACGATCCCACAATCACGATCACACAATCACAAACACACAATCACGACCACACAATCACGACCACACAATCACGACCACACAGTCACGATCACACAATCACGATCACACAATCACAATCACACAACCACAACCACACAAACACACAGTCACAATCCCACAATCACGATCACACAATCACGACCACACAGTCGCAATCACACAATCACAATCACACAATCACGATCACACAGTCACGATCCCACAATCACGATCGCACAATCACAATCACACAATCACGACCACACAATCACGACCACACAATCACGATCACACAATCACGATCGCACTATCACGATCGCACAATCACGATCGCACAATCACGATCGCACAATCACCATCACACAATCACGATCACAAAATCACGATCACAATCACGATCACACAATCACGATCACACTATCACGATCACACAATCACCATCACACAATCACGATCACAAAATCACGATCACAATCACGATCACACAATAACGATTACACAATCACGATCACAGAATCCTAATCACACAATCAGGATCACACAATCACGATCACATAATCACGGTCACACAATCACGGTCACACAATCACGATCACAATCACGATCACACAATCACGATTACATAATCACGATCACAGAATCCTAATCACACAATCAGGATCACACAATCACGATCACATAATCACGGTCACACAATCACGGTCACACAATCACGATCACACAATCACACAATCACAATCACAATCACAATCACATAATCGCAATCACTCAATCGCGATCACACAATCGCGATCACACAATCGCGATCACACAATCGCGATCACACTCGCGATCACACAATCACACAGTCACAATCCCACAATCACGATCACACAATCACGACCACACAGTCACAATCACACAATCGCAATCACAATCACACAATCACAGTCACACAATCACAATCGCACAAGCACACAATCCTACAGTCACAATCCCACAATAACGGTCACACAATCACAGTCACACAATCACAATCACACAGTCACACAATCACAATCACAATCACAATCACAATCATAATCACAATCACAATCACAATCACAATCACACAATCACAGTCACGATCACACAATCACAATCACACAATCACAATCCCACAGTCACAATCACACAATCACAGTCACACAATCACAATCACACAATCGCACAGTCACAATCCGACAATCACGATCACACAATCATGACCACACAGTCACAATCACACAATCGCAATCACAATCCCACAATCACAATCACAGAATCACGACCACACAGTCACGATCACACAATCACGATTACACAATCACAATCACACAACCACAACCACACAATCACACAGTCACAATCCCACAATCACGATCACACAATCACGACCACACAGTCGCAATCACACAATCACAATCACACAATCACGATCCCACAGTCACGATCCCACAATCACGATCACACAATCACAATCACACAATCACGACCACACAATCACGACCACACAATCACGATCACACAATCACGATCACACTATCACGATCACACAATCACGATCACACAATCACGATCACACAATCACGATCACACAATCACAATCACACAATCACCATCACACAATCACGATCACACAATCACGATCACACTATCACGATCACACAATCACCATCACACAATCACGATCACAATATCACGATCACAATCACGATCACACAATCACGATTACACAATCACGATCACAGAATCCTAATCACACAATCAGGATCACACAATCACGATCACATAATCACGGTCACACAATCACGGTCACACAATCACGATCACACAATCACACAATCACAATCACAATCACAATCACATAATCGCAATCACTCAATCGCGATCACACAATCGCGATCACACAATCGCGATCACACAATCGCGATCACACAATCGCGATCACACAATCGCGATCACACAATCGCGATCACACAATCGCGATCACAATCGCGATCACACAATCACACAGTCACAATCCCACAATCACGATCACACAATCACGACCACACAGTCACAATCACACAATCGCAATCACAATCAAACAATCACAGTCACACAATCACAATCGCACAACCACACAATCCCACAGTCACAATCCCACAATCACGGTCACACAATCACAGTCACACAATCACAATCACACAGTCACACAATCACAATCACAATCACAATCACAATCACAATCATAATCACAATCAAAATCACAATCACAATCACAGTCACAATCACAATCACAATCACAATCACACAATCACAGTCACGATCACACAATCACAATCACACAATCACAATCCCACAATCACAATCACACAATCACAGTCACACAATCACAATCACACAATCACGCAGTCACAATCCCACAATCATGATCGAACAATCACGACCACACAGTCATGATCACACAGTCATGATCACACAATCACGATCACACAATCACAGTCACACAATCACAATCACACAATCACGCAGTCACAATGCCACAATCACGATCACACAATCACGACCACACAGTCACGATCACACAATCACGATCACACAATCACAATCACACAACCACAACCACACAATCACACAGTCACAATCCCACAATCACGATCACACAATCACGACAACACAGTCGCAATCACACAATCACAATCACACAATCACGATCCCACAGTCACGATCCCACAATCACGATCACACAATCACAATCACACAATCACGACCACACAATCACGACCACACAATCACGATCACACAATCACGATCACACTATCACGATCACACAATCACGATCACACAATCACGATCACACAATCACGATCACACAATCACGATCACACAATCACGATCACACAATCACGATCACACTATCACGATCACACAATCACCATCACACAATCACGATCACAAAATCACGATCACAATCACGATCACACAATCACGATTACACAATCACGATCACAGAATCCTAATCACACAATCAGGATCACACAATCACGATCACATAATCACGGTCACACAATCACGGTCACACAATCACGATCACACAATCACACAATCACAATCACAATCACAATCACATAATCGCAATCACTCAATCGCGATCACACAATCGCGATCACACAATCGCGATCACACAATCGCGATCACACTCGCGATCACACAATCACACAGTCACAATCCCACAATCACGATCACACAATCACGACCACACAGTCACAATCACAAAATCGGAATCACAATCACACAATCACAGTCACACAATCACAATCGCACAACCACAACCACACAATCCCACAGTCACAATCCCACAATCACGGTCACACAATCACAGTCACACAATCACAATCACACAGTCACACAATCACAATCACAATCACAATCACAGTCACAATCACAATCACAATCACAATCACACAATCACAGACACGATCACACAATTACAATCACACAATCACAATCCCACAATCACAATCCCACAATCACAATCCCACAATCACAATCACACAATCACAGTCACGATCACACAATCACAATCACACAATCACAATCCCACAATCACAATCACACAATCACATTCACACAATCACAATCACACAATCACACAGTCACAATCCCACAATCACGATCACACAATCACGACCACAAAGTCACGATCACACAATCACAATCACACAATCACAATCACACAATCACAATCACACAATCACAATCACACAATCACAATCACACAATCACAATCACACAATCACAATCACACAATCACGATCACACAATCAGAGTCACACAATCACAATCACACAGTCACACAATCACAATCACAATCACAGTCACAATCACAATCACAATCACAATCACAATCACACAATCACAGTCACGATCACACAATCACAATCACACAATCACAATCCCACAATCACAATCACACAATCACAGTCACACAATCACAATCACACAATCGCACAGTCACAATCTCACAATCACGATCACCCAATCACGATCACCCAGTCAGGATCACACAATCACGATCACACAATCACGATCACACAATCACGATCACACAATCACGATCACACAATCACACAGTCACAATCCCACAATCACGATCGCACAATCACGACCACACAGTCACAATCACACAATCGCAATCAAATCACACAATTACAGTCACACAATCACAATCGCACAACCACAACCACACAATCCCACAGTCACAATCCCACAATCACGATCACACAATCACGACCACACAGTCACGATCACACAATCGCAATCACACAATCACAATCATACAACCACAATCACACAATCACAACCACACAATCACAATCACACAATCACAATCACACAATCACGATCCCACAGTCACGATCCCACAATCACGATCACACAATCACAAACACACAATCACGACCACACAATCACGACCACACAATCACGACCACACAGTCACGATCACACAATCACGATCACACAATCACAATCACACAACCACAACCACACAATCACACAGTCACAATCCCACAATCACGATCACACAATCACGACCACACAGTCGCAATCACACAATCACAATCACACAATCACGATAACACAGTCACGATCCCACAATCACGATCGCACAATCACAATCACACAATCACGACCACACAATCACGACCACACAATCACGATCACACAATCACGATCGCACTATCACGATCGCACAATCACGATCGCACAATCACGATCGCACAATCACCATCACACAATCACGATCACAAAATCTCGATCACAATCACGATCACACAATCACGATTACACAATCACGATCACAGAATCCTACTCATACAATCAGGATCGCACAATCACGATCACATAATCACGGTCACACAATCACGGTCACACAATCACACAATCACAATCACAATCACAATCACTTAATCACAATCACACAATCACGATCACACAATCACGATCACACAATCACGATCACACAACCACGATCACACAATCACGATCACACAACCACAACGACACGATCACACAGTCACGATCACACAATCGCGATCACACAATCACGACCACACAGTCGCAATCACACAATCACGATCACACAATCACGATCACACAATCACGATCACACAATCACGATCACACAATCACGATCACACAATCACAATCACACAATCACGATCACATAATCACGATAACACAATCACGATCACACTATCACGATCACACAATCACCATCACACAATCACGATCACAAAATCACGATCACAATCACGATCACACAATAACGATTACACAATCACGATCACAGAATCCTAATCACACAATCAGGATCACACAATCACGATCACATAATCACGGTCACACAATCACGGTCACACAATCACGATCACAATCACGATCACACAATCACGATTACATAATCACGATCACAGAATCCTAATCACACAATCAGGATCACACAATCACGATCACATAATCACGGTCACACAATCACGGTCACACAATCACGATCACACAATCACACAATCACAATCACAATCACAATCACATAATCGCAATCACTCAATCGCGATCACACAATCGCGATCACACAATCGCGATCACACAATCGCGATCACACTCGCGATCACACAATCACACAGTCACAATCCCACAATCACGATCACACAATCACGACCACACAGTCACAATCACACAATCGCAATCACAATCACACAATCACAGTCACACAATCACAATCGCACAAGCACACAATCCTACAGTCACAATCCCACAATAACGGTCACACAATCACAGTCACACAATCACAATCACACAGTCACACAATCACAATCACAATCACAATCACAATCACAGTCACAATCACAATCACAATCACAATCACACAATCACAGACAGGATCACACAATTACAATCACACAATCACAATCCCACAATCACAATCCCACAATCACAATCACACAATCACAGTCACGATCACACAATCACAATCACACAATCACAATCCCACAATCACAATCACACAATCACATTCACACAATCACAATCACACAATCACACAGTCACAATCCCACAATCACGATCACACAATCACGACCACAAAGTCACGATCACACAATCACAATCACACAATCACAATCACACAATCACAATCACACAATCACAATGACACAATCACGATCACACAATCACGACCACACAGTCACGATCACACAATAACAATCACACAATCACAAACACACAATCACAATCACACAATCGCAATCACACAATCACAATCACACAATCACAATCACACAATCACAATCACACAATCACAGTCACACAATCACAATCACACAGTCACACAATCACAATCACAATCACAGTCACAATCACAATCACAATCACAATCACAATCACACAATCACAGTCACAATAACACAATCACAATCCCACCATCACAATCACACAATCACAGTCACACAATCACAACCACACAATCACGCAGTCACAATCCCACAATCAAGATCACACAATCACGACCACACAGTCACGATCACACAACCACGATCACACAATCACAATCCCACAATCACAGTCACACAATCACAATCGCACAACCACAACCACACAATCCCACAGTCACAATCCCACAATCACGATCACACAATCACGACCACACAGTCACGATCACACAATCGCAATCACACAATCACAATCATACAACCACAATCACACAATCACAACCACACAATCACAATCACACAATCACAATCACACAATCACAATCACACAATCACAATCACACAATCACAATCACACAATCCTAATCACACAATCACAATCAAACAATCACGATCCCACAGTCACGATCCCACAATCACGATCACACAATCACAATCACACAATCACGACCACACAATCACGACCACACAATCACGATCACACAATCACGATCACACTATCACGATCACACAATCACAATCACACAATCACAGTCACACAATCACAATCACACAATCACGCAGTCACAATCCCACAATCACGATCACACAATCACGATCACACAATCACGATCACACAATCACACAGTCACAATCCCACAATCACGATCACACAATCGCGACCACACAGTCACAATCAGACAATCGCAATCACAATCACACAATCACAGTCACACAATCACAATCGCACAACCACAACCACACAATCCCACAGTCACAATCCCACAATCACGATCACACAATCACGACCACACAGTCACGATCACACAATCGCAATCCCACAATCACAATCATACAACCACAATCACACAATCACAACCACACAATCACAATCACACAATCACAATCACACAATCACAATCACACAATCACAATCACACAATCACGATCCCACAGTCACGATCCCACAATCACGATCACACTATCACAATCACACAATCACGACCACACAATCACGACCACACAATCACGATCACACAATCACGATCACACTATCACGATCACACAATCACGATCACACAACCACAACCACACAATCACACAGTCACAATCCCACAATCACGATCAAACAATCACGACCACACAGTCACAATCACACAATCGCAATCGCAATCACACAATCACAGTCACACAATCACAATCGCACAACCACAACCACACAATCCCACAGTCACAATCCCACAATCACGGTCACACAATCACAGTCACACAATCACAATCACACAGTCACACAATCACAATCACAATCACAATCACAATCATAATCACAATCACAATCACAATCACAATCACAATCACAATCACAATCACACAATCACAGTCACGATCACACAATCACAATCACACAATCACAATCCCACAATCACAATCACACAATCACAGTCACACAATCACGACCACACAGTCACGATCACACAATCACGATCACACAATCACAATCACACAACCACAACCACACAATCACACAGTCACAATCCCACAATCACGATCACACAATCACGACCACACAGTCGCAATCACACAATCGCAATCACACAATCGCAATCACACAATCGCAATCACACAATCGCAATCACACAATCCCAATCACACAATCGCAATCACACAATCGCAATCACACAATCGCAATCACACAATCGCAATCACACAATCGCAAGCACACAATCGCAATCACACAATCGCGATCGCACAATCGCGATCACACAATCGCGATCACACAATCGCGATCACACAATCACAATCACACAATCACAATCCCACAATCACAATCACACAGTCACAGTCACACAATCACAATCACACAATCACGCAGTCACAATCCCACAATCACGATCGAACAATCACGACCACATAGTCGTGATCACAAAATCACGATCACACAATCACAATCCCACAATCACAATCACACAATCACAGTCACACAATCACAATCACACAATCACGCAGTCACAATCCCACAATCACGATCACACAATCACGACCACACAGTCACGATCACACAATCACGATCACACAATCACAATCACACAACCACAACCACACAATCACACAGTCACAATCCCACAATCACGATCACACAATCACGACCACACAGTCGCAATCACACAATCACAATCACACAATCACGATCCCACAGTCACGATCCCACAATCACGATCGCACAACCACAATCACACAATCACGACCACACAATCACGACCACACAATCACGATCACACAAACACGATCGCACTATCACGATCGCACAATCACGATCGCACAATCACGATCGCACAATCACCATCACACAATCACGATCACAAAATCACGATCACAATCACGATCACACAATCACGATTACACAATCACGATCACAGAATCCTACTCATACAATCAGGATCGCACAATCACGATCACATAATCACGGTCACACAATCACGGTCACACAATCACGATCACACAATCACGATCACACAATCACACAATCACAATCACAATCACAATCACTTAATCACAATCACACAATCACGATCACACAATCACGATCACACAATCACGATCACACAACCACGATCACACAATCACGATCACACAACCACAACGACACGATCACACAACCACAACGACACGATCACACAGTCACGATCACACAATCGCGATCACACAATCACGACCACACAGTCGCAATCACACAATCACAATCACACAATCACGATCCCACAGTCACGATCCCACAATCACGATCACACAATCACAAACACACAATCACGACCACACAATCACGACCACACAATCACGATCACACAATCACGATCACACTATCACGATCACACAATCACGATCACACAATCACGATCACACAATCACGATCACACAATCACGATCACACAATCACAATCACACAATCACGATCACATAATCACGATCACACAATCACGATCACACTATCACGATCACACAATCACCATCACACAATCACGATCACAAAATCACGATCACAATCACGATCACACAATAACGATTACACAATCACGATCACAGAATCCTAATCACACAATCAGGATCACACAATCACGATCACATAATCACGGTCACACAATCACGGTCACACAATCACGATCACACAATCACACAATCACAATCACAATCACATAATCGCAATCACTCAATCGCGATCACACAATCGCGATCACACAATCGCGATCACACAATCGCGATCACACAATCGCGATCACACAATCGCGATCACAATCGCGATCACACAATCACACAGTCACAATCCCACAATCACGATCACACAATCACGACCACACAGTCACAATCACACAATCCCAATCACAATCACACAATCACAGTCACACAATCACAATCGCACAACCACACAATCCCACAGTCACAATCCCACAATCACGGTCACACAATCACAGTCACACAATCACAATCACACAGTCACACAATCACAATCACAATCACAATCACAATCATAATCACAATCACAATCACAATCACAATCACAGTCACAATCACAATCACAATCACAATCACACAATCACAGTCACGATCACACAATCACAATCACACAATCACAATCCCACAATCACAAACACACAATCACAGTCACACAATCACAATCACACAATCACGCAGTCACAATCCCACAATCACGATCGAACAATCACGACCACACAGTCATGATCACACAATCACGATCACACAATCACAATCCCACAATCACAATCACACAATCACAGTCACACAATCACAATCACACAATCACGCAGTCACAATCCCACAATCACGATCACACAATCACGACCACACAGTCACGATCACACAATCACGATCACACAATCACAATCACACAACCACAACCACACAATCGGACAGTCACAATCCCACAATCACGATCACACAATCACGACCACACAGTCGCAATCACACAATCACAATCACACAATCACGATCCCACAGTCACGATCCCACAATCACGATCACACAATCACAATCACACAATCACGACCACACAATCACGACCACACAATCACGATCACACAATCACGATCACACTATCACGATCACACAATCACGATCACACAATCACGATCACACAATCACGATCACACAATCACAATCACACAATCACCATCACACAATCACGATCACACAATCACGATCACACTATCACGATCACACAATCACCATCACACAATCACGATCACAAAATCACGATCACAATCACGATCACACAATCACGATTACACAATCACGATCACAGAATCCTAATCACACAATCACGATCACATAATCACGGTCACACAATCACGGTCACACAATCACGATCACACAATCACACAATCACAATCAAAATCACAATCACATAATCGCAATCACTCAATCGCGATCACACAATCGCGATCACACAATCGCGATCACACAATCGCGATCACACAATCGCGATCACACAATTGCGATCACACTCGCGATCACACAATCACACAGTCACAATCCCACAATCACGATCACACAATCACGACCACACAGTCACAATCACACAATCGCAATCACAATCACACAATCACAGTCACACAATCACAATCGCACAACCACACAATCCCACAGTCACAATCCCACAATCACGGTCACACAATCACAGTCACACAATCACAATCACACAGTCACACAATCACAATCACAATCACAATCACAATCATAATCACAATCACAATCACAATCACAATCACACAATCACAGTCACGATCACACAATCACAATCACACAACCACAATCCCACAGTCACAATCACACAATCACAGTCACACAATCACAATCACACAATCGCGCAGTCATAATCCGACAATCACGATCACCCAATCACGATCACCCAATCCAGATCACCCAATCACGATCACCCAATCACGATCACCCAATCACGATCACACAATCACGATCACACAATCACGATCACACAATCACGATCACACAATCACACAGTCACAATCCCACAATCACGATCACACAATCATGACCACACAGTCACAATCACACAATCGCTATCACAATCCCACAATCACAATCACAGAATCACATTCACACAATCACAATCACACAACCACAAGCACACAATCCCACAGTCACAATCCTACAATCACGATCACCCAATCACGATCACCCAATCACGATCACCCAATCACGATCACCCAATCACGATCACCAAATCACGATCACCCAATCACGATCACCCAATCATAATCACCCAATCACGGTCACCCAATCACGATCACACGATCACAATCACACGATCACAATCACACGATCACAATCACACGATCACAATCACACGATCACAATCACACGATCACAATCACACGATCACAATCACACAATCACAATCACACAATCACAATCACACAATCACAATCACACAACCACAACCACACAATCACACAGTCACAATCCCACAATCACGATCACACAATCACGATCACACAGTCGCAATCACACAATCACAATCACACAATCACGATCCCACAGTCACGATCCCACAATCACGATCGCACAATCACAATCACACAATCACGACCACACAATCACGACCACACAATCACGATCACACAATCACGATCGCACTATCACGATCGCACAATCACGATCGCACAATCACGATCGCACAATCACCATCACACAATCACGATCACAAAATCACGATCACAATCACGATCACACAATCACGATTACACAATCACGATCACAGAATCCTACTCACACAATCAGGATCGCACAATCACGATCACATAATCACGGTCACACAATCACGGTCACACAATCACACAATCACAATCACACAATCACACAATCACAGTCACACAATCGCAGTCACACAATCGCAATCACACAATCGCAATCACACAATCGCAATCACACAATCGCAATCACACAATCGCAATCACACAATCGCAATCACACAATCGCAATCACACAATCGCAATCACACAATCGCAATCACACAATCGCAATCACACAATCGCAATCACACAATCGCAATCACACAATCGGAATCACACAATCGCAATCACACAATCGCAAGCACACAATCGCAATCACACAATCGCAATCACACAATCGCAATCACACAATCGCAATCACACGGTCGCAATCACACAATCGCAATCACACAATCGCAATCACACAATCGCAATCACACAATCGCAATCACACAATCGCAATCACACAATCGCAACCACACAATCGCAATCACACAATCGCAATCACACAATCGCAATCACACAATCGCAATCACACAATCGCGATCACACAATCGCGATCACATAATCGCGATCACACAATCACAAACACGTAGTCGCGATCACACGATCACGATCACACGATCACGATCACACAATCACGATCACACAATCAAGATCACACAATCACGATCACACAATAACAATCACACAATCACAATCACACAATCACAATCACACAATCACAGTCACACAATCACAATCACACAGTCACACAATCACAATCACACAGTCACACAATCACAATCACAATCACAGTCACAATCACAATCACAATCACAATCACACAATCACAGTCACGATCACACAATCACAATCACACAATCACAATCCCACAATCACAATCACACAATCACAGTCACACAATCACAATCACACAATCACGCAGTCACAATCCCACAATCACGATCGAACAATCACGACCACACAGTCATGATCACACAATCACGATCACACAATCACAATCCCACAATCACAATCACACAATCACAGTCACACAATCACAATCACACAATCACGCAGTCACAATCCCACAATCACGATCACACAATCACGACCACACAGTCACGATCACACAATCACGATCACACAATCACAATCACACAACCACAACCACACAATCACACAGTCCCAATCCCACAATCATGATCACACAATCACGACCACACAGTCGCAATCACACAATCACAATCACACAATCACGATCCCACAGTCACGATCCCACAATCACGATCACACAATCACAATCACACAATCACGACCACACAATCACGACCACACAATCACGATCACACAATCACGATCACACTATCACGATCACACAATCACGATCGCACAATCACAATCACACAATCACCATCACACAATCACGATCACACAATCACGATCACACTATCACGATCACACAATCACCATCACACAATCACGATCACAAAATCACGATCACAATCACGATCACACACTCACGATTACACAATCGCGATCACACAATCGCGATCACACAATCGCGATCACACAATCGCGATCACACAATCGCGATCACAATCGCGATCACACAATCACACAGTCACAATCCCACAATCACGATCACACAATCACGACCACACAGTCACAATCACACAATCGCAATCACAATCACACAATCACAGTCACACAATCACAATCGCACAACCACACAATCCCACAGTCACAATCCCACAATCACGGTCACACAATCATAGTCACACAATCACAATCACACAGTCACACAATCACAATCACAATCACAATCACAATCATAATCACAATCACAATCACAATCACAATCACAGTCACAATCACAATCACAATCACAATCACACAATCACAGTCACGATCACACAATCACAATCACACAATCACAATCCCACAATCACAATCACACAATCACAGTCACACAATCACAATCACACAATCACGCAGTCACAATCCCACAATCACGATCGAACAATCACGACCACACAGTCATGATCACACAATCACGATCACACAATCACAATCCCACAATCACAATCCCACAATCACCATCACACAATCACAGTCACACAATCACAATCACACAATCACGCAGTCACAATCCCACAATCACGATCACACAATCACGACCACACAGTCACAATCACACAATCACGATCACACAATCACAATCACACAACCACAACCACACAATCACACAGTCACAATCACGATCCCACAGTCACGATCCCACAATCACGATCACACAATCACAATCACACAATCACGACCACACAATCACGACCACACAATCACGATCACACAATCACGATCACACTATCACGATCACACAATCACGATCACACAATCACGATCACACAATCACGATCACACAATCACGATCACACAATCACAATCACACAATCACCATCACACAATCACGATCACACAATCACGATCACACTATCACGATCACACAATCACCATCACACAATCACGATCACAAAATCACGATCACAATCACGATCACACAATCACGATTACACAATCACGATCACAGAATCCTAATCACACAATCAGGATCACACAATCACGATCACATAATCACGGTCACACAATCACGGTCACACAATCACGATCACACAATCACACAATCACAATCACAATCACAATCACATAATCGCAATCACTCAATCGCGATCACACAATCGCGATCGCACAATCGCGATCACACAATCGCGATCACACAATCGCGATCACACATTCGCGATCACACAATCGCGATCACACAATCGCGATCACACTCGCGATCACACAATCACACAGTCACAATCCCACAATCACGATCACACAATCACGACCACACAGTCACAATCACACAATCGCAATCACAATCACACAATCGCAGTCACACAATCACAATCGCACAACCACACAATCCCACAGTCACAATCCCACAATAACGGTCACACAATCACAGTCACACAATCACAATCACAATCACAATCACAATCATAATCACAATCACAATCACAATCACAATCACACAATCACAGTCACGATCACACAATCACAATCACACAATCACAATCCCACAGTCACAATCACACAATCACAGTCACACAATCACAATCACACAATCGCACAGTCACAATCCCACAATCACGATCACACAATCATGACCACACAGTCACAATCACACAATCGCAATCACAATCCCACAATCACAATCACAGAATCACATTCACACGATCACAATCACACAACCACAACCACACAATCCCACAGTCACAATCCCACAATCACGATCACCCATTCACGATCACCCAATCACGATCAGCCAATCACGATCACCCAATCACGACCACCCAATCACGATCACCCAATCACGATCACACAATCACGATCACACAATCACGATCACACAATCACGATCACACAATCACGATCACACAATCACACAGTCACAATCCCACAATCACGATCACACAATCATGACCACACAGTCACAATCACACAATCGCAATCACAATCCCACAATCACAATCACAGAATCACATTCACACGATCACAATCACACAACCACAACCACACAATCCCACAGTCACAATCCCACAATCACGATCACCCATTCACGATCACCCAATCACGATCAGCCAATCACGATCACCAAATCCCGATCACCCAATCACAATCACCCAATCACGGTCACCCAATCACGATCACACGATCACAATCACACGATCACAATCACACGATCACAATCACACGATCACAATCACACGATCACAATCACACAATCGCAATCACACAATCGCAATCACACAATCAAACAATCACACACTCACGATCGCACAATCACGATCGCACATTCACGATCGCACAATCACGATCGCACAATCGCGATCGCACAATCGTGATGGCACAATCGCGATCGCACAATCGCGATCGCACAATCGCGATCGCACAATCGCGATCACACAATCGCGATCACACAATCACACAGTCACAATCCCACAATCACGATCACAAAATCACGACCACACAGTCACAATCACAAAATCGGAATCACAATCACACAATCACAGTCACACAATCACAATCGCACAACCACAACCACACAATCCCACAGTCACAATCCCACAATCACGGTCACACAATCACAGTCACACAATCAAACAATCACACAATCACGATCGCACAATCACGATCGCACAATCACGATCGCACATTCACGATCGCACAATCACGATCGCACAATCACGATCGCACAATCACGCAGTCACAATCCCACAATCAAGATCACACAATCACGACCACACAGTCACGATCACACAATCACGATCACACAATCACAATCCCACAATCACGATCACACAATCACAATCACACAATCACGACCACACAATCACGACCACACAATCACGATCACACAATCACGATCACACAATCACGATCACACAATCACGGTCACACAATCACGATCACACAATCACAATCACACAATCACCATCACACAATCACCATCACACAATCCCGATCATAATCACGATCACACAATCACGATTACACAATCACGATCACAGAATCCTAATCACACAATCAGGATCACACAATCACGATCACATAATCACGGTCACACAATCACGGTCACACAATCACGATCACACAATCACGATCACACAATCACACAATCACAATCACAATCACAATCACATGATCGCAATCACTCAATCGCGATCACACAATCGCGATCACACAATCGCGATCACACAATCGCGATCACACAATCGCGGTCACACAATCGCGGTCACACAATCGCGGTCACACAATCTCGATCACACAATCGCGGTCACACAATCGCGATCACACAATCGCGATCACACAATCGCGATCACACAATCGGGATCACACAATCGCGATCACACAATCGCGATCACACAATCGCGATCACACAATCGCGATCACACAATCGCGATCACACAATCGCGATCACACAATCACGATCACACAATCGCACAGTCACAATCCCACAATCACGATCACACAATCACGACCACACAGTCACAATCACACAATCGCAATCACAATCACACAATCACAGTCACACAATCACAATCGCACAACCACACAATCCCACAGTCACAATCCCACAATCACGGTCACACAATCACAGTCACACAATCACAATCACACAGTCACACAATCACAATCACAATCACAATCACAATCACACAATCACAGTCACGATCACACAATCACAATCACACAACCACAATCCCACAGTCACAATCACACAATCACAGTCACACAATCACAATCACACAATCGCGCAGTCATAATCCGACAATCACGATCACCCAATCACGATCACCCAATCCAGATCACCCAATCACGATCACCCAATCACGATCACCCAATCACTGTCACACAATCACGATCACACAATCACGATCACACAATCACGATCACACAATCACACAGTCACAATCCCACAATCACGATCACACAATCATGACCACACAGTCACAATCACACAATCGCTATCACAATCCCACAATCACAATCACAGAATCACATTCACACAATCACAATCACACAACCACAAGCACACAATCCCACAGTCACAATCCTACAATCACGATCACCCAATCACGATCACCCAATCACGATCACCCAATCACGATCACCCAATCACGATCACCAAATCACGATCACCCAATCACGATCACCCAATCATAATCACCCAATCACGGTCACCCAATCACGATCACACGATCACAATCACACGATCACAATCACACGATCACAATCACACGATCACAATCACACGATCACAATCACACAATCACAATCACACAATCACAATCACACAGTCACAATCACACAACCACAACCACACAATCACACAGTCACAATCCCACAATCACGATCACACAATCACGATCACACAGTCGCAATCACACAATCACAATCACACAATCACGATCCCACAGTCACGATCCCACAATCACGATCGCACAATCACAATCACACAATCACGACCACACAATCACGACCACACAATCACGATCACACAATCACGATCGCACTATCACGATCGCACAATCACACAATCACAATCACAATCACAATCACATGATCGCAATCACTCAATCGCGATCACACAATCGCGATCACACAATCGCGATCACACAATCGCGATCACACAATCGCGATCACACAATCGCGATCACACAATCGCGATCACACAATCGCGATCACACAATCACGATCACACAATCACACAGTCACAATCCCACAATCACGATCACACAATCACGACCACACAGTCACAATCACACAATCGCAATCACAATCACACAATCACAGTCACACAATCACAATCGCACAACCACAACCACACAATCCCACAGTCACAATCCCACAATCACGGGCACACAATCACAATCACACAATCACAATCCCACAATCACAATCACACAATCACAGTCACGATCACACAATCACAATCACACAATCACAATCCGACAATCACAATCCGACAATCACAATCACACAATCAGAGTCACACAATCACAATCACACAATCACACAATCACAATCACACAGTCACACACTCACGATCACAATCACAATCACAATCACAATCACAGTCACAATCACAGTCACAATCACAATCACACAATCACAGTCACGATCACACAACCACAATCACACAATCACAATCCCACAATCACAATCACACAATCACAGTCACACAATCACAATCACACAATCACGCAGTCACAATCCCACAGTCACGATCGAACAATCACGACAACACAGTCATGATCACACAATCACGATCACACAATCACAATCCCACAATCACAATCACACAATCACAGTCACACAATCACAATCGCACAACCACAACCACACAATCCCACAGTCACAATCCCACAATCACGGGCACACAATCACAATCACACAATCACAATCCCACAATCACAATCACACAATCACAGTCACGATCACACAATCACAATCACACAATCACAATCCGACAATCACAATCCGACAATCACAATCACACAATCAGAGTCACACAATCACAATCACACAATCACACAATCACAATCACACAGTCACACACTCACGATCACAATCACAATCACAATCACAATCACAGTCACAATCACAGTCACAATCACAATCACACAATCACAGTCACAATCCCACAATCACGATCACACAATCACGACCACACAGTCACGATCACACAATCACGATCACACAATCACAATCACACAACCACAACCACACAATCACACAGTCACAATCCCACAATCAGGATCACACAATCACGACCACACAGTCGCAATCACACAATCACAATCACACAATCACGATCCCACAGTCACGATCCCACAATCACGATCACACAATCACAATCACACAATCACGACCACACAATCACGACCACACAATCACGATCACACAATCACGATCACACTATCACGATCACACAATCACGATCACACAATCACGATCACACAATCACGATCACACAATCACGATCACACAATCACGATCACACAATCACAATCACACAATCACCATCACACAATCACGATCACACAATCACGATCACACTATCACGATCACACAATCACCACCACACAATCACGATCACAAA
Source organism: Megachile rotundata (assembly GCF_050947335.1). NCBI lineage: Eukaryota > Metazoa > Arthropoda > Insecta > Hymenoptera > Megachilidae > Megachile > Megachile rotundata. The sequence continues at coordinate 791,984 of NW_027473339.1, read as the reverse complement.
ACCACGATCACAATCACGATCACACAATCACGATTACACAATCACGATCACAGAATCCTAATCACACAATCAGGATCACACAATCACGATCACATAATCACGGTCACACAATCACGGTCACACAATCACGATCACACAATCACACAATCACAATCACAATCACAATCACATAATCGCAATCACTCAATCGCGATCACACAATCGCGATCACACAATCGCGATCACACAATCGCGATCACACAATCGCGATCACACAATCGCGATCACAATCGCGATCACACAATCACACAGTCACAATCCCACAATCACGATCACACAATCACGACCACACAGTCACAATCACACAATCGCAATCACAATCACACAATCACAGTCACACAATCACAATCGCACAACCACACAATCCCACAGTCACAATCCCACAATCACGGTCACACAATCACAGTCACACAATCACAATCACACAGTCACACAATCACAATCACAATCACAATCACAATCACAGTCACAATCACAATCACAATCACAATCACACAATCACAGTCACGATCACACAATCACAATCACACAATCACAATCCCACAATCACAATCACACAATCACAGTCACACAATCACAATCACACAATCACGCAGTCACAATCCCACAATCACGATCGAACAATCACGACCACACAGTCATGATCACACAATAACGATCACACAATCACAATCCCACAATCACAATCACACAATCACAGTCACACAATCACAATCACACAATCACGCAGTCACAATCCCACAATCGCGATCACACAATCACGACCACACAGTCACGATCACACAATCACGATCACACAATCACAATCACACAACCACAACCACACAATCAGACAGTCACAATCCCACAATCACGATCACACAATCACGACCACACAGTCGCAATCACACAATCACAATCACACAATCACGATGCCACAGTCACGATCCCACAATCACGATCACACAATCACAATCACACAATCACGACCACACAATCACGACCACACAATCACGATCACACAATCACGATCACACTATCACGATCACACAATCACGATCACACAATCACGATCACACAATCACGATCACACAATCACAATCACACAATCACCATCACACAATCACGATCACACAATCACGATCACACTATCACGATCACACAATCACCATCACACAATCACGATCACAAAATCACGATCACAATCACGATCACACAATCACGATTACACAATCACGATCACAGAATCCTAATCACACAATCACGATCACATAATCACGGTCACACAATCACGGTCACACAATCACGATCACACAATCACACAATCACAATCACAATCACAATCACAATCACATAATCGCAATCACTCAATCGCGATCACACAATCGCGATCACACAATCGCGATCACACAATCGCGATCACACAATCGCGATCACACAATTGCGATCACACTCGCGATCACACAATCACACAGTCACAATCCCACAATCACGATCACACAATCACGACCACACAGTCACAATCACACAATCGCAATCACAATCACACAATCACAGTCACACAATCACAATCGCACAACCACACAATCCCACAGTCACAATCCCACAATCACGGTCACACAATCACAGTCACACAATCACAATCACACAGTCACACAATCACAATCACAATCACAATCACAATCACACAATCACAGTCACGATCACACAATCACAATCACACAACCACAATCCCACAGTCACAATCACACAATCACAGTCACACAATCACAATCACACAATCGCGCAGTCACAATCCGACAATCACGATCACCCAATCACGATCACCCAATCCAGATCACCCAATCACGATCACCCAATCACGATCACCCAATCACGATCACACAATCACGATCACACAATCACGATCACACAATCACGATCACAAAATCACACAGTCACAATCCCCCAATCACGATCACACAATCATGACCACACAGTCACAATCACACAATCGCAATCACAATCCCACAATCACAATCACAGAATCACATTCACACAATCACAATCACACAACCACAAGCACACAATCCCACAGTCACAATCCCACAATCACGATCACCCAATCACGATCACCCAATCACGATCACCCAATCACGATCACCCAATCACGATCACCAAATCACGATCACCCAATCACGATCACCCAATCACAATCACCCAATCACGGTCACACAATCACGATCACACGATCACAATCACACGATCACAATCACACGATCACAATCACACCATCACAATCACACAATCACAATCACACAATCACAATCACACAACCACAACCACACAATCACACAGTCACAATCCCACAATCACGATCACACAATCACGACCACACAGTCGCAATCACACAATCACAATCACACAATCACGATCCCACAGTCACGATCCCACAATCACGATCGCACAATCACAATCACACAATCACGACCACACAATCACGACCACACAATCACGATCACACAATCACGATCGCACTATCACGATCGCACAATCACGATCGCACAATCACGATCGCACAATCACCATCACACAATCACGATCACAAAATCACGATCACAATCACGATCACACAATCACGATTACACAATCACGATCACAGAATCCTACTCACACAATCAGGATCGCACAATCACGATCACATAATCACGGTCACACAATCACGGTCACACAATCACGATCACACAATCACGATCACACAATCACACAATCACAATCACAATCACAATCACACAATCACAATCACACAATCACGATCACACAATCACGATCACACAATCACGATCACACAATCACGATCACACAATCACGATCACACAATCACGATCACACAATCACGATCACACAACCACAACGACACGATCACACAGTCACGATCACACAATCGCGATCACACAATCGCGATCGCACAATCGCGATCACACAATCGCGATCACACAATCGCGGTCACACAATCGCGGTCACACAATCGCGATCACACAATCGCGGTCACACAATCGCGATCACACAATCGCGATCACACAATCGCGATCACACAATCGCGATCACACAATCAAGATCACACAATCACACAGTCACAATCCCACAATCACGATCACACAATCACGACCACACAGTCACAATCACACAATCGCAATCACAATCACACAATCACAGTCACACAATCACAATCGCACAACCACAACCACACAATCCCACAGTCACTATCCCACAATCACGGGCACACAATCACAGTCACACAATCACAATCACACAGTCACACAATTACAATCACAATCACAATCACAATCACAATCACAATCACAATCACAGTCACAATCACAATCACAATCACAATCACACAATCACAGTCACGATCACACAATCACAATCACACAATCACAATCACACAATCACAATCACACAATCACAATAACACAATCGCAATCACACAAACGCAATCACACAATCACAATCACACGATCGCAATCACACGATCGCAATCACACGATCGCAATCACACGATCACAATCACACGATCGCAATCACACGATCACAATCACACGATCACAATCACACTATCACGATCACACTATCACGATCACACTATCACGATCACACAATCACAGTCACACAATCACAATCACACAGTCACACAATCACAATCACATAATCACAATCACACAATCACGATCACACAATCACGATCACACAATCACCATCACACAATCACGATCACAAAATCACGATCACAGTCACGATCACACAATCACGAATACACAAACACGATCAAAGAATCCTAATCACACAATCAGGATCACACAATCACGATCACTTAATCACGGTCACACAATCACGGTCACACAATCACGATCGCACAATAGCGATCACACAGTCACACAATCACAATCACAATCACAATCACATAATCACAATCACACAATCACAATCGCACAATCACAATCAAACAATCACACAATCACAATCACACAATCACAATCACACAATCACACAATCACAGTCACACAATCGCAGTCACACAATCGCAATCACACAATCGCAATCACACAATCGCAATCACACAATCGCGATCACACAATCACAAACACGTAGTCGCGATCACACGATCACGATCACACGATCACGATCACACAATCACGATCACACAATCACGATTACACAATCACGATCACAGAATCCTACTCACACAATCAGGATCGCACAATCACGATCACACGATCACGATCACACGATCACGATCACACAATCACGATCACACAATCCAGATCACACAATCACGATCACATAATAACAATCACACAATCGCAATCACACAATCACAATCACACAATCACAGTCACACAATCACAATCACACAGTCACACAATCACAATCACAATCACAATCACGGTCACAATCACAATCACAATCACAATCACAATCACACAATCACAGTCACGATCACACAATCACAATCACACAATCACAATCCCACAATCACAATCACCCAATCACGGTCACACAATCACGATCACACGATCACAATCACACGATCACAATCACACGATCACAATCACACCATCACAATCACACAATCACAATCACACAATCACAATCACACAACCACAACCACACAATCACACAGTCACAATCCCACAATCACGATCACACAATCACGACCACACAGTCGCAATCACACAATCACAATCACACAATCACGATCCCACAGTCACGATCCCACAATCACGATCGCACAATCACAATCACACAATCACGACCACACAATCACGACCACACAATCACGATCACACAATCACGATCGCACTATCACGATCGCACAATCACGATCGCACAATCACGATCGCACAATCACCATCACACAATCACGATCACAAAATCACGATCACAATCACGATCACACAATCACGATTACACAATCACGATCACAGAATCCTACTCACACAATCAGGATCGTACAATCACGATCACATAATCACGGTCACACAATCACGGTCACACAATCACGATCACACAATCACGATCACACAATCACGATAACACAATCACGATCACACAACCACAACGACACGATCACACAGTCACGATCACACAATCGCGATCACACAATCGCGATCGCACAATCGCGATCACACAATCGCGATCACACAATCGCGGTCACACAATCGCGGTCACACAATCGCGATCACACAATCGCGGTCACACAATCGCGATCACACAATCGCGATCACACAATCGCGATCACACAATCGCGATCACACAATCAAGATCACACAATCACACAGTCACAATCCCACAATCACGATCACACAATCACGACCACACAGTCACAATCACACAATCGCAATCACAATCACACAATCACAGTCACACAATCACAATCGCACAACCACAACCACACAATCCCACAGTCACAATCCCACAATCACGGGCACACAATCACAGTCACACAATCACAATCACACAGTCACACAATTACAATCACAATCACAATCACAATCACAATCACAATCACAATCACAATCACAGTCACAATCACAATCACAATCACAATCACACAATCACAGTCACGATCACACAATCACAATCACACAATCACAATCACACAATCACGCTTTCACAATCCCACAATCACGATCACACAATCACGACCACACAGTCACGATCACACAATCACGATCACACAATCACAATCACACAACCACAACCACACAATCACACAGTCACAATCCCACAATCACGATCACACAATCACCATCACACAATCAAGATCAGAAAATCACGATCACAGTCACGATCACACGATCACTAATACACAAACACGATCAAAGAATCCTAATCACACAATCAGGATCACACAATCACGATCACATAATCACGGTCACACAATCACGGTCACACAATCACGATCGCACAATAACGATCACACAGTCACACAATCACAATCACAATCACAATCACATAATCACAATCACACAATCACAATCGCACAATCACAATCAAACAATCACACAATCACAATCACACAATCACAATCACACAATCACAATCACACAATCACAATCACACAATCACACAATCACAGTCACACAATCGCAATCACACAATCGCAATCACACAATCGCAATCACACAATCGCAATCATACAATCGCGATCACACAATCGCAATCACACAATCGCGATCACACAATCACAAACACGTAGTCGCGATCACACGATCACGATCACACGATCACGATCACACAATCACGATCACACAATCCAGATCACACAATCACGATCACACAATAACAATCACACAATCACAGTCACACAATCACAATCACACAATCACAATCACACAATCACAGTCACACAATCACAATCACACAGTCACACAATCACATTCACAATCACAATCACGGTCACAATCACAATCACAATCACAATCACAATCACACAATCACAGTCACGATCACACAATCACAATCACACAATCACAATCCCACAATCACAATCACACAATCACAGTCACACAATCACAATCACACAATCACGCAGTCACAATCCCACAATCACGATCGAACAATCACGACCACACAGGCATGATCACACAATCACGATCACACAATCACAATCCCACAATCACAATCACACAATCACGCCTTCACAATCCCACAATCACGATCACACAATCACGACCACACAGTCACGATCACACAATCACGATCACACAATCACAATCACACAACCACAACCACACAATCACACAGTCACAATCCCACAATCACGATCACACAATCACGACCACACAGTCGCAATCACACAATCACAATCACACAATCACGATCCCACAGTCACGATCCTACAATCACGATCACAGAATCCTAATCACACAATCAGGATCACACAATCACGATCACATAATCACGGTCACACAATCACGGTCACACAATCACGATCACACAATCACACAATCACAATCACAATCACAATCACATAATCGCGATCACTCAATCGCGATCACACAATCGCGATCACTCAATCGCGATCACACAATCGCGGTCACACAATCGCGGTCACACAATCGCGGTCACACAATCGCGATCACACAATCGCGGTCACACAATCGCGATCACACAATCGCGATCACACAATCGCGATCACACAATCGCGATCACACAATCGGGATCACACAATCGCGATCACACAATCGCGATCACACAATCGCGATCACACAATCGCGATCACACAATCGCGATCACACAATCACGATCACACATTCACACAGTCACAATCCCACAATCACGATCACACAATCACGACGACACAGTCACAATCACACAATCGCAATCACAATCACACAATCACAGTCACACAATCACAATCGCACAACCACAACCACACAATCCCACAGTCACAATCCCACAATCACGGTCACACAATCACAGTCACACAATCACAATCACACAGTCACACAATTACAATCACAATCACAATCACAATCACAATCACAATCACAATCACAGTCACAATCACAATCACAATCACAATCACACAATCACAGTCACGATCACACAATCACAATCACACAATCACAATCCCACAATCACAATCACACAATCACAGTCACGATCACACAATCACAATCACACAATCACAATCCCACAATCACAATCACACAATCACAGTCACACAATCACAATCACACAATCACACAGTCACAATCCCACAATCACGATCATACAATCACGACCACACAGTCACGATCGCACAATCACAATCACACAATCACAATCACACAATCGCAATCACACAATCGCAATCACACAATCGCAATCACACAATCGCAATCACACAATCGCAATCACACAATCGCAATCACACAATCGCAATCACACAATCGCAATCACACAATCGCAATCAAACAATCGCAATCACACACTCGCAATCACACAATCGCAAGCACACAATCGCAATCACACAATCGCAATCACACAATCGCAATCACACAATCGCAATCACACAATCGCAATCACACAATCACACAATCACAATCACAATCACAATCACATAATCGCGATCACTCAATCGCGATCACACAATCGCGATCACTCAATCGCGATCACACAATCGCGGTCACACAATCGCGGTCACACAATCGCGGTCACACAATCGCGATCACACAATCGCGGTCACACAATCGCGATCACACAATCGCGATCACACAATCGCGATCACACAATCGCGATCACACAATCGGGATCACACAATCGCGATCACACAATCGCGATCACACAATCGCGATCACACAATCGCGATCACACAATCGCGATCACACAATCGCGATCACACAATCGCGATCACACAATCGCGATCACACAATCGCGATCACACAATCACGATCACACATTCACACAGTCACAATCCCACAATCACGATCACACAATCACGACGACACAGTCACAATCACACAATCGCAATCACAATCACACAATCACAGTCACACAATCACACAGTCACAATCCCACAATCACGATCATACAATCACGACCACACAGTCACGATCGCACAATCACAATCACACAATCACAATCACACAATCGCAATCACACAATCGCAATCACACAATCGCAATCACACAATCGCAATCACACAATCGCAATCACACAATCGCAATCACACAATCGCAATCACACAATCGCAATCACACAATCGCAATCAAACAATCGCAATCACACACTCGCAATCACACAATCGCAAGCACACAATCGCAATCACACAATCGCAATCACACAATCGCAATCACACAATCGCAATCACACAATCACACAATCACAATCACAATCACAATCACATAATCGCGATCACTCAATCGCGATCACACAATCGCGATCACTCAATCGCGATCACACAATCGCGGTCACACAATCGCGGTCACACAATCGCGGTCACACAATCGCGATCACACAATCGCGGTCACACAATCGCGATCACACAATCGCGATCACACAATCGCGATCACACAATCGCGATCACACAATCGGGATCACACAATCGCGATCACACAATCGCGATCGCACAATCGCGATCACACAATCGCGATCACACAATCGCGATCACACAATCGCGATCACACAATCGCGATCACACAATCACGATCACACATTCACACAGTCACAATCCCACAATCACGATCACACAATCACGACGACACAGTCACAATCACACAATCGCAATCACAATCACACAATCACAGTCACACAATCACAATCGCACAACCACAACCACACAATCCCACAGTCACAATCCCACAATCACGGTCACACAATCACAGTCACACAATCACAATCACACAGTCACACAATTACAATCACAATCACAATCACAATCACAATCACAATCACAATCACAGTCACAATCACAATCACAATCACAATCACACAATCACAGTCACGATCACACAATCACAATCACACAATCACAATCCCACAATCACAATCACACAATCACAGTCACGATCACACAATCACAATCACACAATCACAATCCCACAATCACAATCACACAATCACAGTCACACAATCACAATCACACAGTCACAATCCCACAATCACGATCATACAATCACGGCCACACAGTCACGATCGCACAATCACAATCACACAATCACAATCACACAATCGCAATCACACAATCGCAATCACACAATCGCAATCACACAATCGCAATCACACAATCGCAATCACACAATCGCAATCACACAATCGCAATCACACAATCGCAATCAAACAATCGCAATCACACACTCGCAATCACACAATCGCAAGCACACAATCGCAATCACACAATCGCAATCACACAATCGCAATCACACAATCGCAATCACACAATCGCAATCACACAATCGCAATCACACAATCGCAATCACACAATCGCAATCACACAATCGCAATCACACAATCGCCATCACACAATCGCCATCACACAATCGCGATCACACAATCGCGATCACACAATCGCGATCACACAATCGCGATCACACAATCGCGATCACACAATCACAAACACGTAGTCGCGATCACACGATCACGATCACACGATCACGATCACACAATCACGATCACACAATCAAGATCACACAATCACGATCACACAATAACAATCACACAATCACAATCACACAATCACAGTCACACAATCACAATCACACAGTCACACAATCACAATCACAATTACAGTCACAATCACAATCACAATCACAATCACACAATCACAGTCACGATCACACAATCACAATCACACAATCACAATCACACAATCACAATCCCACAATCACAATCACACAATCACAGTCACACAATCACAATCACACAATCACGCAGTCACAATCCCACAATCACGATCGAACAATCACGACCACACAGTCATGATCACACAATCACGATCACACAATCACAATCCCACAATCACAATCACACAATCACAGTCACAAAATCACAATCACACAATCACGCAGTCACAATCCCACAATCATGATCACACAATCACGACCACACAGTCGCAATCACACAATCACAATCACACAATCACGATCCCACAGTCACGATCCCACAATCACGATCACACAATCACAATCACGTAATCGCGACGACACAATCACGACCACACAATCACGATCACACAATCACGATCACACTATCACGATCACACAATCACGATCACACAATCACGATCACACAATCACGATCACACAATCACGATCACACAATCACAATCACACAATCACCATCACACAATCACGATCACACAATCACGATCACACTATCACGATCACACAATCACCATCACACAATCACGATCACAAAATCACGATCACAATCACGATCACACAATCCCGATCACAGAATCCTAATCACACAATCAGGATCACACAATCACGATCACATAATCACGGTCACACAACCACGGTCACACAATCACGATCACACAATCACACAATCACAATCACAATCACAATCACATAAGCGCAATCACTCAATCGCGATCACACAATCGCGATCACACAATCGCGATCACACAATCGCGATCACACAATCGCGATCACACAATCTCACAGTCACAATCCCACAATCACGATCACACAATCACGACCACACAGTCACAATCACACAATCGCAATCACAATCACACAATCACAGTCACACAATCACAATCGCACAACCACACAATCCCACAGTCACAATCCCACAATCACGGTCACACAATCACAGTCACACAATCACAATCACACAGTCACACAATCACAATCACAATCACAATCACAATCATAATCACAATCACAATCACAATCACAATCACAATCACAGTCACAATCACAATCACAATCACAATCACACAATCACAGTCACGATCACACAATCACAATCACACAATCACAATCCCACAATCACAATCACACAATCACAGTCACACAATCACAATCACACAATCACGCAGTCACAATCCCACAATCACGATCGAACAATCACGCCCACACAGTCATGATAACACAATCACGATCACACAATCACAATCCCACAATCACAATCACACAATCACAGTCACACAATCACAATCACACAATCACGCAGTCACAATCCCACAATCACGATCACACAATCACGACCACACAGTCACGATCACACAATCACGATCACACAATCACAATCACACAACCACAACCACACAATTACACAGTCACAATCCCACAATCACGATCACACAATCACGACCACACAGTCGCAATCACACAATCACAATCACACAATCACGATCCCACAGTCACGATCCCACAATCACGATCACACAATCACAATCACACAATCACGACCACACAATCACGACCACACAATCACGATCACACAATCACGATCACACTATCACGATCACACAATCACGATCACACAATCACGATCACACAATCACGATCACACAATCACGATCACACAATCACGATCATACAATCACAATCACACAATCACCATCACACAATCACGATCACACAATCACGATCACACTATCACGATCACACAATCACCATCACACAATCACGATCACAAAATCACGATCACAATCACGATCACACAATCACGATTACACAATCACGATCACAGAATCCTAATCACACAATCAGGATCACACAATCACGATCACATAATCACGGTCACACAATCACGGTCACACAATCACGATCACACAATCACACAATCACAATCACAATCACAATCACATAATCGCAATCACTCAATCGCGATCACACAATCGCGATCACACAATCGCGATCACACAATCGCGATCACACTCGCGATCACACAATCACACAGTCACAATCCCACAATCACGATCACACAATCACGACCACACAGTCACAATCACACAATCGCAATCACAATCACACAATCACAGTCACACAATCACAATCGCACAACCACAACCACACAATCCCACAGTCACAATCCCACAATCACGGTCACACAATCACAGTCACACAATCACAATCACACAGTCACACAATTACAATCACAATCACAATCACAATCACAATCACAATCACAATCACAATCACAATCACAGTCACAATCACAATCACAATCACAATCACACAATCATAGTCACGATCACACAATCACAATCACACAATCACAATCCCACAATCACAATCACACAATCACAGTCACACAATCACAATCACACAATCACACAGTCACAATCCCACAATCACGATCATACAATCACGACCACACAGTCACGATCGCACAATCACAATCACACAATCACAATCACACAATCACGATCACACAATCACAATCACACAATCACCATCACACAATCACGATCACACAATCACGATCACACAATCACGATCACACTATCACGATCACACAATCACCATCACACAATCACGATCACAAAATCACGATCACAATCACGATCACACAATCACGATTACACAATCACGATCACAGAATCCTAATCACACAATCAGGATCACACAATCACGATCACATAATCACGGTCACACAATCACGGTCACACAATCACGATCACACAATCACACAATCACAATCACAATCACAATCACATAATCGCAATCACTCAATCGCGATCACACAATCGCGATCACACAATCGCGATCACACAATCGCGATCACACTCGCGATCACACAATCACACAGTCACAATCCCACAATCACGATCACACAATCACGACCACACAGTCACAATCACACAATCGCAATCACAATCACACAATCACAGTCACACAATCACAATCGCACAACCACAACCACACAATCCCGCAGTCACAATCCCACAATCACGGTCACACAATCACAGTCACACAATCACAATCACACAGTCACACAATTACAATCACAATCACAATCACAATCACAATCACAATCACAATCACAATCACAATCACAGTCACAATCACAATCACAATCACAATCACACAATCATAGTCACGATCACACAATCACAATCACACAATCACAATCCCACAATCACAATCACACAATCACAGTCACACAATCACAATCACACAATCACACAGTCACAATCCCACAATCACGATCATACAATCACGACCACACAGTCGCGATCGCACAATCACAATCACACAATCACAATCACACAATCACAATGACACAATCGCAATCACACAATCGCAATCACACAATCGCAATCACACAATCGCAATCACACAATCGCAATCACACAATCGCAATCACACAATCGCAATCACACAATCGCAATCACACAATCGCAATCACACAATCGCAATCACACAATCGCAATCACACAATCGCAATCACACAATCGCAATCACACAATCGCAATCACACAATCGCAAGCACACAATCGCAATCACACAATCGCAATCACACAATCGCAATCACACAATCGCAATCACACAATCGCAATCACACAATCGCAATCACACAATCGCAATCACACAATCGCAATCACACAATCGCAACCACACAATCGCAATCACACAATCGCAATCACACAATCGCAATCACACAATCGCAATCACACAATCGCAATCACACAATCGCAATCACACAATCGCAATCACACAATCGCAATCACACTATCGCCATCACACAATCGCGATCACACAATCGCGATCACACAATCGCAATCACACAATCGCGATCACACAATCACAAACACGTAGTCGCGATCACACGATCACGATCACACGATCACGATCACACAATCACGATCACACAATCCAGATCACACAATCACGATCACACAATAACAATCACACAATCACAATCACACAATCACAATCACACAATCACAGTCACACAATCACAATCACACAGTCACACAATCACAATCACAATCACAATCACGGTCACAATCACAATCACAATCACAATCACACAATCACAGTCACGATCACACAATCACAATCACACAATCACAATCCCACAATCACAATCACACAATCACAGTCACACAATCACAATCACACAATCACGCAGTCACAATCCCACAATCACGATTGAACAATCACGACCACACAGTCATGATCACACAATCACGATCACACAATCACAATCCCACAATCACAATCACACAATCACAGTCACACAATCACAATCACACAATCACGCCTTCACAATCCCACAATCACGATCACACAATCACGACCACACAGTCACGATCACACAATCACGATCACACAATCACAATCACACAACCACAACCACACAATCACACAGTCACAATCCCACAATCACGATCACACAATCACGACCACACAGTCGCAATCACACAATCGCAATCACACAATCACGATCCCACAGTCACGATCCCACAATCACGATCACACAATCACAATCACACAATCACGACCACACAATCACGACCACACAATCACGATCACACAATCACGATCACACTATCACAATCACACAATCACGATCACACAATCACGATCACACAATCACGATCACACAATCACGATCACACAATCACAATCACACAATCACCATCACACAATCACGATCACACAATCACGATCACACAATCACGATCACACTATCACGATCACACAATCACCATCACACAATCACGATCACAAAATCACGATCACAATCACGATCACACAATCACGATTACACAATCACGATCACAGAATCCTAATCACACAATCAGGATCACACAATCACGATCACATAATCACGGTCACACAATCACGGTCACACAATTACGATCACAGAATCACACAATCACAATCACAATCACAATCACATAATCGCAATCACTCAATCGCGATCACACAATCGCGATCACACAATCGCGATCACACAATCGCGGTCACACAATCGCGGTCACACAATCGCGATCACACAATCGCGATCACACAATCGCGATCACACAATCGCGATCACACAATCACGATCACACAATCACACAGTCACAATCCCACAATCACGATCACACAATCACGACGACACAGTCACAATCACACAATCGCAATCACAATCACACAATCACAGTCACACAATCACAATCGCACAACCACAACCACACAATCCCACAGTCACAATCCCACAATCACGGTCACACAATCACAGTCACACAATCACAATCACACAGTCACACAATTACAATCACAATCACAATCACAATCACAATCACAATCACAATCACAGTCACAATCACAATCACAATCACAATCACACAATCACAGTCACGATCACACAATCACAATCACACAATCACAATCACACAATCACAGTCACGATCACACAATCACAATCACACAATCACAATCACACAATCACAATCCCACAATCACAATCACACAATCACAGTCACACAATCACAATCACACAATCACACAGTCACAATCCCACAATCACGATCATACAATCACGACCACACAGTCACGATCGCACAATCACAATCACACAATCACAATCACACAATCGCAATCACACAATCGCAATCACACAATCGCAATCACACAATCGCAATCACACAATCGCAATCACACAATCGCAATCACACAATCGCAATCACACAATCGCAATCACACAATCGCAATCACACAATCGCAATCACACAATCGCAACCACACAATCGCAATCACACAATCGCAATCACACAATCGCAATCACACAATCGCAATCACACAATCGCAATCACACAATCGCAATCACACAATCGCCATCACACAATCGCGATCACACAATCGCGATCACACAATCGCAATCACACAATCGCGATCACACAATCACACAGTCACAATCCCACAATCACGATCACACAATCACGACCACACAGTCACAATCACACAATCGCAATCACAATCACACAATCACATTCACACAATCACAATCGCACAACCACACAATCCCACAGTCACAATCCCGCAATCACTGTCACACAATCACAGTCACACAATCACAATCACACAGTCACACAATTACAATCACAATCACAATCACAATCACAATCACAATCACAATCACAGTCACAATCACAATCACAATCACAATCACACAATCACAGTCACGATCACACAATCACAATCACACAATCACAATCCCACAATCACAATCACACAATCACAGTCACGATCACACAATCACAATCACACAATCACAATCACACAATCACAATCCCACAATCACAATCACACAATCACAGTCACACAATCACAGTCACATAATCACACAGTCACAATCCCACAATCACGATCATACAATCACGACCACACAGTCGCGATCGCACAATCACAATCACACAATCGCAATCACACAATCGCAATCACACAATCGCAATCACACAATCGCAATCACACAATCGCAATCACACAATCGCAATCACACAATCGCAATCACACAATCGCAATCACACAATCGCAATCACACAATCGCAATCACACAATCGCAAGCACACAATCGCAATCACACAATCGCAATCACACAATCGCAATCACACAATCGCAATCACACAATCGCAATCACACAATCGCAATCACACAATCGCAATCACACAATCGCAATCACACAATCGCAATCACACAATCGCAATCACACAATCGCAATCACACAATCGCAACCACACAATCGCAATCACACAATCGCAATCACACAATCGCAATCACACAATCGCAATCACACAATCGCAATCACACAATCGCAATCACACAATCGCCATCACACAATCGCCATCACACAATCGCGATCACACACTCGCGATCACACAATCACACAGTCACAATCCCACAATCACGATCACACAATCACGACCACACAGTCACAATCACACAATCGCAATCACAATCACACAATCACAGTCACACAATCACAATCGCACAACCACAACCACACAATCCCACAGTCACAATCCCACAATCACGGTCACACAATCACAGTCACACAATCACAATCACACAGTCACACAATTACAATCACAATCACAATCACAATCACAATCACAATCACAATCACAATCACAATCACAGTCACAATCACAATCACAATCACAATCACACAATCATAGTCACGATCACACAATCACAATCACACAATCACAATCCCACAATCACAATCACACAATCACAGTCACACAATCACAATCACACAATCACACAGTCACAATCCCACAATCACGATCATACAATCACGACCACACAGTCACGATCGCACAATCACAATCACACAATCACAATCACACAATCACAATCACACAATCACAATGACACAATCGCAATCACACAATCGCAATCACACAATCGCAATCACACAATCGCAATCACACAATCGCAATCACACAATCGCAATCACACAATCGCAATCACACAATCGCAATCACACAATCGCAATCACACAATCGCAATCACACAATCGCAATCACACAATCGCAATCACACAATCGCAATCACACAATCGCAATCACACAATCGCAATCACACAATCGCAATCACACAATCGCAATCACACAATCGCAATCACACAATCGCAATCACACAATCGCAACCACACAATCGCAATCACACAATCGCAATCACACAATCGCAATCACACAATCGCAATCACACAATCGCAATCACACAATCGCAATCACACAATCGCAATCACACAATCGCAATCACACTATCGCCATCACACAATCGCGATCACACAATCGCGATCACACAATCGCAATCACACAATCGCGATCACACAATCACAAACACGTAGTCGCGATCACACGATCACGATCACACGATCACGATCACACAATCACGATCACACAATCCAGATCACACAATCACGATCACACAATAACAATCACACAATCACAATCACACAATCACAATCACACAATCACAGTCACACAATCACAATCACACAGTCACACAATCACAATCACAATCACAATCACGGTCACAATCACAATCACAATCACAATCACAATCACACAATCACAGTCACGATCACACAATCACAATCACACAATCACAATCCCACAATCACAATCACACAATCACAGTCACACAATCACAATCACACAATCACGCAGTCACAATCCCACAATCACGATCGAACAATCACGACCACACAGTCATGATCACACAATCACGATCACACAATCACAATCCCACAATCACAATCACACAATCACAGTCACACAATCACAATCACACAATCACGCCTTCACAATCCCACAATCACGATCACACAATCACGACCACACAGTCACGATCACACAATCACGATCACACAATCACAATCACACAACCACAACCACACAATCACACAGTCACAATCCCACAATCACGATCACACAATCACGACCACACAGTCGCAATCACACAATCGCAATCACACAATCACGATCCCACAGTCACGATCCCACAATCACGATCACACAATCACAATCACACAATCACGACCACACAATCACGACCACACAATCACGATCACACAATCACGATCACACTATCACGATCACACAATCACGATCACACAATCACGATCACACAATCACGATCACACAATCACGATCACACAATCACAATCACACAATCACCATCACACAATCACGATCACACAATCACGATCACACAATCACGATCACACTATCACGATCACACAATCACCATCACACAATCACGATCACAAAATCACGATCACAATCACGATCACACAATCACGATTACACAATCACGATCACAGAATCCTAATCACACAATCAGGATCACACAATCACGATCACATAATCACGGTCACACAATCACGGTCACACAATTACGATCACAGAATCACACAATCACAATCACAATCACAATCACATAATCGCAATCACTCAATCGCGATCACACAATCGCTATCACACAATCGCGATCACACAATCGCGGTCACACAATCGCGGTCACACAATCGCGATCACACAATCGCGATTACACAATCGCGATCACACAATCGCGATCACACAATCACGATCACACAATCACACAGTCACAATCCCACAATCACGATCACACAATCACGACGACACAGTCACAATCACACAATCGCAATCACAATCACACAATCACAGTCACACAATCACAATCGCACAACCACAACCACACAATCCCACAGTCACAATCCCACAATCACGGTCACACAATCACAGTCACACAATCACAATCACACAGTCACACAATTACAATCACAATCACAATCACAATCACAATCACAATCACAATCACAGTCACAATCACAATCACAATCACAATCACAAAATCACAGTCACGATCACACAATCACAATCACACAATCACAATCACACAATCACAGTCACGATCACACAATCACAATCACACAATCACAATCACACAATCACAATCCCACAATCACAATCACACAATCACAGTCACACAATCACAATCACACAATCACACAGTCACAATCCCACAATCACGATCATACAATCACGACCACACAGTCACGATCGCACAATCACAATCACACAATCACAATCACACAATCGCAATCACACAATCGCAATCACACAATCGCAATCACACAATCGCAATCACACAATCGCAATCACACAATCGCAATCACACAATCGCAATCACACAATCGCAATCACACAATCGCAATCACACAATCGCAATCACACAATCGCAACCACACAATCGCAATCACACAATCGCAATCACACAATCGCAATCACACAATTGCAATCACACAATCGCAATCACACAATCGCAATCACACAATCGCCATCACACAATCGCGATCACACAATCGCGATCACACAATCGCAATCACACAATCGCGATCACACAATCACACAGTCACAATCCCACAATCACGATCACACAATCACGACCACACAGTCACAATCACACAATCGCAATCACAATCACACAATCACATTCTCACAATCACAATCGCACAACCACACAATCCCACAGTCACAATCCCGCAATCACTGTCACACAATCACAGTCACACAATCACAATCACACAGTCACACAATTACAATCACAATCACAATCACAATCACAATCACAATCACAATCACAGTCACAATCACAATCACAATCACAATCACACAATCACAGTCACGATCACACAATCACAATCACACAATCACAATCCCACAATCACAATCACACAATCACAGTCACGATCACACAATCACAATCACACAATCACAATCCCACAATCACAATCACACAATCACAGTCACACAATCACAATCACACAATCACACAGTCACAATCCCACAATCACGATCATACAATCACGACCACACAGTCACGATCGCACAATCACAATCACACAATCGCAATCACACAATCGCAATCACACAATCGCAATCACACAATCGCAATCACACAATCGCAATCACACAATCGCAATCACACAATCGCAATCACACAATCGCAATCACACAATCGCAATCACACAATCGCAATCACACAATCGCAATCACACAATCGCAATCACACAATCGCAAGCACACAATCGCAATCACACAATCGCAATCACACAATCGCAATCACACAATCGCAATCACACAATCGCAATCACACAATCGCAATCACACAATCGCAATCACACAATCGCAATCACACAATCGCAATCACACAATCGCAATCACACAATCGCAATCACACAATCGCAATCACACAATCGCAACCACACAATCGCAATCACACAATCGCAATCACACAATCGCAATCACACAATCGCAATCACACAATCGCAATCACACAATCGCAATCACACAATCGCCATCACACAATCGCCATCACACAATCGCGATCACACAATCGCGATCACACAATCGCGATCACACAATCGCGATCACACAATCACAAACACGTAGTCGCGATCACACGATCACGATCACACGATCACGATCACACAATCACGATCACACAATCAAGATCACACAATCACGATCACACAATAACAATCACACAATCACAATCACACAATCACAGTCACACAATCACAATCGCACAACCACACAATCCCACAGTCACAATCCCACAATCACGGTCACACAATCACAGTCACACAATCACAATCACACAGTCACACAATTACAATCACAATCACAATCACAATCACAATCACAATCACAGTCACAATCACAATCACAATCACAATCACACAATCACAGTCACGATCACACAATCACAATCACACAATCACAATCCCACAATCACAATCACACAATCACAGTCACGATCACACAATCACAATCACACAATCACAATCCCACAATCACAATCACACAATCACAGTCACACAATCACAATCACACAATCACACAGTCACAATCCCACAATCACGATCATACAATCACGACCACACAGTCACGATCGCACAATCACAATCACACAATCGCAATCACACAATCGCAATCACACAATCGCAATCACACAATCGCAATCACACAATCGCAATCACACAATCGCAATCACACAATCGCAATCACACAATCGCAATCACACAATCGCAATCACACAATCGCAATCACACAATCGCAAGCACACAATCGCAATCACACAATCGCAGTCACACAATCGCAATCACACAATCGCAATCACACAATCGCAATCACACAATCGCAATCACACAATCGCAATCACACAATCGCAATCACACAATCGCAATCACACAATCGCAATCACACAATCGCAATCACACAATCGCAACCACACAATCGCAATCACACAATCGCAATCACACAATCGCAATCACACAATCGCAATCACACAATCGCAATCACACTATCGCCATCACACAATCGCGATCACACAATCGCGATCACACAATCGCAATCACACAACCGCGATCACACAATCACAAACACGTAGTCGCGACCACACGATCACGATCACACGATCACGATCACACAATCACGATCACACAATCCAGATCACACAATCACGATCACACAATAACAATCACACAATCACAATCACACAATCACAATCACACAATCACAGTCACACAATCACAATCACACAGTCACACAATCACAATCACAATCACAATCACGGTCACAATCACAATCACAATCACAATCACACAATCACAGTCACGATCACACAATCACAATTACACAATCACAATCCCACAATCACAATCACACAATCACAGTCACACAATCACAATCACACAATCACGCAGTCACAATCCCACAATCACGATCGAACAATCACGACCACACAGTCATGATCACACAATCGCGATCACACAATCACAATCCCACAATCACAATCACACAATCACAGTCACACAATCACAATCACACAATCACGCCTTCACAATCCCACAATCACGATCACACAATCACGACCACACAGTCACGATCACACAATCACGATCACACAATCACAATCACACAACCACAACCACACAATCACACAGTCACAATCCCACAATCACGATCACACAATCACGACCACACAGTCGCAATCACACAATCGCAATCACACAATCACGATCCCACAGTCACGATCCCACAATCACGATCACACAATCACAATCACACAATCACGACCACACAATCACGACCACACAATCACGATCACACAATCACGATCACACTATCACGATCACACAATCACGATCACACAATCACGATCACACAATCACGATCACACAATCACGATCACACAATCACAATCACACAATCACAATCACACAATCACCATCACACAATCACGATCACACAATCACGATCACACAATCACGATCACACTATCACGATCACACAATCACCATCACACAATCACGATCACAAAATCACGATCACAATCACGATCACACAATCACGATTACACAATCACGATCACAGAATCCTAATCACACAATCAGGATCACACAATCACGATCACATAATCACGGTCACACAATCACGGTCACACAATTACGATCACAGAATCACACAATCACAATCACAATCACAATCACAATCACATAATCGCAATCACTCAATCGCGATCACACAATCGCGATCACACAATCGCGATCACACAATCGCGGTCACACAATCGCGGTCACACAATCGCGATCACACAATCGCGATCACACAATCGCGATCACACAATCGCGATCACACAATCACGATCACACAATCACACAGTCACAATCCCACAATCACGATCACACAATCACGACGACACAGTCACAATCACACAATCGCAATCACAATCACACAATCACAGTCACACAATCACAATCGCACAACCACAACCACACAATCCCACAGTCACAATCCCACAATCACGGTCACACAATCACAGTCACACAATCACAATCACACAGTCACACAATTACAATCACAATCACAATCACAATCACAATCACAATCACAATCACAATCACAGTCACAATCACAATCACAATCACAATCACACAATCACAGTCACGATCACACAATCACAATCACACAATCACAATCACACAATCACAGTCACGATCACACAATCACAATCACACAATCACAATCACACAATCACAATCCCACAATCACAATCACACAATCACAGTCACACAATCACAATCACACAATCACACAGTCACAATCCCACAATCACGATCATACAATCACGACCACACAGTCACGATCGCACAATCACAATCACACAATCACAATCACACAATCGCAATCACACAATCGCAATCACACAATCGCAATCACACAATCGCAATCACACAATCGCAATCACACAATCGCAATCACACAATCGCAATCACACAATCGCAATCACACAATCGCAATCACACAATCGCAATCACACAATCGCAACCACACAATCGCAATCACACAATCGCAATCACACAATCGCAATCACACAATCGCAATCACACAATCGCAATCACACAATCGCAATCACACAATCGCAATCACACAATCGCCATCACACAATCGCGATCACACAATCGCGATCACACAATCGCAATCACACAATCGCGATCACACAATCACACAGTCACAATCCCACAATCACGATCACACAATCACGACCACACAGTCACAATCACACAATCGCAATCACAATCACACAATCACATTCACACAATCACAATCGCACAACCACACAATCCCACAGTCACAATCCCGCAATCACGGTCACACAATCACAGTCACACAATCACAATCACACAGTCACACAATTACAATCACAATCACAATCACAATCACAATCACAATCACAATCACAATCACAGTCACAATCACAATCACAATCACAATCACACAATCACAGTCACGATCACACAATCACAATCACACAATCACAATCCCACAATCACAATCCCACAATCACAATCACACAATCACAGTCACGATCACACAATCACAATCACACAATCACAATCCCACAATCACAATCACACAATCACAGTCACACAATCACAATCACACAATCACACAGTCACAATCCCACAATCACGATCATACAATCACGACCACACAGTCACGATCGCACAATCACAATCACACAATCGCAATCACACAATCGCAATCACACAATCGCAATCACACAATCGCAATCACACAATCGCAATCACACAATCACAATCACACAATCGCAATCACACAATCGCAATCACACAATCGCAATCACACAATCGCAATCACACAATCGCAATCACACAATCGCAAGCACACAATCGCAATCACACAATCGCAATCACACAATCGCAATCACACAATCGCAATCACACAATCGCAATCACACAATCGCAATCACACAATCGCAATCACACAATCGCAATCACACAATCGCAATCACACAATCGCAATCACACAATCGCAATCACACAATCGCAATCACACAATCGCAATCACACAATCGCAACCACACAATCGCAATCACACAATCGCAATCACACAATCGCAATCACACAATCGCAATCACACAATCGCAATCACACAATCGCCATCACACAATCGCCATCACACAATCGCGATCACACAATCGCGATCACACAATCGCGATCACACAATCGCGATCACACAATCACAAACACGTAGTCGCGATCACACGATCACGATCACACGATCACGATCACACAATCACGATCACACAATCAAGATCACACAATCACGATCACACAATAACAATCACACAATCACAATCACACAATCACAGTCACACAATCACAATCGCACAACTACACAATCCCACAGTCACAATCCCACAATCACGGTCACACAATCACAGTCACACAATCACAATCACACAGTCACACAATTACAATCACAATCACAATCACAATCACAATCACAATCACAGTCACAATCACAATCACAATCACAATCACAATCACACAATCACAGTCACGATCACACAATCACAATCACACAATCACAATCCCACAATCACAATCACACAATCACAGTCACGATCACACAATCACAATCACACAATCACAATCCCACAATCACAATCACACAATCACAGTCACACAATCACAATCACACAATCACACAGTCACAATCCCACAATCACGATCATACAATCACGACCACACAGTCACGATCGCACAATCACAATCACACAATCGCAATCACACAATCGCAATCACACAATCGCAATCACACAATCGCAATCACACAATCGCAATCACACAATCGCAATCACACAATCGCAATCACACAATCGCAATCACACAATCGCAATCACACAATCGCAATCACACAATCGCAAGCACACAATCGCAATCACACAATCGCAGTCACACAATCGCAATCACACAATCGCAATCACACAATCGCAATCACACAATCGCAATCACACAATCGCAATCACACAATCGCAATCACACAATCACAATCCCACAATCACAATCACACAATCACAATCACACAACCACGCAGTCACAATCCCACAATCACGATCGAACAATCACGACCACACAGTCATGATCACACAATCACGATCACACAATCACAATCCCACAATCACAATCACACAATCACAGTCACACAATCACAATCACACAATCACGCAGTCACAATCCCACAATCACGATCACACAATCACGACCACACAGTCACGATCACACAATCACGATCACACAATCACAATCACACAACCACAACCACACAATCACACAGTCACAATCCCACAATCATGATCACACAATCACGACCACACAGTCGCAATCACACAATCACAATCACACAATCACGATCCCACAGTCACGATCCCACAGTCACGATCCCACAATCACGATCACACAATCACAATCACACAATCACGCAGTCACAATCCCACAATCACGATCACACAATCACGACCACACAGTCACGATCACACAATCACGATCACACAATCACAATCACACAACCACAACCACACAATCACACAGTCACAATCCCTCAATCATGATCACACAATCACGACCACACAGTCGCAATCACACAATCACAATCACACAATCACGATCCCACAGTCACGATCACACAATCACGATCACACAATCACAATCACGCAATCACGACCACACAATCACGACCACACAATCACGATCACACAATCACGATCACACTATCACGATCACACAATCACGATCACACAATCACGATCACACAATCACGATCACACAATCACGATCACACAATCACAATCACACAATCACCATCACACAATCACGATCACACAATCACGATCACACTATCACGATCACACAATCACCATCACACAATCACGATCACAAAATCACGATCACACAATCACACAATCACAATCACAATCACAATCACATAATCGCAATCACTCAATCGCGATCACACAATCGCGATCACACAATCGCGATCACACAATCGCGATCACACAATCTCACAGTCACAATCCCACAATCACGATCACACAATCACGACCACACAGTCACAATCACACAATCGCAATCACAATCACACAATCACAGTCACACAATCACAATCGCACAACCACACAATCCCACAGTCACAATCCCACAATCACGGTCACACAATCACAGTCACACAATCACAATCACACAGTCACACAATCACAATCACAATCACAATCACAATCATAATCACAATCACAATCACAATCACAGTCACAATCACAATCACAATCACAATCACACAATCACAGTCACGATCACACAATCACAATCACACAATCACAATCCCACAATCACAATCACACAATCACAGTCACACAATCACAATCACACAATCACGCAGTCACAATCCCACAATCACGGTCGAACAATCACGCCCACACAGTCATGATAACACAATCACGATCACACAATCACAATCCCACAATCACAATCACACAATCACAGTCACACAATCACAATCACACAATCACGCAGTCACAATCCCACAATCACGATCACACAATCACGACCACACAGTCACGATCACACAATCACGATCACACAATCACAATCACACAACCACAACCACACAATCACACAGTCACAATCCCACAATCACGATCACACAATCACGACCACACAGTCGCAATCACACAATCACAATCACACAATCACGATCCCACAGTCACGATCCCACAATCACGATCACACAATCACAATCACACAATCACGACCACACAATCACGACCACACAATCACGATCACACAATCACGATCACACTATCACGATCACACAATCACGATCACACAATCACGATCACACAATCACGATCACACAATCACGATCATACAATCACAATCACACAATCACCATCACACAATCACGATCACACAATCACGATCACACTATCACGATCACACAATCACCATCACACAATCACGATCACAAAATCACGATCACAATCACGATCACACAATCACGATTACACAATCACGATCACAGAATCCTAATCACACAATCAGGATCACACAATCACGATCACATAATCACGGTCACACAATCACGGTCACACAATCACGATCACACAATCACACAATCACAATCACAATCACAATAACATAATCGCAATCACTCAATCGCGATCACACAATCGCGATCACACAATCGCGATCACACAATCGCGATCACACAATCGCGATCACACAATCGCGATCACACTCGCGATCACACAATCACACAGTCACAATCCCACAATCACGATCACACAATCACGACCACACAGTCACAATCACACAATCGCAATCACAATCACACAATCACAGTCACACAATCACAATCGCACAACCACAACCACACAATCCCACAGTCACAATCCCACAATCACGGTCACACAATCACAGTCACACAATCACAATCACACAGTCACACAATTACAATCACAATCACAATCACAATCACAATCACAATCACAATCACAATCACAATCACAATCACAGTCACAATCACAATCACAATCACAATCACACAATCATAGTCACGATCACACAATCACAATCACACAATCACAATCCCACAATCACAATCACACAATCACAGTCACACAATCACAATCACACAATCACACAGTCACAATCCCACAATCACGATCATACAATCACGACCACACAGTCACGATCGCACAATCACAATCACACAATCACAATCACACAATCACAATGACACAATCGCAATCACACAATCGCAATCACACAATCGCAATCACACAATCGCAATCACACAATCGCAATCACACAATCGCAATCACACAATCGCAATCACACAATCGCAATCACACAATCGCAATCACACAATCGCAATCACACAATCGCAACCACACAATCGCAATCACACAATCGCAATCACACAATCGCAATCACACTATCGCCATCACACAATCGCGATCACACAATCGCGATCACACAATCGCAATCACACAATCGCGATCACACAATCACAAACACGTAGTCGCGATCACACGATCACGATCACACGATCACGATCACACAATCACGATCACACAATCCAGATCACACAATCACGATCACACAATAACAATCACACAATCACAATCACACAATCACAATCACACAATCACAGTCACACAATCACAATCACACAGTCACACAATCACAATCACAATCACAATCACGGTCACAATCACAATCACAATCACAATCAAAATCACACAATCACAGTCACGATCACACAATCACAATCACACAATCACAATCCCACAATCACAATCACACAATCACAGTCACACAATCACAATCACACAATCACGCAGTCACAATCCCACAATCACGATCGAACAATCACGACCATACAGTCATGATCACACAATCACGATCACACAATCACAATCCCACAATCACAATCACACAATCACAGTCACACAATCACAATCACACAATCACGCCTTCACAATCCCACAATCACGATCACACAATCACGACCACACAGTCACGATCACACAATCACGATCACACAATCACAATCACACAACCACAACCACACAATCACACAGTCACAATCCCACAATCACGATCACACAATCACGACCACACAGTCGCAATCACACAATCGCAATCACACAATCACGATCCCACAGTCACGATCCCACAATCACGATCACACAATCACAATCACACAATCACGACCACACAATCACGACCACACAATCACGATCACACAATCACGATCACACTATCACGATCACACAATCACGATCACACAATCACGATCACACAATCACGATCACACAATCACGATCACACAATCACAATCACACAATCACCATCAAACAATCACGATCACACAATCACGATCACACAATCACGATCACACTATCACGATCACACAATCACCGTCACACAATCACGATCACAAAATCACGATCACAATCACGATCACACAATCACGATTACACAATCACGATCACAGAATCCTAATCACACAATCAGGATCACACAATCACGATCACATAATCACGGTCACACAATCACGGTCACACAATCACGATCACAGAATCACACAATCACAATCACAATCACAATCACATAATCGCAATCACTCAATCGCGATCACACAATCGCGATCACACAATCGCGATCACACAATCGCGGTCACACAATCGCGGTCACACAATCGCGATCACACAATCGCGATCACACAATCGCGATCACACAATCGCGATCACACAATCACGATCACACAATCACACAGTCACAATCCCACAATCACGATCACACAATCACGACGACACAGTCACAATCACACAATCGCAATCACAATCACACAATCACAGTCACACAATCACAATCGCACAACCACAACCACACAATCCCACAGTCACAATCCCACAATCACGGTCACACAATCACAGTCACACAATCACAATCACACAGTCACACAATTACAATCACAATCACAATCACAATCACAATCACAATCACAATCACAGTCACAATCACAATCACAATCACAATCACACAATCACAGTCACGATCACACAATCACAATCACACAATCACAATCACACAATCACAGTCACGATCACACAATCACAATCACACAATCACAATCACACAATCACAATCCCACAATCACAATCACGCAATCACAGTCACACAATCACAATCACACAATCACACAGTCACAATCCCACAATCACGATCATACAATCACGACCACACAGTCACGATCGCACAATCACAATCACACAATCACAATCACACAATCGCAATCACACAATCGCAATCACACAATCGCAATCACACAATCGCAATCACACAATCGCAATCACACAATCGCAATCACACAATCGCAATCACACAATCGCAATCACACAATCGCAATCACACAATCGCAACCACACAATCGCAATCACACAATCGCAATCACACAATCGCAATCACACAATCGCAATCACACAATCGCAATCACACTACCGCCATCACACAATCGCGATCACACAATCGCGATCACACAATCGCAATCACACAATCGCGATCACACAATCACAAACACGTAGTCGCGATCACACGATCACGATCACACGATCACGATCACACAATCACGATCACACAATCCAGATCACACAATCACGATCACACAATAACAATCACACAATCACAATCACACAATCACAATCACACAATCACAGTCACACAATCACAATCACACAGTCACACAATCACAATCACAATCACAATCACGGTCACAATCACAATCACAATCACAATCACACAATCACAGTCACGATCACACAATCACAACCACACAATCACAATCCCACAATCACAATCACACAATCACAGTCACACAATCACAATCACACAATCACGCAGTCACAATCCCACAATCACGATCGAACCATCACGACCACACAGTCATGATCACACAATCACGATCACACAATCACGATCACACAATCACAATCCCACAATCACAATCACACAATCACAGTCACACAATCACAATCACACAATCACGCCTTCACAATCCCACAATCACGATCACACAATCACGACCACACAGTCGCAATCACACAATCGCAATCACACAATCACGATCCCACAGTCACGATCCCACAATCACGATCACACAATCACAATCACACAATCACGACCACACAATCACGACCACACAATCACGATCACACAATCACGATCACACTATCACGATCACACAATCACGATCACACAATCACGATCACACAATCACGATCACACAATCACGATCACACAATCACAATCACACAATCACCATCACACAATCACGATCACACAATCACGATCACACTATCACGATCACACAATCACCATCACACAATCACGATCACAAAATCACGATCACAATCACGATCACACAATCACGATTACACAATCACGATCACAGAATCCTAATCACACAATCAGGATCACACAATCACGATCACATAATCACGGTCACACAATCACGGTCACACAATCACGATCACACAATCACACAATCACAATCACAATCACAATCACATAATCGCAATCACTCAATCGCGATCACACAATCGCGATCACACAATCGCGATCACACAATCGCGGTCACACAATCGCGGTCACACAATCGCGGTCACACAATCGCGGTCACACAATCGCGATCACACAATCGCGGTCACACAATCGCGATCACACAATCGCGATCACACAATCGCGATCACACAATCGCGATCACACAATCGGGATCACACAATCGCGATCACACAATCGCGATCACACAATCGCGATCACACAATCGCGATCACACAATCGCGATCACACAATCGCGATCACACAATCGCGATCACACAATCACGATCACACAATCACACAGTCACAATCCCACAATCACGATCACACAATCACGACGACACAGTCACAATCACACAATCGCAATCACAATCACACAATCACAGTCACACAATCACAATCGCACAACCACAACCACACAATCCCACAGTCACAATCCCACAATCACGGTCACACAATCACAGTCACACAATCACAATCACACAGTCACACAATTACAATCACAATCACAATCACAATCACAATCACAATCACAATCACAATCACAGTCACAATCACAATCACAATCACAATCACACAATCACAGTCACGATCACACAATCACAATCACACAATCACAATCCCACAATCACAGTCACGATCACACAATCACAATCACACAATCACAATCCCACAATCACAATCACACAATCACAGTCACGCAATCACAATCACACAATCACACAGTCACAATCCCACAATCACGATCATACAATCACGACCACACAGTCACGATCGCACAATCACAATCACACAATCACAATCACACAATCACAATGACACAATCACAATCACACAATCGCAATCACACAATCGCAATCACAC
Organism: Megachile rotundata; assembly: GCF_050947335.1. Lineage (NCBI taxonomy): Eukaryota > Metazoa > Arthropoda > Insecta > Hymenoptera > Megachilidae > Megachile > Megachile rotundata. The sequence continues at coordinate 758,621 of NW_027473339.1, read as the reverse complement.
AATCGCAATCACACAATCGCAATCACACAATCGCAATCACACAATCGCCATCACACAATCGCAATCACACAATCGCAATCACACAATCGCAATCACACAATCGCAATCACACAGTCGCAATCACACAATCGCAATCACACAATCGCAAGCACACAATCGCAATCACACAATCGCAATCACACAATCGCAATCACACAATCGCAATCACACAATCGCAATCACACAATCGCAATCACACAATCGCCATCACACAATCGCGATCACACAATCGCGATCACACAATCGCGATCACACAATCGCGATCACACAATCACAAACACGTAGTCGCGATCACACGATCACGATCACACGTTCACGATCACACAATCACGATCACACAATCAAGATCACACAATCACGATCACACAATAACAATCACACAATCACAATCACACAATCACAATCACACAATCACAGTCACACAATCACAATCACACAGTCACACAATCACAATCACACAGTCACACAATCACAATCACAATCACAGTCACAATCACAATCACAATCACAATCACACAATCACAGTCACGATCACACAATCACAATCACACAATCACAATCCCACAATCACAATCACACAATCACAGTCACACAATCACAATCACACAATCACGCAGTCACAATCCCACAATCACGATCGAATAATCACGACCACACAGTCATGATCACACAATCACGATCACACAATCACAATCCCACAATCACAATCACACAATCACAGTCGCACAATCACAATCACACAATCACGCAGTCACAATCCCACAATCACGATCACACAATCACGACCACACAGTCACGATCACACAATCACGATCACACAATCACAATCACACAACCACAACCACACAATCACACAGTCACAATCCCACAATCATGATCACACAATCACGACCACACAGTCGCAATCACACAATCACAATCACACAATCACGATCCCACAGTCACGATCCCACAATCACGATCACACAATCACCATCACACAATCACGATCACAAAATCACGATCACAATCACGATCACACAATCACGATTACACAATCACGATCACAGAATCCTAATCACACAATCAGGATCACACAATCACGATCACATAACCACGGTCACACAATCACGGTCACACAATCGCGATCACACAATCGCGATCACACTCGCGATCACACAATCACACAGTCACAATCCCACAATCACGATCACACAATCACGGTCACACAATCACAGTCACACAATCACAATGACACAGTCACACAATCACAATCACAATCACAATCACAATCATAATCACTATCACAATCACAGTCACAATCACAATCACAATCGCAATCACACAATCACAGTCACGATCACACAATCACAATCACACAAGCACAATCCCACAATCACAATCACACAATCACAGTCACACAATCACAATCACACAATCACGCAGTCACAATCCCACAACCACGATCGAACAATCACGACCACACAGTCATGATCACACAATCACGATCACACAATCACAATCCCACAATCACCATCACACAGTCACAGTCACACAATCACAATCACACAATCACGCAGTCACAATCCCACAATCACGATCACACAATCACGACCACACAGTCACGATCATACAATCACGATCACACAATCACAATCACACAACCACAACCACACATTCACACAGTCACAATCCCACAATCACGATCACACATTCACGACCACACAGCCGCAATCACACAATCACAATCACACAATCACGATCCCACAGTCACGATCCCACAGTCACGATCCCACAATCACGATCACACAATCAGAGTCACGATCACACAATCACAATCACACAATCACAATCCCACAATCACAATCACACAATCACAGTCACACAATCACAATCACACAATCACGCAGTCACAATCCCACAATCACGATCGAACAATCACGACCACACAGTCATGATCACACAATCACGATCACACAATCACAATCCCACAATCACAATCACACAATCACAGTCACACAATCACAATCGCACAATCACGCAGTCACAATCCCACGATCACGATCACACAATCACGACCACACAGTCACGATCACACAATCACGATCACACAATCACAATCACACAACCACAACCACACAATCAGACAGTCACAATCCCACAATCACGATCACACAATCACGACCACACAGTCGCAATCACACAATCACAATCACACAATCACGATCCCAAAGTCACGATCCCACAATCACGATCACACAATCACAATCACACAATCACGACCACACAATCACGACCACACAATCACGATCACACAATCACGATCGCACTATCACGATCGCACAATCACGATCGCACAATCACGATCGCACAATCACCATCACACAATCACGATCACAAAATCACGATCACAATCACGATCACACAATCACGATTACACAATCACGATCACAGAATCCTACTCACACAATCAGGATCGCACAATCACGATCACATAATCACGGTCACACAATCACGGTCACACAATCACGATCACACAATCACCATCACACAATCACACAATCACAATCACAATCACAATCACATAATCACAATCACACAATCACGATCACACAATCACGATCACACAATCACGATCACACAATCACGATCACACAATCACGATCACACAACCACAACGACACGATCACACAGTCACGATCACACAATCGCGATCACACAATCGCGATCACACAATCGCGATCACACAATCGCGATCACACAATCGCGATCACACAATCGCGGTCACACAATCGCGGTCACACAATCGCGGTCACACAATCGCGATCACACAATCGCGGTCACACAATCGCGATCACACAATCGCGATCACACAATCGCGATCACACAATCGCGATCACACAATCGCGATCACACAATCGCGATCACACAATCGCGATCACACAATCGCGATCACACAATCACGATCACACAATCACACAGTCAAAATCCCACAATCACGATCACACAATCACAATCGCACAACCACAACCACACAATCCCACAGTCACAATCCCACAATCACGGTCACACAATCACAGTCACACAATCACAATCACACAGTCACACAATTACAATCGCAATCACAATCACAATCACAATCACAATCACAATCACTATCACAATCACAGTCACAATCACAATCACAATCACAATCACACAATCACAGTCACGATCACACAATCACAATCACACAATCACAATCCCACAATCACAATCACACAATCACAGTCACACAATCACAATCACACAATCACACAGTCACAATCCCACAATCACGATCATACAATCACGACCACACTGTCACGATCGCACAATCACAATCACACAATCACAATCACACAATCACAATGACACAATCACAATCACACAATCTCGACCACACAGTCACGATCACACAATCACAATCACACAATCACAATCATACAATCACAATCACACAATCACAATCACACAATCGCAATCACACAAACGCAATCACACAACCACAATCACACGATCGCAATCACACGATCGCAATCACACGATCGCAATCACACGATCACAATCACACGATCGCAATCACACGATCACAATCACACGATCACAATCACACTATCACGATCACACTATCACGATCACACTATCACGATCACACAATCACAGTCACACAATCACAATCACACAGTCACACAATCACAATCACACAATCACGATCACACAATCACGATCACACAATCACCATCACACAATCACGATCACAAAATCACGATCACAGTCACGATCACACAATCACGAATACACAAACACGATCAAAGAATCCTAATCACACAATCAGGATCACACAATCACGATCACATAATCACGGTCACACAATCACGGTCACACAACCACGATCGCACAATAACGATCACACAATCACACAATCACAATCACAATCACAATCACATAATCACAATCACACAATCACAATCACACAATCACAATCAAACAATCACAATCACACAATCACACAATCACACAATCACAATCACACAATCACAATCACACAATCACACAATCACAGTCACACAATCGCAGTCACTCAATCGCAATCACACAATCGCAATCACACAATCGCAATCACACAATCGCAATCACACAATAGCAATCACACAATCGCGATCACACAATCGCAATCACACAATCGCGATCACACAATCACAAACACGTAGTCGCGATCACACGATCACGATCACACGATCACGATCACACAATCACGATCACACAATCCAGATCACACAATCACGATCACACAATAACAATCACACAATCACAATCACACAATCACAATCACACAATCACAGTCACACAATCACAATCACACAGTCACACAATCACAATCACAATCACAATCACGGTCACAATCACAATTACAATCACAATCACACAATCACAGTCACGATCACACAATCACAATCACACAATCACAATCCCACAATCACAATCACACAATCACAGTCACACAATCACAATCACACAATCACGCCTTCACAATCCCACAATCACGATCACACAATCACGACCACACTGTCACGATCACACAATCACGATCACACAATCACAATCACACAACCACAACCACACAATCACACAGTCACAATCCCACAATCACGATCACACAATCACGACCACACAGACGTAATCACACAGTCACAATCACACAATCACGACCACACAATCACGACCACACAATCACGATCACACAATCACGATCACACTATCACGATCACACAATCACGATCACACAATCACGATCACACAATCACGATCACACAATCACGATCACACAATCACGATCACACAATCACAATCACACAATCACCATCACACAATCACGATCACACAATCACGATCACACTATCACGATCACACAATCACCATCACACAATCACGATCACAAAATCACGATCACAATCACGATCACACAATCACGATTACACAATCACGATCACAGAATCCTAATCACACAATCAGGATCACACAATCACGATCACATAAACACGGTCACACAATCACGGTCACACAATCACGATCACACAATCACACAATCACAATCACAATCACAATCACAATCACATAATCGCAATCACTCAATCGCGATCACACAATCGCGATCACACAATCGCGATCACACAATCGCGGTCGCACAATCGCGGTCGCACAATCGCGGTCACACAATCGCGATCACACAATCGCGGTCACACAATCGCGATCACACAATCGCGATCACACAATCGCGATCACACAATCGCGATCACACAATCGCGATCACACAATCGCGATCACACAATCGCGATCACACAATCGCGATCACACAATCGCGATCACACAATCACGATCACACAATCACACAGTCACAATCCCACAATCACGATCACACAATCACGACGACACAGTCACAATCACACAATCGCAATCACAATCACACAATCACAGTCACACAATCACAATCGCACAACCACAACCACACAATCCCACAGTCACAATCCCACAATCACGGTCACACAATCACAGTCACACAATCACAATCACACAGTCACACAATTACAATCACAATCACAATCACAATCACAATCACAATCACAATCACAATCACAGTCACAATCACAATCACAATCACAATCACACAATCACAGTCACGATTACACAATCACAATCACACAATCACAATCCCACAATCACAATCACACAATCACAGTCACGATCACACAATCACAATCACACAATCACAATCCCACAATCACAGTCACACAATCACAATCACACAATCACACAGTCACAATCCCACAATCACGATCATACAATCACGACCACACAGTCACGATCGCACAATCACAATCACACAATCACAATGACACAATCACAATCACACAATCGCGATCACACAATCGCGATCACACAATCGCGATCACACAATCGCGATCACACAATCGCGATCACACAATCGCGATCACACAATCGCGATCACACAATCGCGATCACACAATCGCGATCACACAATCGCGATCACACAATCGCGATCACACAATCGCGATCACACAATCGCGATCACACAATCGCGATCACACAATCGCGATCACACAATCACAAACACGTAGTCGCGATCACACGATCACGATCACACGATCACGATCACACAATCACGATCACACAATCAAGATCACACAATCACGATCACACAATAACAATCACACAATCACAATCACACAATCACAATCACACAATCACAGTCACACAATCACAATCACACAGTCACACAATCACAATCACAATCACAGTCACAATCACAATCACAATCACAATCACACAATCACAGTCACGATCACACAATCACAATCACACAATCACAATCCCACAATCACAATCACACAATCACAGTCACACAATCACAATCACACAATCACGCAGTCACAATCCCACAATCACGATCGAACAATCACGACCACACAGTCATGATCACACAATCACGATCACACAATCACAATCCCACAATCACAATCACACAATCACAGTCACACAATCACAATCACACAATCACGCAGTCACAATCCCACAATCACGATCACACAATCACGACCACACAATCACTACCACACAATCACGATCACACAATCACGATCGCACTATCACGATCACAAAATCGCGATCACACAATCACGATCACACAATCACGATCACACAATCACGATCACACAATCACAATCACACAATCACGCAGTCACAATCCCACAATCACGATCATACAATCACGACCACACAGTCACGATCCCACAATCACGATCACACTATCACGATCACACAATCACGATCACAAAACCACAACCACACAATCACACAGTCACAATCCCACAATCACGATCACACAATCACGACCACACAGTCACAATCACACAATCGCAATCACAATCCCACAATCACAATCACACAATCACAGTCACACAATCACAATCACACAACCACAACCACACAATCACACAGTCACAATCCCACAATCACGATCACACAATCACGACCACACAGTCACGATCACACAATCGCAATCACACAATCACAATCACACAACCACAATCACACAATCACAACCACACAATCACAATCACACAATCACAATCACACAATCACAATCCCACAATCACAATCACACAATCACAGTCACACAATCACAATCACACAATCACGCAGTCACAATCCCACAATCACGATCGAACAATCACGACCACACAGTCATGATCACACAATCACGATCACACAATCACAATCCCACAATCACAATCACACAATCACAGTCACACAATCACAATCACACAATCACGCAGTCACAATCCCACAATCACGATCACACAATCACGACCACACAATCACTACCACACAATCACGATCACACAATCACGATCGCACTATCACGATCACAAAATCGCGATCACACAATCACGATCACACAATCACGATCACACAATCACGATCACACAATCACGATCACACAATCACAATCACACAATCACGCAGTCACAATCCCACAATCACGATCATACAATCACGACCACACAGTCACGATCCCACAATCACGATCACACTATCACGATCACACAATCACGATCACAAAACCACAACCACACAATCACACAGTCACAATCCCACAATCACGATCACACAATCACGACCACACAGTCACAATCACACAATCGCAATCACAATCCCACAATCACAATCACACAATCACAGTCACACAATCACAATCACACAACCACAACCACACAATCACACAGTCACAATCCCACAATCACGATCACACAATCACGACCACACAGTCACGATCACACAATCGCAATCACACAATCACAATCACACAACCACAATCACACAATCACAACCACACAATCACAATCACACAATCACAATCACACAATCACAATCACACAATCACAATCACACAATCACGATCACACAATCACGATCACACAATCACCATCACACAATCACGATCACAAAATCACGATCACAATCACGATCACACAATCACGATTACACAATCACGATCACAGAATCCTAATCACACAATCAGGATCACACAATCACGATCACATAATCACGGTCACACAATCACGGTCACACAATCACGATCACACAATCACGATCACACAATCACACAATCACAATCACAATCACAATCACATAATCACAATCACACAATCGCGATCACACAATCGCGATCACACAATCGCGATCACACAATCACACAGCCACAATCCCACAATCACAATCACACAATCACAGTCACACAATCACAATCACACAATCACGCAGTCACAATCCCACAATCACGATCACACAATCACGACCACACAATCACTACCATACAATCACGATCACACAATCACGATCGCACTATCACGATCACACAATCGCGATCACACAATCACGATCACACAATCACGATCGCACAACCACGATCACACAATCACAATCACACAATCACGCAGTCACAATCCCACAATCACGATCATACAATCACGACCACACAGTCACGATCGCACAATCACAATCACACAATCACAATCACACAATCACAATGACACAATCACGATCACACAATCGCGATCACACAATCGCGATCACACAATCGCGATCACACAATCGCGATCACACAATCGCGATCACACAATCGCGATCACACAATCGCGATCACACAATCGCGATCACACAATCGCGATCACACAATCGCGATCACACAATCGCGATCACACAATCGCGATCACACAATCGCGATCACACAATCGCGATCACACAATCGCGATCACACAATCACAAACTCGTAGTCGCGATCACACGATCACGATCACACGATCACGATCACACAATCACGATCACACAATCAAGATCACACAATCACGATCACACAATAACAATCACACAATCACAATCACACAATCACAATCACACAATCACAGTCACACAATCACAATCACACAGTCACACAATCACAATCACAATCACAGTCACAATCACAATCACAATCACAATCACACAATCACAGTCACGATCACACAATCACAATCACACAATCACAATCCCACAATCACAATCACACAATCACAGTCACACAATCACAATCACACAATCACGCAGTCACAATCCCACAATCACGGTCGAACAATCACGACCACACAGTCATGATCACACAATCACGATCACACAATCACAATCCCACAATCACAATCACACAATCACAGTCACACAATCACAATCACACAATCACGCAGTCACAATCCCACAATCACGATCACAAAATCGCGATCACACAATCACGATCACACAATCACGATCACACAATCACGATCACACAATCACAATCACACAATCACGCAGTCACAATCCCACAATCACGATCATACAATCACGACCACACAGTCACGATCCCACAATCACGATCACACTATCACGATCACACAATCACGATCACAAAACCACAACCACACAATCACACAGTCACAATCCCACAATCACGATCACACAATCACGACCACACAGTCACAATCACACAATCGCAATCACAATCCCACAATCACAATCACACAATCACAGTCACACAATCACAATCACACAACCACAACCACACAATCACACAGTCACAATCCCACAATCACGATCACACAATCACGACCACACAGTCACGATCACACAATCGCAATCACACAATCACAATCACACAACCACAATCACACAATCACAACCACACAATCACAATCACACAATCACAATCACACAATCACAATCACACAATCACAATCACACAATCACGATCACACAATCACGATCACACAATCACCATCACACAATCACGATCACAAAATCACGATCACAATCACGATCACACAATCACGATTACACAATCACGATCACAGAATCCTAATCACACAATCAGGATCACACAATCACGATCACATAATCACGGTCACACAATCACGGTCACACAATCACGATCACACAATCACGATCACACAATCACACAATCACAATCACAATCACAATCACATAATCACAATCACACAATCGCGATCACACAATCGCGATCACACAATCGCGATCACACAATCACACAGCCACAATCCCACAATCACAATCACACAATCACAGTCACACAATCACAATCACACAATCACGCAGTCACAATCCCACAATCACGATCACACAATCACGACCACACAATCACTACCATACAATCACGATCACACAATCACGATCGCACTATCACGATCACACAATCGCGATCACACAATCACGATCACACAATCACGATCGCACAACCACGATCACACAATCACAATCACACAATCACGCAGTCACAATCCCACAATCACGATCATACAATCACGACCACACAGTCACGATCGCACAATCACAATCACACAACCACAATGACACAATCACGATCACACAATCGCGATCACACAATCGCGATCACACAATCGCGATCACACAATCGCGATCACACAATCGCGATCACACAATCGCGATCACACAATCGCGATCACACAATCGCGATCACACAATCGCGATCACACAATCGCGATCACACAATCGCGATCACACAATCGCGATCACACAATCGGGATCACACAATCGCGATCACACAATCGCGATCACACAATCGCGATCACACAATCGCGATCACACAATCGCGATCACACAATCGCGATCACACAATTGCGATCACACAATCGCGATCACACAATTGCGATCACACAATCGCGATCACACAATCACAAACACGTAGTCGCGATCACACGATCACGATCACACGATCACGATCACACAATCACGATCACACAATCAAGATCACACAATCACGATCACACAATAACAATCACACAATCACAATCACACAATCACAATCACACAATCACAGTCACACAATCACAATCACACAGTCACACAATCACAATCACACAGTCACACAATCACAATCACAATCACAGTCACAATCACAATCACAATCACAATCACACAATCACAGTCACGATCACACAATCACAATCACACAATCACAATCCCACAATCACAATCACACAATCACAGTCACACAATCACAATCACACAATCACGCAGTCACAATCCCACAATCACGATCGAACAATCACGACCACACAGTCATGATCACACAATCACGATCACACAATCACAATCCCACAATCACAATCACACAATCACAGTCACACAATCACAATCACACAATCACGCAGTCACAATCCCACAATCACGATCACACAATCACGACCACACAATCACTACCACACAATCACGATCACACAATCACGATCGCACTATCACGATCACACAATCGCGATCACACAATCACGATCACACAATCACGATCACACAATCACGATCACACAATCACAATCACACAATCACGCAGTCACAATCCCACAATCACGATCGAACAATCACGACCACACAGTCATGATCACACAATCACGATCACACAATCACAATCCCACAATCACAATCACACAATCACAGTCACACAATCACAATCACACTATCACGCCTTCACAATCCCACAATCACGATCACACAATCACGACCACACAGTCACGATCACACAATCACGATCACACAATCACAATCACACAACCACAACCACACAATCACACAGTCACAATCCCACAATCACGATCACACAATCACGATCACACTATCACGATCACACAATCACGATCACACAATCACGATCACACAATCACGATCACACAATCACGATCACACAATCACCATCACACAATCACGATCACACAATCACGACCACACAATCACGACCACACAATCACGATCACACAATCACGATCACACTATCACGATCACACAATCACGATCACACAATCACGATCACACAATCACGATCACACAATCGCGATCACACAGTCACAATCACACAATCGCAATCACAATCACTCAATCACAGTCACACAATCACAATCGCACAACCACACAATCCCACAGTCACAATCCCACAATCACGGTCACACAATCACGGTCACACAATCACAGTCACACAATCACAATCACACAGTCACACAATCACAATCACAATCACAATCACAATCATAATCACAATCACAATCACAATCACACAATCACAGTCACGATCACACAATCACAATCACAATCACAATCACATAATCGCAATCACTCAATCGCGATCACACAATCGCGATCACACAATCGCGATCACACAATCGCGATCACACAATCGCGATCCCCCAATCGCGATCACACAATCGCGATCACACAGTCACAATCACACAATCGCAATCACAATCACTCAATCACAGTCACACAATCACAATCGCACAACCACACAATCCCACAGTCACAATCCCACAATCACGGTCACACAATCACAGTCACACAATCACAATCACACAGTCACACAATCACAATCACAATCACAATCACAATCATAATCACAATCACAATCACAATCACAATCACACAATCACAGTCACGATCACACAATCACAATCACACAGTCACAATCCCACAGTCACAATCACACAATCACAGTCACACAATCACAATCACACAATCGCACAGTCACAATCCGACAATCACGATCACCCAATCACGATCACCCAATCCAGATCACCCAATCACGATCACCCAATCACGATCACCCAATCACGATCACACAATCACGATCACACAATCACGATCACACAATCACGATCACACAATCACACAGTCACAATCCCACAATCACGATCACACAATCATGACCACACAGTCACAGTCACACAATCGCAATCACAATCCCACAATCACAATCACAGAATCACATTCACACAATCACAATCACACAACCACAACCACACAATCCCACAGTCACAATCCCACAATCACGATCACCCAATCACGATCACCCAATCACGATTAGCCAATCACGATCACCAAATCAAGATCACCCAATCACAATCACCCAATCACGGTCACCCAATCACGATCACACGATCACAATCACACGATCACAATCACGCGATCACAATCACACGATCACAATCACACGATCACAATCACACGATCACAATCACACAATCACAATCACACAATCGCAATCACACAATCGCAATCACACAATCGCAATCACACAATCAAACAATCACACAATCACGATCGCACAATCACGATCGCACATTCACGATCGCACAATCACGATCGCACAGTCGCGATCGCACAATCGCGATCGCACAATCACAATCCCACAATCACAATCACACAATCACATTCACACAATCACAATCACACAATCACACAGTCACAATCCCACAATCACGATCACACAGTCACGACCACACAGTCACGATCACACAATCACAATCACACGATCACAATCACACAATCACAATCACACAATCACAATCACACAATCACAATGACACAATCACAATCACACAATCACGACCACACAGTCACGATCACACAATCACAATCACACAGTCACACAATCACAATCACAATCACAATCACGGTCACAATCACAATTACAATCACAATCACACAATCACAGTCACGATCACACAATCACAATCACACAATCACAATCCCACAATCACAATCACACAATCACAGTCACACAATCACAATCACACAATCACGCCTTCACAATCCCACAATCACTATCACACAATCACGACCACACAGTCACGATCACACAATCACAATCACACAATCACCATCACACAATCACGATCACACAATCACGATCACACTATCACGATCACACAATCACCATCACACAATCACGATCACAAAATCACGATCACAATCACGATCACACAATCACGATTACACAATCACGATCACAGAATCCTAATCACACAATCAGGATCACACAATCACGATCACATAAACACGGTCACACAATCACGGTCACACAATCACGATCACACAATCACACAATCACAATCACAATCACAATCACAATCACATAATCGCAATCACTCAATCGCGATCACACAATCGCGATCACACAATCGCGATCACACAATCGCGGTCGCACAATCGCGGTCGCACAATCGCGGTCACACAATCGCGATCACACAATCGCGGTCACACAATCGCGATCACACAATCGCGATCACACAATCGCGATCACACAATCGCGATCACACAATCGCGATCACACAATCGCGATCACACAATCGCGATCACACAATCGCGATCACACAATCACGATCACACAATCACACAGTCACAATCCCACAATCACGATCACACAATCACGACGACACAGTCACAATCACACAATCGCAATCACAATCACACAATCACAGTCACACAATCACAATCGCACAACCACAACCACACAATCCCACAGTCACAATCCCACAATCACGGTCACACAATCACAGTCACACAATCACAATCACACAGTCACACAATTACAATCACAATCACAATCACAATCACAATCACAATCACAATCACAATCACAGTCACAATCACAATCACAATCACAATCACACAATCACAGTCACGATTACACAATCACAATCACACAATCACAATCCCACAATCACAATCACACAATCACAGTCACGATCACACAATCACAATCACACAATCACAATCCCACAATCACAGTCACACAATCACAATCACACAATCACACAGTCACAATCCCACAATCACGATCATACAATCACGACCACACAGTCACGATCGCACAATCACAATCACACAATCACAATGACACATTCACAATCACACAATCGCGATCACACAATCGCGATCACACAATCGCGATCACACAATCGCGATCACACAATCGCGATCACACAATCGCGATCACACAATCGCGATCACACAATCGCGATCACACAATCGCGATCACACAATCGCGATCACACAATCGCGATCACACAATCGCGATCACACAATCGCGATCACACAATCACAAACACGTAGTCGCGATCACACGATCACGATCACACGATCACGATCACACAATCACGATCACACAATCAAGATCACACAATCACGATCACACAATAACAATCACACAATCACAATCACACAATCACAATCACACAATCACAGTCACACAATCACAATCACACAGTCACACAATCACAATCACAATCACAGTCACAATCACAATCACAATCACAATCACACAATCACAGTCACGATCACACAATCACAATCACACAATCACAATCCCACAATCACAATCACACAATCACAGTCACACAATCACAATCACACAATCACGCAGTCACAATCCCACAATCACGATCGAACAATCACGACCACACAGTCATGATCACACAATCACGATCACACAATCACAATCCCACAATCACAATCACACAATCACAGTCACACAATCACAATCACACAATCACGCAGTCACAATCCCACAATCACGATCACACAATCACGACCACACAATCACTACCACACAATCACGATCACACAATCACGATCGCACTATCACGATCACAAAATCGCGATCACACAATCACGATCACACAATCACGATCACACAATCACGATCACACAATCACGATCACACAATCACAATCACACAATCACGCAGTCACAATCCCACAATCACGATCATACAATCACGACCACACAGTCACGATCCCACAATCACGATCACACTATCACGATCGCACAATCACGAACACAAAACCACAACCACACAATCACACAGTCACAATCCCACAATCACGATCACACAATCACGACCACACAGTCACAATCACACAATCGCAATCACAATCCCACAATCACAATCACACAATCACAGTCACACAATCACAATCACACAACCACAACCACACAATCACACAGTCACAATCCCACAATCACGATCACACAATCACGACCACACAGTCACGATCACACAATCGCAATCACACAATCACAATCACACAACCACAATCACACAATCACAACCACACAATCACAATCACACAATCACAATCACACAATCACGATCACACAATCACGATCACACAATCACGATCACACAATCACGATCACACAATCACCATCACACAATCACGATCACAAAATCACGATCACAATCACGATCACACAATCACGATTACACAATCACGATCACAGAATCCTAATCACACAATCAGGATCACACAATCACGATCACATAATCACGGTCACACAATCACGGTCACACAATCACGATCACACAATCACGATCACACAATCACACAATCACAATCACAATCACAATCACATAATCACAATCACACAATCGCGATCACACAATCGCGATCACACAATCGCTATCACACAATCACACAGCCACAATCCCACAATCACAATCACACAATCACAGTCACACAATCACAATCACACAATCACGCAGTCACAATCCCACAATCACGATCACACAATCACGACCACACAATCACTACCATACAATCACGATCACACAATCACGATCGCACTATCACGATCACACAATCGCGATCACACAATCACGATCACACAATCACGATCGCACAACCACGATCACACAATCACAATCACACAATCACGCAGTCACAATCCCACAATCACGATCATACAATCACGACCACACAGTCACGATCGCACAATCACAATCACACAATCACAATCACACAATCACAATGACACAATCGCGATCACACAATCGCGATCACACAATCGCGATCACACAATCGCGATCACACAATCGCGATCACACAATCGCGATCACACAATCGCGATCACACAATCGCGATCACACAATCGCGATCACACAATCGCGATCACACAATCGCGATCACACAATCGCGATCACACAATCGCGATCACACAATCGGGATCACACAATCGCGATCACACAATCGCGATCACACAATCGCGATCACACAATCGCGATCACACAATCGCCATCACACAATCGCGATCACACAATTGCGATCACACAATCACGATCACACAATTGCGATCACACAATCGCGATCACACAATCACAAACACGTAGTCGCGATCACACGATCACGATCACACGATCACGATCACACAATCACGATCACACAATCAAGATCACACAATCACGATCACACAATAACAATCACACAATCACAATCACACAATCACAATCACACAATCACAGTCACACAATCACAATCACACAGTCACACAATCACAATCACACAGTCACACAATCACAATCACAATCACAGTCACAATCACAATCACAATCACAATCACACAATCACAGTCACGATCACACAATCACAATCACACAATCACAATCCCACAATCACAATCACACAATCACAGTCACACAATCACAATCACACAATCACGC
This sequence comes from Megachile rotundata, assembly GCF_050947335.1. Classification (NCBI taxonomy): domain Eukaryota; kingdom Metazoa; phylum Arthropoda; class Insecta; order Hymenoptera; family Megachilidae; genus Megachile; species Megachile rotundata. The sequence goes on along the minus strand of NW_027473339.1, from coordinate 741,193 downwards.
AGTCACAATCCCACAATCACGATCGAACAATCACGACCACACAGTCATGATCACACAATCACGATCACACAATCACAATCCCACAATCACAATCACACAATCACAGTCACACAATCACAATCACACAATCACGCAGTCACAATCCCACAATCACGATCACACAATCACGACCACACAATCACTACCACACAATCACGATCACACAATCACGATCGCACTATCACGATCACACAATCGCGATCACACAATCACGATCACACAATCACGATCACACAATCACGATCACACAATCACAATCACACAATCACGCAGTCACAATCCCACAATCACGATCGAACAATCACGACCACACAGTCATGATCACACAATCACGATCACACAATCACAATCCCACAATCACAATCACACAATCACAGTCACACAATCACAATCACACAATCACGCCTTCACAATCCCACAATCACGATCACACAATCACGACCACACAGTCACGATCACACAATCACGATCACACAATCACAATCACACAACCACAACCACACAATCACACAGTCACAATCCCACAATCACGATCACACAATCACGATCACACTATCACGATCACACAATCACGATCACACAATCACGATCACACAATCACGATCACACAATCACGATCACACAATCACCATCACACAATCACGATCACACAATCACGACCACACAATCACGACCACACAATCACGATCACACAATCACGATCACACTATCACGATCACACAATCACGATCACACAATCACGATCACACAATCACGATCACACAATCGCGATCACACAGTCACAATCACACAATCGCAATCACAATCACTCAATCACAGTCACACAATCACAATCGCACAACCACACAATCCCACAGTCACAATCCCACAATCACGGTCACACAATCACAGTCACACAATCACAATCACACAGTCACACAATCACAATCACAATCACAATCACAATCATAATCACAATCACAATCACAATCACACAATCACAGTCACGATCACACAATCACAATCACAATCACAATCACAATCACATAATCGCAATCACTCAATCGCGATCACACAATCGCGATCACACAATCGCGATCACACAATCGCGATCACACAATCGCGATCCCCCAATCGCGATCACACAATCGCGATCACACAGTCACAATCACACAATCGCAATCACAATCACTCAATCACAGTCACACAATCACAATCGCACAACCACACAATCCCACAGTCACAATGCCACAATCACGGTCACACAATCACAGTCACACAATCACAATCACACAGTCACACAATCACAATCACAATCACAATCACAATCACAATCACAATCACAATCACAGTCACAATCACAATCACAATCACAATCACACAATCACAGTCACGATCACACAATTACAATCACACAATCACAATCCCACAATCACAATCCCACAATCACAATCACACAATCACAGTCACGATCATACAATCACAATCACACAATCACAATCCCACAATCACAATCACACAATCACATTCACACAATCACAATCACACAATCACACAGTCACAATCCCACAATCACGATCACACAGTCACGACCACACAGTCACGATCACACAATCACAATCACACGATCACAATCACACAATCACAATCACACAATCACAATGACACAATCACAATCACACAATCACGACCACACAGTCACGATCACACAATCACGATCACACAATCACAAACACACAATCACAATCACACAATCACAATCACACAATCACAATCACACAATCACAATCACACAATCACACTCACACAATCACAGTCACACAATCACAATCACACAGTCACGCAATCACAATCACAATCACAGTCACAATGACAATCACAATCACAATCACACAATCACAGTCACGATCACACAATCACAATCACACAATCACAATCCCACAATCACTATCACACAATCACAGTCACACAGTCACAGTCACACAGTCACAGTCACACAATCACAATCACACAATCACGCAGTCACAATCCCACAATCACGATCACACAATCACACAGTCACAATCCCACAATCACGATCACACAATCGCGACCACACAGTCACAATCAGACAATCGCAATCACAATCACACAATCACAGTCACACAATCACAATCGCACAACCACAACCACACGATCCCACAGTCACAATCCCACAATCACGATCACACAATCACGACCACACAGTCACGATCACACAATCGCAATCCCACAATCACGATCATACAACCACAATCACACAATCACAACCACACAATCGCAATCACACAATCACAATCACACAATCACAATCACAAAATCACGATCCCACAATCACGATCCCACAATCACGATCACACTATCACAATCACACAATCACGACCACACAATCACGACCACACAATCACGATCACACAATCACGATCACACTATCACGATCACACAATCACGATCACAAAACCACAACCACACAATCACACAGTCACAATCCCACAATCACGATCACACAATCACGACCACACAGTCACAATCACACAATCGCAATCACAATCCCACAATCACAATCACACAATCACAGTCACACAATCACAATCACACAACCACAACCACACAATCACACAGTCACAATCCCACAATCACGATCACACAATCACGACCACACAGTCACGATCACACAATCGCAATCACACAATCACAATCACACAACCACAATCACACAATCACAACCACACAATCACAATCACACAATCACAATCACACAATCACAATCACACAATCACAATCACACAATCACACAATCACAATCACACAATCACAATCACACAATCACGATCACACAATCACGATCACACAATCACCATCACACAATCACGATCACACAATCACGATCACACAGTCACACAATCACAATCACAATCACAATCACAATCATAATCACAATCACAATCACAATCACAAACACAATCACAATCACACAATCACAGTCACGATCACACAATCACAATCACACAATCACAATCCCACAATCACAATCACACAATCACAGTCACACAGTCACAATCACACAATCGCACAGTCACAATCCCACAATCACGACCACCCAATCACGATCACCCAATCACGATCACACAATCACGATCACACAATCACGATCACACAATCACGATCACACAATCACGATCACACAATCACACAGTCACAATCCCACAATCACGATCACACAATCGCACAGTCACAATCCCACAATCACGATCACCCAATCACGATCGCACAATCACGATCGCACATTCACGATCGCACAATCACGACCACACAGTCAGAATCACACAATCGCAATCACAATCACACAATCACAGTCACACAATCACAATCGCACAACCACAACCACACAATCCCACAGTCACAATCCCACAATCACGGTCACACAATCACAGTCACACAATCACAATCACACAGTCACACAATCACAATCACAATCACAATCACAATCACAGTCACAATCACAATCACAATCACAATCACACAATCACAGTCACGATCACACAATCACAATCACACAATCACAATCCCACAATCACAGTCACGATCACACAATCACAATCACGCAATCACAATCCCACAATCACAATCACACAATCACATTCACACAATCACAATCACACAATCACACAGTCACAATCCCACAATCACGATCACACAATCACGACCACACAGTCACGATCACACAATCACAATCACACAATAACAATCACACAATCACAATGACACAATCACAATCGCACAACCACGACCACACAGTCACGATCACACAATCACAATCACACAATCACAAACACACAATCACAAACACACAATCACAATCACACAATCACAATCACACAATCACAATCACACAATCACAATCACACAATCACAATCACACAATCACAATCACACAATCACAATCACACAATCACAATCACACAATCACAATCACACAATCACAATCACACAATCACAATAACACAATCACAATCACACAATCACAATCACACAATCACAATCACACAATCACAATCCCACAATCACAATCACACAATCACAGTCACACAATCACAATCACACAATCACGCAGTCACAATCCCACAATCACGATCACACAATCACGACCACACAGTCACGATCACACAATCACGATCACACAATCACAATCCCACAATCACAATCACACCACCACAGTCACACAATCACAATCACACAATCACGCAGTCTCAATCCCACAATCACGATCACACAATCACGACCACACAGTCACGATCACACAATCACGATCACACAATCATAATCCCACAATCACAATCACACAACCACAGTCACACAATCACAATCACACAATCACGCAGTCTCAATCCCACAATCACGATCACACAATCACGACCACACAGTCACGATCACACAATCATGACCACACAGTCACAATCACACAATCGCAATCACAATCACACAATCACAGTCACACAATCACAATCGCAAAACCAGAACCACACAATCCCACAGTCACAATCCCACAATCACGATCACACAATCACGACCACACAGTCACGATCACACAATCGCAATCACACAATCACAATCAAACAATCACGATCCCATAGTCACGATCTCACAATCACGATCACACAATTACAATCACACAATCACGACCACACAATCACGACCACACAATCACGATCACACAATCACGATCACACTATCACGATCACACAATCACAATCACACAATCACAGTCACACAATCACAATCACACAATCACGCAGTCACAATCCCACAATCACGATCACACAATCACGACCACACAGTCACGATCACACAATCACGATCACACAATCACGATCACACAATCACACAGTCACAATCCCACAATCACGATCGCACAATCACGACCACACAGTCACAATCACACAATCGCAATCACAATCACACAATCACAGTCACACAATCACAATCGCACAACCACAACCACACAATCCCACAGTCACAATCACACAGTCACAATCCCGCAATCACGATCACACAATCACGACCACACAGTCACGATCACACAATCACAATCACACAATCACAATCACACAATCACAATGACACAATCACAATCACACAATCACGACCACACAGTCGCGATCACACAATCACAATCACACAATCACAATCACACAATCACAATCACACAATCACAATCACACAATCACAGTCACACAATCACAATCACACAGTCACACAATCACAATCACAATCACAGTCACAGTCACAATCACAATCACAATCACACAATCACAGTCACGATCACACAATCACAATCACACAATCACAATCCCAAAATCACAATCACACAATCACAGTCACACAATCACAGTCACACAATCACAATCACACAATCACGCAGTCACAATCCCACAATCACGATCACACAATCACGACCACACAGCCACGATCACACAACCACGATCACACAATCACAATCCCACAATCACAATCACACAACCACAGTCACACAATCACAATCACACAATCACGCAGTCACAATCCCACAATCACGATCACAGATCACGACCACACAGTCACTATCACACAATCACGATCACACAATCACAATCACACAACCACAACCACACAATCACACAGTCACAATCCCACAATCACGATCACACAATCACGACCACACAGTCGCAATCACACAATCGCAATCACACAATCGCAGTCACACAATCGCAATCACACAATCGCAATCACACAATTGCAATCCCACAATCACAATCACACAATCACAGTCACACAATCACAATCACACAACCACAACCGCACAATCACACAGTCACAATCCCACAATCACGATCACACAATCACGACCACACAGTCACGATCACACAATCACGATCACACTATCACGATCACACTATCACGATCACACAATCACAGTCACACAATCACAATCACACAGTCACACAATCACAATCACAATCACAATCACAATCACAATCACAATCACAATCACAATCACACAGTCACACAATCACAATCACAATCACAATCACAATCACAATCACAATCACAATCACAATCACAATCACAATCACACAATCACAATCACACAATCGCACAGTCACAATCCCACAATCACGATCACCCAATCAGGATCACACAATCACGATCACACAATCACGATCACACAATCACACAGTCACAATCCCACAATCACGATCGCACAATCACGATCACACAATCACGATCACACAATCACAATCACACAACCACAACCACACAATCACACAGTCACAATCCCACAATCACAATCACACAGTCACACAATCACAATCACAATCACAATCACAATCAGAATCACAATCACAATCACAATCACAATCACAATCACAATCACACAATCACAATCCCACAATCACAATCACACAATCACATTCACACAATCACAATCACACAATCACACAGTCACAATCCCACAATCACGATCACCCAATCACGATCACCCAATCAGGATCACACAATCACGATCACACAACCACGATCACACAATCACGCTCACACAATCACGATCACACAATCACACAGTCACAATCCCACAATCACGATCGCACAATCACGACCACACAGTCACGATCACACAGTTACAATCACACAATCGCAATCACAATCACATAATCACAGTCACACAATTACAATCGCACAACCACAACCACACAATCCCACAGTCACAATCCCACAATCACGATTACACAATCACGACCACACAGTCACGATCACACAATCACGATCACACAATCACAATCCCACAATCACAATCACACAACCACAGTCACACAATCACAATCACACAATCACGCAGCCACAATCCCACAATCACGATCACACAATCACGACCGCACAGTCACGATCACACAATCACGATCACACAATCACAATCACACAACCACAACCACACAATCACACAGTCACAATCCCACAATCACGATCACACAATCACGACCACACAGTCGCAATCACACAATCGCAATCACACAATCGCAGTCACACAATCGCAATCACACAGTCACAATCACACAATCACAATCACACAATCACATTCACACAATCACAATCACACAATCACACAGTCACAATCCCACAATCACGATCACACAATCACGACCACACAGTCACGATCACACAATCACGATCACACTATCACGATCTCACTATCACGATCACACAATCACAGTCACACAATCACAATCACACAGTCACACAATCACAATCACAATCACAATTACAATCAGAATCACAATCACAATCACAATCACAATCACAATCACAATTACAATCAGAATCACAATCACAATCACAATCACAATCACAATCACAATCACACAATCACAATCCCACAATCACAATCACACAATCACAGTCACACAATCACAATCACACAATCGCACAGTCACAATCCCACAATCACGATCACCCAATCACGATCACCCAATCAGGATCACACAATCACGATCACACAATCACGATCACACAATCACGATCACACAATCACACAGTCACAATCCCACAATCACGATCGCACAATCACGACCACACAGTCACAATCACACAATCGCAATCACAATCACACAATCACAGTCACACAATCACAATCGCACAACCACAACCACACAATCCCACAGTCACAATCCCACATCCACGATCACACAATCACGACCACACAGTCACGATCACACAATCGCAATCACACAATCACAATCATACAATCACAATCACACAATCACAACCACACAATCACAATCACACAATCACAATCACACAATCACAATCACACAATCCCAATCACACAATCACAATCAAACAATCACGATCCTACAGTCACGATCCCACAATCACGATCACACAATCACAATCACACAATCACGACCACACAATCACGGCCACACAATCACGATCACACAATCACGATCACACTATCACGATCACAAAATCACAATCACACAATCACAGTCACACAATCACAATCACACAATCACGCAGTCACAATCCCACAATCACGATCACACAATCACGATCACACAATCACGATCACGCAATCACACAGTCACAATCCCACAATCACGATCACACAATCGCGACCACACAGTCACAATCAGACAATCGCAATCACAATCACACAATCACAGTCACACAATCACAATCGCACAACCACAACCACACAATCCCACAGTCACAATCCCACAATCACGATCGCACAATCACGACCACACAGTCACAATCACACAATCGCAATCACAATCACACAATCACAATCACACAATCACAATCACACAATCACAGGCACACAATCACAATCACACAGTCACACAATCACAATCACAATCACAGTCACAGTCACAATCCCAATCACAATCACACAATCACAGTCACACAATCACAATCACACAGTCACACAATCACAATCACAATCACAATCACAATCACAGTCACAATCACAATCACAATCACAATCACACAATCACAGTCACGATCACACAATCACAATCACACAATCACAATCCCACAATCACAGTCACGATCACACAATCACAATCACGCAATCACAATCCCACAATCACAATCACACAATCACATTCACACAATCACAATCACACAATCACACAGTCACAATCCCACAATCACGATCACACAATCACGACCACACAGTCACGATCACACAATCACAATCACACAATAACAATCACACAATCACAATGACACAATCACAATCACACAACCACGACCACACAGTCACGATCACACAATCACAATCACACAATCACAAACACACAATCACAAACACACAATCACAATCACACAATCACAATCACACAATCACAATCACACAATCACAATCACACAATCACAATCACACAATCACAATCACACAATCACAATCACACAATCACAATCACACAATCACAATCACACAATCACAATAACACAATCACAATCACACAATCACAATCACACAATCACAATCACACAATCACAATCCCACAATCACAATCACACAATCACAGCCACACAATCACAATCACACAATCACGCAGTCACAATCCCACAATCACGATCACACAATCACGACCACACAGTCACGATCACACAATCACGATCACACAATCACAATCCCACAATCACAATCACACCACCACAGTCACACAATCACAATCACACAATCACGCAGTCTCAATCCCACAATCACGATCACACAATCACGACCACACAGTCACGATCACACAATCACGATCACACAATCATAATCCCACAATCACAATCACACAACCACAGTCACACAATCACAATCACACAATCACGCAGTCTCAATCCCACAATCAGGATCACACAATCACGACCACACAGTCACGATCACACAATCATGACCACACAGTCACAATCACACAATCGCAATCACAATCACACAATCACAGTCACACAATCACAATCGCAAAACCAGAACCACACAATCCCACAGTCACAATCCCACAATCACGATCACACAATCACGACCACACAGTCACGATCACACAATCGCAATCACACAATCACAATCAAACAATCACGATCCCATAGTCACGATCTCACAATCACGATCACACAATCACAATCACACAATCACGACCACACAATCACGACCACACAATCACGATCACACAATCACGATCACACTATCACGATCACACAATCACAATCACACAATCACAGTCACACAATCACAATCACACAATCACGCAGTCACAATCCCACAATCACGATCACACAATCACGACCACACAGTCACGATCACACAATCACGATCACACAATCACACAGTCACAATCCCACAATCACGATCGCACAATCACGACCACACAGTCACAATCACACAATCGCAATCACAATCACACAATCACAGTCACACAATCACAATCGCACAACCACAACCACACAATCCCACAGTCACAATCACACAGTCACAATCCCGCAATCACGATCACACAATCACGACCACACAGTCACGATCACACAATCACAATCACACAATCACAATCACACAATCACAATGACACAATCACAAGCACACAATCACGACCACACAGTCGCGATCACACAATCACAATCACACAATCACAATCACACAATCACAATCACACAATCACAATCACACAATCACAATCACACAATCACAGTCACACAATCACAATCACACAGTCACACAATCACAATCACAATCACAGTCACAGTCACAATCACAATCACAATCACACAATCACAGTCACGATCACACAATCACAATCACACAATCACAATCCCAAAATCACAATCACACAATCACAGTCACACAATCACAGTCACACAATCACAATCACACAATCACGCAGTCACAATCCCACAATCACGATCACACAATCACGACCACACAGTCACGATCACACAACCACGATCACACAATCACAATCCCACAATCACAATCACACAACCACAGTCACACAATCACAATCACACAATCACGCAGTCACAATCCCACAATCACGATCACAGATCACGACCACACAGTCACTATCACACAATCACGATCACACAATCACAATCACACAACCACAACCACACAATCACACAGTCACAATCCCACAATCACGATCACACAATCACGACCACACAGTCGCAATCACACAATCGCAATCACACAATCGCAGTCACACAATCGCAATCACACAATCGCAATCACACAATTGCAATCCCACAATCACAATCACACAATCACAGTCACACAACCACAACCGCACAATCACACAGTCACAATCCCACAATCACGATCACACAATCACGACCACACAGTCACGATCACACAATCACGATCACACTATCACGATCACACTATCACGATCACACAATCACAGTCACACAATCACAATCACACAGTCACACAATCACAATCACAATCACAATCACAATCACAATCACAATCACAATCACAATCACACAGTCACACAATCACAATCACAATCACAATCACAATCACAATCACAATCACAATCACAATCACAATCACACAATCACAATCACACAATCGCACAGTCACAATCCCACAATCACGATCACCCAATCAGGATCACACAATCACGATCACACAATCACGATCACACAATCACACAGTCACAATCCCACAATCACGATCGCACAATCACGATCACACAATCACGATCACACAATCACAATCACACAACCACAACCACACAATCACACAGTCACAATCCCACAATCACAATCACACAGTCACACAATCACAATCACAATCACAATCACAATCAGAATCACAATCACAATCACAATCACAATCACAATCACACAATCACAATCCCACAATCACAATCACACAATCACATTCACACAATCACAATCACACAATCACACAGTCACAATCCCACAATCACGATCACCCAATCACGATCACCCAATCAGGATCACACAATCACGATCACACAATCACGATCACACAATCACGCTCACACAATCACGATCACACAATCACACAGTCACAATCCCACAATCACGATCGCACAATCACGACCACACAGTCACGATCACACAGTTACAATCACACAATCGCAATCACAATCACATAATCACAGTCACACAATTACAATCGCACAACCACAACCACACAATCCCACAGTCACAATCCCACAATCACGATTACACAATCACGACCACACAGTCACGATCACACAATCACGATCACACAATCACAATCCCACAATCACAATCACACAACCACAGTCACACAATCACAATCACACAATCACGCAGCCACAATCCCACAATCACGATCACACAATCACGACCGCACAGTCACGATCACACAATCACGATCACACAATCACAATCACACAACCACAACCACACAATCACACAGTCACAATCCCACAATCACGATCACACAATCACGACCACACAGTCGCAATCACACAATCGCAATCACACAATCGCAGTCACACAATCGCAATCACACAGTCACAATCACACAATCACAATCACACAATCACATTCACACAATCACAATCACACAATCACACAGTCACAATCCCACAATCACGATCACACAATCACGACCACACAGTCACGATCACACAATCACGATCACACTATCACGATCTCACTATCACGATCACACAATCACAGTCACACAATCACAATCACACAGTCACACAATCACAATCACAATCACAATTACAATCAGAATCACAATCACAATCACAATCACAATCACAATCACAATTACAATCAGAATCACAATCACAATCACAATCACAATCACAATCACAATCACACAATCACAATCCCACAATCACAATCACACAATCACAGTCACACAATCACAATCACACAATCGCACAGTAACAATCCCACAATCACGATCACCCAATCACGATCACCCAATCAGGATCACACAATCACGATCACACAATCACGATCACACAATCACGATCACACAATCACGATCACACAATCACACAGTCACAATCCCACAATCACGATCGCACAATCACGACCACACAGTCACAATCACACAATCGCAATCACAATCACACAATCACAGTCACACAATCACAATCGCACAACCACAACCACACAATCCCACAGTCACAATCCCACATCCACGATCACACAATCACGACCACACAGTCACGATCACACAATCGCAATCACACAATCACAATCATACAATCACAATCACACAATCACAACCACACAATCACAATCACACAATCACAATCACACAATCACAATCACACAATCCCAATCACACAATCACAATCAAACAATCACGATCCTACAGTCACGATCCCACAATCACGATCACACAATCACAATCACACAATCACGACCACACAATCACGGCCACACAATCACGATCACACAATCACGATCACACTATCACGATCACAAAATCACAATCACACAATCACAGTCACACAATCACAATCACACAATCACGCAGTCACAATCCCACAATCACGATCACACAATCACGATCACACAATCACGATCACGCAATCACACAGTCACAATCCCACAATCACGATCACACAATCGCGACCACACAGTCACAATCAGACAATCGCAATCACAATCACACAATCACAGTCACACAATCACAATCGCACAACCACAACCACACAATCCCACAGTCACAATCCCACAATCACGATCGCACAATCACGACCACACAGTCACAATCACACAATCGCAATCACAATCACACAATCACAGTCACACAATCACAATCGCACAACCACAACCACACAATCCCACAGTCACAATCCCACAATCACGATCACACAATCACGACCACACAGTCACGATCACACAATCACAAACACACAATCACAATCACACAATCACAATCACACAATCACAATCACACAATCACAATCACACAATCACAATCACACAATCACAATCACACAATCACAATCACACAATCACAATAACACAATCACAATCACACAATCACAATCACACAATCACAATCACACAATCACAATCCCACAATCACAATCACACAATCACAGTCACACAATCACAATCACACAATCACGCAGTCACAATCCCACAATCACGATCACACAATCACGACCACACAGTCACGATCACACAATCACGATCACACAATCACAATCCCACAATCACAATCACACAACCACAGTCACACAATCACAATCACACAATCACGCAGTCTCAATCCCACAATCACGATCACACAATCACGACCACACAGTCACGATCACACAATCACGATCACACAATCACAATCCCACAATCACAATCACACAACCACAGTCACACAATCACAATCACACAATCACGCAGTCTCAATCCCACAATCACGATCACACAATCACGACCACACAGTCACGATCACACAATCATGACCACACAGTCACAATCACACAATCGCAATCACAATCACACAATCACAGTCACACAATCACAATCGCAAAACCACAACCACACAATCCCACAGTCACAATCCCACAATCACGATCACACAATCACGACCACACAGTCACGATCACACAATCGCAATCACACAATCACAATCATACAACCACAATCACACAATCACAACCACACAATCACAATCACACAATCACAATCACACAATCACAATCACACAATCCCAATCACACAATCACAATCAAACAATCACGATCCCACAGTCACGATCTCACAATCACGATCACACAATCACAATCACACAATCACGACCACACAATCACGACCACACAATCACGATCACACAATCACGATCACACTATCACGATCACACAATCACAATCACACAATCACAGTCACACAATCACAATCACACAATCACGCAGTCACAATCCCACAATCACGATCACACAATCACGGCCACACAGTCACGATCCCACAATCACGATCACACAATCACGATCACACAATCACACAGTCACAATCCCACAATCACGATCGCACAATCACGACCACACAGTCACAATCACACAATCGCAATCACAATCACACAATCACAGTCACACAATCACAATCGCACAACCACAACCACACAATCCCACAGTCACAATCCCACAATCACGATCACACAATCACGACCACACAGTCACGATCACACAATCGCAATCACACAATCACAATCATACAACCACAATCACACAATCACAATCACACAATCACAATCCCACAATCACAATCACACAATCACATTCACACAATCACAATCACACAATCACACAGTCACAATCCCACAATCACGATCACACAATCACGACCACACAGTCACGATCACACAATCACAATCACACAATCACAATCACACAATCACAATGACACAATCACAATGACACAATCACAATCACACAATCACGACCACACAGTCGCGATCACACAATCACAATCACACAATCACAATCACACAATCACAATCACACAATCACAATCACACAATCACAGTCACACAATCACAATCACACAGTCACACAATCACAATCACAATCACAGTCACAATCACAATCACAATCACAATCACACAATCACAGGCACGATCACACAATCACAATCACACAATCACAATCCCACAATCACAATCACACAATCACAGTCACACAATCACAGTCACACAATCACAATCACACAATCACGCAGTCACAATCCCACAATCACGATCACACAATCACGACCACACAGTCACGATCACACAATCACGATCACACAATCACAATCCCACAATCACAATCACACAACCACAGTCACACAATCTCAATCACACAATCACGCAGTCACAATCCCACAATCACGATCACACATCACGACCACACAGTCACGATCACACAATCACGATCACACAATCACAATCACACAACCACAACCACACAATCACACAGTCACAATCCCACAATCACGATCACACAATCACGACCACACAGTCGCAATCACACAATCGCAATCACACAATCGCAGTCACACAATCGCAATCACACAATCGCAATCACACAATTGCAATCCCACAATCACAATCACACAATCACAGTCACGCAATCACAATCACACAACCACAACCGCACAATCACACAGTCACAATCCCACAATCACGATCACACAATCACGACCACACAGTCACGATCACACAATCACGATCACACTATCACGATCACACTATCACGATCACACAATCACAGTCACACAATCACAATCACACAGTCACACAATCACAATCACAATCACAATCACAATCACAATCACAATCACAATCACAATCACAATCACAATCACAATCACAATCACAATCACAATCACAATCACAATCACAATCACAATCACAATCACAATCACAATCACAATCACAATCACAATCACAATCACACAATCACAATCCCACAATCACAATCACACAATCACGATCACACAATCGCGACCACACAGTCACAATCAGACAATCGCAATCACAATCACACAATCACAGTCACACAATCACAATCGCACAACCACAACCACACAATCCCACAGTCACAATCCCACAATCACGATCACACAATCACGACCACACAGTCACGATCACACAATCGCAATCCCACAATCACAATCATACAACCACAATCACACAATCACAACCACACAATCACAATCAAACAATCACAATCACACAATCACAATCACACAATCACAATCACACAATCACGATCCCACAGTCACGATCCCACAATCACGATCACACTATCACAATCACACAATCACGACCACACAATCACGACCACACAATCACGATCACATAATCACGATCACACTATCACGATCACACAATCACGATCACACAAAAACAACCACACAATCACAATCACACAATCGCAATCACAGTCCCACAATCACAATCACACTATTACTGTCACACAATCACAAACGCACAACCACAACCATACAATCACACAGTCACAATCCCACAATCACGATCTCACAATCACGACCACACAGTCACGATCACACAATCACAATCACACAATCACAATCACACAATCACGATCCCACAGTCACGATCCCACAATCACGATCACACTATCACAATCACACAATCACGACCACACAATCACGACCACACAATCACGATCACATAATCACGATCACACTATCACGATCACACAATCACGATCACACAAAAACAACCACACAATCACAATCACACAATCGCAATCACAGTCCCACAATCACAATCACACTATTACTGTCACACAATCACAAACGCACAACCACAACCATACAATCACACAGTCACAATCCCACAATCACGATCTCACAATCACGACCACACAGTCACGATCACACAATCGCAATCACACAATCACAATCACACAACCACAATCACACAACCACAATCACACAATCACAATCACACCATGACGATCACACAATCACGATCACACAATCACCATCACACAATCACCATCACACAATCACGATCACACAATCACGATCACACAATCACGATCACACTATCACGATCACACAATCACAATCACACAGTCACACAATCACAATCACAATCACAATCGCACAATCACAATCGCACAATCACAATCGCGCAATCACAATCGCGCAATCACAATCGCACTATCACAATCGCACAATCACAATCGCACAATCACAATCGCACAATCACAATCGCACAATCACAATCGCACAATCACAATCGCACAATCACAATCGCACAATCACAATCGCACAATTACAATCGCACAATCACAATCACACAACCACAATCCCACAATCACAATCGCACAGTCACAATCACACAATCGCAATCACACAAACGCAATCACACGATCGCAATCACACGATCGCAATCACACGATCACAATGACACAATCACAATCACACAATCACGACCACACAGTCACGATCACACAATCACAATCACACAATCACAAACACACAATCACAATCACACAATCACAATCACACAATCACAATCACACAATCACAATCACACAATCACAATCACACAATCACAATCACACAATCACAGTCACACAATCACAGTCACACAATCACAATCACACAATCACGCAGTCACAATCCCACAATCACGATCGCACAATCACGACCACACAGTCACAATCACACAATCGCAATCACAATCACACAATCACAGTCACACAATCACAATCGCACAACCACAACCACACAATCCCACAGTCACAATCCCACAATCACGATCACACAATCACGACCACACAGTCACGATCACACAATCACGATCACACTATCACGATCACACTATCACGATCACACAATCACAGTCACACAATCACAATCACACAGTCACACAATCCCAATCACAATCACAATCACAATCAGAATCACAATCACAATCACAATCACTATCACAATCACAATCACAATCACAATCACAATCACAATCACACAATCACAATCCCACAATCACAATCACACAATCACAGTCACGCAATCACAATCACACAATCGCACAGTCACAATCCCACAATCACGATCACCCAATCACGATCACCCAATCAGGATCACACAATCACGATCACACAATCACGATCACACAATCACGATCACACAATCACACAGTCACAATCCCACAATCACGATCGCACAATCACGACCACACAGTCACAATCACACAATCGCAATCACAATTACACAATCACAGTCACACAATCACAATCGCACAAGCACAACCACACAATCCCACAGTCACAATCCCACAATCACGATCACACAATCACGACCACACAGTCACGATCACACAATCACGACCACACAATCACGACCACACAATCACGACCACACAATCACGATCACACAATCACGATCACACTATCACGATCACACTATCACGATCACACAATCACGATCACACAATCACAATCACACATTCACAATCACACAATCACAATCACACAATCACAATCACACAATCACAATCCCACAATCACGATCACACAATCACGACCACACAGTCACAATCACACAATCGCAATCACAGTCCCACAATCACAATCACACTATCACTGTCACACATTCACAATCGCACAACCACAACCATACAATCACACAGTCACAATCCCACAATCACGATCACACAATCACGACCACACAGTCACGATCACACAATCGCAATCACACAATCACAATCACACAACCACAATCACACAACCACAATCACACAATCACAATCACACCATGACGATCACACAATCACGATCACACAATCACGATCACACAATCACGATCACACAATCACGATCACACAATCACACAGTCACAATCCCACAATCACGAACGCACAATCACGACCACACAGTCACAATCACACAGTCGCAATCACAATTACACAATCACAGTCACACAATCACAATCGCACAAGCACAACCACACAATCCCACAGTCACAATCGCACAATCACGATCACACAATCACGACCACACAGTCACGATCACACAATCGCAATCACACAATCACAATCACACAATCACAGTCACACAATCACAATCACACAATCACGCAGTCACAATCCCACAATCACGATCACACAATCACGATCACACAATCACGATCACACAATCACACAGTCACAATCCCACAATCACGATCACACAAGCGCGACCACACAGTCACAATCAGACAATTGCAATCACAATCACACAATCACAGTCACACAATCACAATCACACAACCACAACCACACAATCACACAATCACCATCACACAATCACGATCACACAATCACGATCACACAATCACGATCACACTATCACGATCACACAATCACAATCACACAGTCACACAATCACAATCACAATCGCACAATCACAATCGCACAATCACAATCGCGCAATCACAATCGCGCAATCACAATCGCACTATCACAATCGCACAATCACAATCGCACAATCACAATCGCACAATCACAATCGCACAATCACAATCGCACAATCACAATCGCACAATCACAATCGCACAATCACAATCGCACAATTACAATCGCACAATCACAATCACACAACCACAATCCCACAATCACAATCGCACAGTCACAATCACACAATCGCAATCACACAATCACAATCACACAATCACAATGACACAATCACAATGACACAATCACAATCACACAATCACGACCACACAGTCGCGATCACACAATCACAATCACACAATCACAATCACACAATCACAATCACACAATCACAATCACACAATCACAGTCACACAATCACAATCACACAGTCACACAATCACAATCACAATCACAGTCACAATCACAATCACACAATCACAGGCACGATCACACAATCACAATCACACAATCACAATCCCACAATCACAATCACACAATCACAGTCACACAATCACAGTCACACAATCACAATCACACAATCACGCAGTCACAATCCCACAATCACGATCACACAATCACGACCACACAGTCACGATCACACAATCACGATCACACAATCACAATCCCACAATCACAATCACACAACCACAGTCACACAATCTCAATCACACAATCACGCAGTCACAATCCCACAATCACGATCACACATCACGACCACACAGTCACGATCACACAATCACGATCACACAATCACAATCACACAACCACAACCACACAATCACACAGTCACAATCCCACAATCACGATCACACAATCACGACCACACAGTCGCAATCACACAATCGCAATCACACAATCGCAGTCACACAATCGCAATCACACAATCGCAATCACACAATTGCAATCCCACAATCACAATCACACAATCACAGTCACACAATCACAATCACACAACCACAACCGCACAATCACACAGTCACAATCCCACAATCACGATCACACAATCACGACCACACAGTCACGATCACACAATCACGATCACACTATCACGATCACACTATCACGATCACACAATCACAGTCACACAATCACAATCACACAGTCACACAATCACAATCACAATCACAATCACAATCACAATCACAATCACAATCACAATCACAATCACAATCACAATCACAATCACAATCACAATCACAATCACAATCACAATCACAATCACAATCACAATCACAATCACAATCACAATCACAATCACACAATCACAATCCCACAATCACAATCACACAATCACGATCACACAATCGCGACCACACAGTCACAATCAGACAATCGCAATCACAATCACACAATCACAGTCACACAATCACAATCGCACAACCACAACCACACAATCCCACAGTCACAATCCCACAATCACGATCACACAATCACGACCACACAGTCACGATCACACAATCGCAATCCCACAATCACAATCATACAACCACAATCACACAATCACAACCACACAATCACAATCAAACAATCACAATCACACAATCACAATCACACAATCACAATCACACAATCACGATCCCACAGTCACGATCCCACAATCACGATCACACTATCACAATCACACAATCACGACCACACAATCACGACCACACAATCACGATCACATAATCACGATCACACTATCACGATCACACAATCACGATCACACAAAAACAACCACACAATCACAATCACACAATCGCAATCACAGTCCCACAATCACAATCACACTATTACTGTCACACAATCACAAACGCACAACCACAACCATACAATCACACAGTCACAATCCCACAATCACGATCTCACAATCACGACCACACAGTCACGATCACACAATCGCAATCACACAATCACAATCACACAACCACAATCACACAACCACAATCACACAATCACAATCACACCATGACGATCACACAATCACGATCACACAATCACCATCACACAATCACCATCACACAATCACGATCACACAATCACGATCACACAATCACGATCACACTATCACGATCACACAATCACAATCACACAGTCACACAATCACAATCACAATCACAATCACACAATCACAATCGCACAATCACAATCGCGCAATCACAATCGCGCAATCACAATCGCACTATCACAATCGCACAATCACAATCGCACAATCACAATCGCACAATCACAATCGCACAATCACAATCGCACAATCACAATCGCACAATTACAATCGCACAATCACAATCACACAACCACAATCCCACAATCACAATCGCACAGTCACAATCACACAATCGCAATCACACAAACGCAATCACACGATCGCAATCACACGATCGCAATCACACGATCACAATGACACAATCACAATCACACAATCACGACCACACAGTCACGATCACACAATCACAATCACACAATCACAAACACACAATCACAATCACACAATCACAATCACACAATCACAATCACACAATCACAATCACACAATCACAATCACACAATCACAATCACACAATCACAGTCACACAATCACAGTCACACAATCACAATCACACAATCACGCAGTCACAATCCCACAATCACGATCGCACAATCACGACCACACAGTCACAATCACACAATCGCAATCACAATCACACAATCACAGTCACACAATCACAATCGCACAACCACAACCACACAATCCCACAGTCACAATCCCACAATCACGATCACACAATCACGACCACACAGTCACGATCACACAATCACGATCACACTATCACGATCACACTATCACGATCACACAATCACAGTCACACAATCACAATCACACAGTCACACAATCCCAATCACAATCACAATCACAATCAGAATCACAATCACAATCACAATCACAATCACAATCACAATCACAATCACAATCACAATCACAATCACACAATCACAATCCCACAATCACAATCACACAATCACAGTCACGCAATCACAATCACACAATCGCACAGTCACAATCCCACAATCACGATCACCCAATCACGATCACCCAATCAGGATCACACAATCACGATCACACAATCACGATCACACAATCACGATCACACAATCACACAGTCACAATCCCACAATCACGATCGCACAATCACGACCACACAGTCACACTCACACAATCGCAATCACAATTACACAATCACAGTCACACAATCACAATCGCACAAGCACAACCACACAATCCCACAGTCACAATCCCACAATCACGATCACACAATCACGACCACACAGTCACGATCACACAATCACGACCACACAATCACGACCACACAATCACGACCACACAATCACGATCACACAATCACGATCACACTATCACGATCACACTATCACGATCACACAATCACGATGACACAATCACAATCACACATTCACAATCACACAATCACAATCACACAATCACAATCACACAATCACAATCACACAATCACAATCACACAATCACGATCACACAATCACGACCACACAGTCACAATCACACAATCGCAATCACAGTCCCACAATCACAATCACACTATCACTGTCACACAATCACAATCGCACAACCACAACCATACAATCACACAGTCACAATCCCACAATCACGATCACACAATCACGACCACACAGTCACGATCACACAATCGCAATCACACAATCACAATCACACAACCACAATCACACAACCACAATCACACAATCACAATCACACCATGACGATCACACAATCACGATCACACAATCACGATCACACAATCACGATCACACAATCACACAGTCACAATCCCACAATCACGATCGCACAATCACGACCACACAGTCACAATCACACAGTCGCAATCACAATTACACAATCACAGTCACACAATCACAATCGCACAAGCACAACCACACAATCCCACAGTCACAATCCCACAATCACGATCACACAATCACGACCACACAGTCACGATCACACAATCGCAATCACACAATCACAATCACACAATCACAGTCACACAATCACAATCACACAATCACGCAGTCACAATCCCACAATCACGATCACACAATCACGATCACACAATCACGATCACACAATCACGATCACACAATCACACAGTCACAATCGCACAATCACGATCACACAAGCGCGACCACACAGTCACAATCAGACAATTGCAATCACAATCACACAATCACAGTCACACAATCACAATCACACAACCACAACCACACAATCACACAATCACCATCACACAATCACGATCACACAATCACGATCACACAATCACGATCACACTATCACGATCACACAATCACAATCACACAGTCACACAATCACAATCACAATCGCACAATCACAATCGCACAATCACAATCGCGCAATCACAATCGCGCAATCACAATCGCACTATCACAATCGCACAATCACAATCGCACAATCACAATCGCACAATCACAATCGCACAATCACAATCGCACAATCACAATCGCACAATCACAATCGCACAATTACAATCGCACAATCACAATCACACAACCACAATCCCACAATCACAATCGCACAGTCACAATCACACAATCGCAATCACACAAACGCAATCACACGATCGCAATCACACGATCACAATGACACAATCACAATCACACAATCACGACCACACAGTCACGATCACACAATCACAATCACACAATCACAAACACACAATCACAATCACACAATCACAATCACACAATCACAATCACACAATCACAATCACACAATCACAATTACACAATCACAATCACACAATCACAGTCACACAATCACAATCACACAGTCACACAATCACAATCACAATCACAGTCACAATCACAATCACAATCACAATCACAATCACAATCACACAATCACAGTCACACAATCACAGTCACACAATCACAATCACACAATCACGCAGTCACAATCCCACAATCACGATCGCACAATCACGACCACACAGTCACAATCACACAATCGCAATCACAATCACACAATCACAGTCACACAATCACAATCGCACAACCACAACCACACAATCCCACAGTCACAATCCCACAATCACGATCACACAATCACGACCACACAGTCACGATCACACAATCACGATCACACTATCACGATCACACTATCACGATCACACAATCACAGTCACACAATCACAATCACACAGTCACACAATCACAATCACAATCACAATCACAATCACAATCAGAATCACAATCACAATCACAATCACAATCACAATCACAATCACAATCACAATCACAATCACAATCACAATCACAATCACAATCACAATCACAATCACACAATCACAATCCCACAATCACAATCACACAATCACAGTCACACAATCACAATCACACAATCGCACAGTCACAATCCCACAATCACGATCACCCAATCACGATCACCCAATCAGGATCACACAATCACGATCACACAATCACGACCACACAATCACGATCACACAATCACGATCACACAATCACACAGTCACAATCCCACAATCACGATCGCACAATCACGACCACACAGTCACAATCACACAATCGCAATCACAATTACACAATCACAGTCACACAATCACAATCGCACAAGCACAACCACACAATCCCACAGTCACAATCCCACAATCACGATCACACAATCACGACCACACAGTCACGATCACACAATCGCAATCACACAATCACAATCACACAATCACAGTCACACAATCACAATCACACAATCACGCAGTCACAATCCCACAATCACGATCACACAATCACGATCACACAATCACGATCACACAATCACACAGTCACAATCCCACAATCACAATCCCACAATCCCGATCACACAATCACGAGCACACAGTCACGATCACACAATCGCAATCCCACAATCACAATCATACAACCACAATCACACAATCACAACCACACAATCACAATCACACAATCACAATCACACAATCACAATCACACAATCACAATCACACAATCACAATCACACAATCACAATCACACAATCACGATCCCACAGTCACGATCCCACAATCACGATCACACTATCACAATCACACAATCACGACCACACAATCACGACCACACAATCACGATCACACAATCACGATCACACTATCACGATCACACAATCACGATCACACAACCACAACCACACAATCACACAGTCACAATCGCACAATCACGATCACACAATCACGACCACACAGTCACAATCACACAATCGCAATCACAATCCCACAATCACAATCACACAATCACAGTCACACAATCACAATCACACAACCACAACCACACAATCACACAGTCACAATCCCACAATCACGATCACACAATCACGACCACACAGTCACGATCACACAATCGCAATCACACAATCACTATCACACAACCACAATCACACAATCACAACCACACAATCACAATCACACAATCACAATCACACAATCACAATCACACAATCACGATCACACAATCACGATCACACAATCACCATCACACAATCACGATCACAAAATCACGATCACACAATCACGATTACACAATCACGATCACAGAATCCTAATCACACAATCAGGATCACACAATCACGGTCACATAATCACGGTCACACAATCACGGTCACACAATCACGATCACACAATCACACAATCACAATCACAATCACAATCACATAATCACAATCACACAATCGCGATCACACAATCGCGATCACACAATCGCGATCACACAATCGCGATCACACAATCACACAGTCACAATCCCACAATCACGATCACACAATCACGACCACACAGTCACAATCACACAATCGCAATCGCAATCACACAATCACAGTCACACAATCACAATCGCACAACCACAACCACACAATCCCACAGTCACAATCCCACAATCACGGTCACACAATCACAGTCACACAATCACAATCACACAGTCACACAATCACAATCACAAGCACAATCACAATCATAATCACAATCCCAATCACAATCACAATCACAATCACAATCACAATCACACAATCACAGTCACGATCACACAATCACAATCACACAATCACAATCCCACAATCACAATCACACAATCACAGTCACACAATCGCACAGTCACAATCCCACAATCACGATCACCCAATCACGATCACCCAATCACGATCACCCAATCACCATCACCCAATCACGATCACCCAATCACGATCACACAATCACGATCACACAATCACAGTCACACAATCACAATCACACAGTCACACCATCACAATCACAATCACAATCACAATCACAGTCACAATCACAATCACAATCACAATCACAATCACACAATCACAGTCACGATCACACAATCACAATCACACAATCACAATCACACAATCACAATCACACAATCACAATCACACAATCACAATCCCACAATCACAGTCACGATCACACAATCACAATCACACAATCACAATCCCACAATCACAATCACACAATCACATTCACACAATCACAATCACACAATCACACAGTCACAATCCCACAATCACGATCACACAATCACGACCACACAGTCACGATCACACAATCACAATCACACAATCACAATGACACAATCACAATCACACAACCACGACCACACAGTCACGATCACACAATCACAATCACACAATCACAAACACACAATCACTATCACACAATCACAATCACACAATCACAATCACACAATCACAATCACACAATCACAATCACACAATCACAATCACACAATCACAATCACACAATCACAATCACACAATCACAATCACACAATCACAATCACACAATCACAATCACACAATCGCAATCACACAAACGCAATCTCACAAACGCAATCACACAAACGCAATCACACAATCACAATCACACGATCGCAATCACACGATCGCAATCACACGATCGCAATCACACGATTGCAATCACAGAATCACAATCACACGATCGCAATCACACGATCACAATCACACGATCACAATCACACGATCACGATCACACTATCACGATCACACAATCACAGTCACACAATCACAATTACAATCACACAGTCACACAGTCACAATCGCACAATCACAGTCACGATCACACCATCACAATCACACAATCTCAATCCCACAATCAGAATCACACAATCACAGTCACACAATCACAATCACACAATCACACAGTCACAATCCCACAATCACGATCACACAATCACGACCACACAATCACGATCACACAATCACAATCACACAATCACAATCACACAATCACAATCACACAATCAGAATCACAAAATCACAATCACACAATCACAATCACAATCACACAATCCCACAATCACGATCACACAATCACGACCACACAATCACGATCACACAATCACGATCACACAATCACAATCGCACAATCACAATCGCACAATCACAATCGCACAATCACAATCGCACAATCACAATCGCACAATCACAATCGCACAATCACAATCGCACAATCACAATCGCACAATCACAATCGCACAATCACGATCGCACAATCACGATCGCACAATCACGATCACACAATCACAATCACACAACCACAACCGCACAATCACACAGTCACAATCCCACAATCACGATTACACAATCACGACCACACAATCGCAATCACACAATCGCAATCACACAATCGCAATCACACAATCGCAGTCACACAATCACAATCACACAGTCACGATCCCACAATCACGATCACACAGTCACGACCACACAGTCACGATCACACAACCACGATCACACTATCACGATCACACTATCACGATCACACAATCACAGTCACACAATCACAATCACACAGTCACACAATCACAATCACAGTCACAATCACAATCAGAATCACAACCACAACACAATCACAATCACAATCACAACCACACAATCACAGTCACGATCACACAATCACAATCACACGATCACAATCCCACAATCACAATCACACAATCACAGTCACACAATCACAATCACACAATCGCACAGTCACAATCCCACAATCACGATCACCCAATCACGATCACCCAATCACGATCACCCAATCACGATCACCCAATCACGATCACACAATCACGATCACACAATCACGATCACACAATCACACAGTCACAATCCCACAATCACGACCACACAGTCACAATCACACAGTCGCAAACACAATCACACAATCGCAATCACAATCACACAATCACAGTCACACAGTCACAATCGCACAACCACAACCACACAATCCCACAGTCACAATCACACAATCACGACCACACAATCACGATCACACAATCACAATCACACAATCACAATCACACAATCACAATCACACAATCAGAATCACAAAATCACAATCACACAATCACAATCACAATCACACAATCCCACAATCACGATCACACAATCACGACCACACAATCACGATCACACAATCACGATCACACAATCACAATCGCACAATCACAATCGCACAATCACAATCGCACAATCACAATCGCACAATCACAATCGCACAATCACAATCGCACAATCACAATCGCACAATCACAATCGCACAATCACAATCGCACAATCACGATCGCACAATCACGATCGCACAATCACGATCACACAATCACAATCACACAACCACAACCGCACAATCACACAGTCACAATCCCACAATCACGATTACACAATCACGACCACACAATCGCAATCACACAATCGCAATCACACAATCGCAATCACACAATCGCAGTCACACAATCACAATCACACAGTCACGATCCCACAATCACGATCACACAGTCACGACCACACAGTCACGATCACACAACCACGATCACACTATCACGATCACACTATCACGATCACACAATCACAGTCACACAATCACAATCACACAGTCACACAATCACAATCACAGTCACAATCACAATCAGAATCACAACCACAACACAATCACAATCACAATCACAACCACACAATCACAGTCACGATCACACAATCACAATCACACGATCACAATCCCACAATCACAATCACACAATCACAGTCACACAATCACAATCACACAATCGCACAGTCACAATCCCACAATCACGATCACCCAATCACGATCACCCAATCACGATCACCCAATCACGATCACCCAATCACGATCACACAATCACGATCACACAATCACGATCACACAATCACACAGTCACAATCCCACAATCACGACCACACAGTCACAATCACACAATCGCAAACACAATCACACAATCGCAATCACAATCACACAATCACAGTCACACAGTCACAATCGCACAACCACAACCACACAATCCCACAGTCACAATCCCACAATCACGATCACACAATCACGACCACACAGTCACGATCACACAATCGCAATCACACAATCACAATCACACAACCACAATCACACAATCACGATCCCACAGTCACGATCCCACAATCACGATCACACAATCACAATCACACAATCACGACCGCACAATCACGACCACACAATCACGATCACACAGTCACACAATCACAATCACAATCACAATCACAATCACAGTCACACAATCACAGTCACGATCACACAATCACAATCACATAATCACAATCCCACAATCACAATCACACAATCACAGTCACACAATCACAATCACACAATCACACAGTCACAATCCCACAATCACGATCACCCAATCACGATCACCCAATCACGATCACCCAATCACGATCACCCAATCACGATCACCCAATCACGATCACACAATCACGATCACACAATCACTATCACACAATCATACAGTCACAATCCCACAATCACGATCACACAATCACGACCACACAGTCACAATCACACAATCGCAATCACAATCCCACAATCACAATCACACAACCACATTCACACAATCACAATCACACAACCACAACCACACAATCCCACAGTCACAATCCCACAATAACGATCACACAATCACGACCACACAGTCACGATCACACAATCGCGATCACACAATCGCGATCATACAATCGCGATCACACAATCGCGATCACACAATCACACAGTCACAATCCCACAATCACGATCACACAATCACGACCACACAGTCACAATCACACAATCGCAATCGCAATCACACAATCACAGTCACACAATCACAATCGCACAACCACAACCACACAATCCCACAGTGTCAATCCCACAATCACGGTCACACAATCACAGTCACACAATCACAATCACAATCACAATCACAATCATAATCACAATCACAATCACAATCACAATCACAATCACAATCACAATCAGAATCACAATCACAATCACAATCACAATCACAATCACAATCACAATCACAATCGCAATCACACAATCACAATCCCACAATCACAATCACACAATCACAGTCACACAATCACAATCACACAATCGCACAGTCACAATCCCACAATCACGATCACCCAATCACGATCACCCAATCAGGATCACACAATCACGATCACACAATCACGATCACACAATCACGATCACACAATCACGATCACACAATCACGATCACACAATCACACAGTCACAATCCCACAATCACGATCGCACAATCACGACCACACAGTCACAATCACACAATCGCAATCACAATCACACAATCACAGTCACACAATCACAGTCACACAATCACAGTCGCACAACCACAACCACACAATCCCACAGTCACAATCCCACAATCACGATCACACAATCACGACCACGCAGTCACGATCACACAATCGCAATCACACAATCACAATCATACAACCACAATCACACAATCACAACCACACAATCACAATCACACAATCACAATCACACAATCACAATCACACAATCCCAATCACACAATCACAATCAAACAATCACGATCCCACAGTCACGATCCCACAATCACGATCACACAATCACAATCACACAATCACGACCACACAATCACGACCACACAATCACGATCACACAATCACGATCACACAATCACACAGTCACAATCCCACAATCACTACCACACAGTCACAATCACACAATCGCAATCACAATCACACAATCGCAATCACAATCACACAATCACAGTCACACAATCACAATCGCACAACCACAACCACACAATCCCACAGTCACAATCCCACAATCACGATCACACAATCACGACCACCCAATCACGATCACACGATGACGATCACACAATCACGACCACACAGTCACGATCACACAATCGCAATCACACAATCACAATCACACAACCACAATCACACAACCACAATCACACAATCACAATCACACCATGACGATCGCACAATCACGATCACACAATCACGATCACACAATCACGAACACACTATCACAATCACACAATCACGACCACACAATCACAATCACACAGTCACACAATCACAATCACAATCGCACAATCACAATCGCGCAATCACAATCGCGCAATCACAATCGCACTACCACAATCGCACAATCACAATCGCACAATCACAATCGCACAATCACAATCGCACAATCACAATCGCACAATCACAATCACACAATCACAATCACACAATCACAATCACACAATCACAATCACACAATCGCAATCACACAATCGCAATCACACAAACGCAATCACACAAACGCAATCACACGATCACAATCACACGATCGCAATCACACGATCGCAATCACACGATCGCAATCACACGATAGCAATCACACCATCACAATCACACGATCGCAATCACACGATCACAATCACACGATCACAATCACACGATCACGATCACACTATCACGATCACACTATCACGATCACACAATCACAGTCACACAATCACAATCACAATCACACAGTCACACAGTCACAATCACACAATCACAGTCACGATCACACAATCACAATCACACAATCTCAATCCCACAATCAGAATCACACAATCACAGTCACACTATCACAATCACACAATCACACAGTCACAATCCCACAATCACGATCACACAATCACGACCACACAATCACGATCACACAATCACAATCACACAATCACAATCACACAATCACAACCACACAGTCAGAATCACACAATCACAATCACACAATCACAATCACACAATCGCAATCACACAAACGCAATCTCACAAACGCAATCACACAAACGCAATCGCACAGTCACAATCACACAATCGCAATCACACAAACGCAATCACACGATCGCGATCACACGATCGCGATCACACGATCGCGATCACACGATCGCGATCACACGATCACGATCACACGATCACGATCACACGATCGCGATCACACGATCACGATCACACGATCACGATCACACGATCACGATCACACTATCATGATCACACAATCACAGTCACACAATCACAATCACACAGTCACACAATCACAATCACAATCACAATCACAATCACAATCACACAATCACAGTCACGATCACACAATTACAATCACACAGTCACAATCCCACAATCACGATCACCCAATCACGGTCACCCAATCACGATCACACGATCACGATCACACAATCACAATCACACAATCACAATCACACAATCACAATCACACAATCACGATCACACAATCACAATCACACAATCACAATCACACAATCACAATCACACAATCACAATCACACAATCGCAATCACACAATCACAATCACACAATCACAATCACACAATCACAATCACACAATCGCAATCACACAATCACAATCATACAACCACAATCACACAATCACAACCACACAATCACAATCACACAATCACAATCACACAATCACAATCACACAATCCCAATCACACAATCACAATCAAACAATCACGATCCCACAGTCACGACCACACAATCACGATCACACAATCACGATCACACAATCACACAGTCACAATCCCACAATCACTACCACACAGTCACAATCACACAATCGCAATCACAATCACACAATCGCAATCACAATCACACAATCACAGTCACACAATCACAATCGCACAACCACAACCACACAATCCCACAGTCACAATCCCACAATCACGATCACACAATCACGACCACCCAATCACGATCACACGATGACGATCACACAATCACGACCACACAGTCACGATCACACAATCGCAATCACACAATCACAATCACACAACCACAATCACACAACCACAATCACACAATCACAATCACACCATGACGATCGCACAATCACGATCACACAATCACGATCACACAATCACGAACACACTATCACAATCACACAATCACGACCACACAATCACAATCACACAGTCACACAATCACAATCACAATCGCACAATCACAATCGCGCAATCACAATCGCGCAATCACAATCGCACTACCACAATCGCACAATCACAATCGCACAATCACAATCGCACAATCACAATCGCACAATCACAATCGCACAATCACAATCACACAATCACAATCACACAATCACAATCACACAATCACAATCACACAATCGCAATCACACAATCGCAATCACACAAACGCAATCACACAAACGCAATCACACGATCACAATCACACGATCGCAATCACACGATCGCAATCACACGATCGCAATCACACGATCGCAATCACACCATCACAATCACACGATCGCAATCACACGATCACAATCACACGATCACAATCACACGATCACGATCACACTATCACGATCACACTATCACGATCACACAATCACAGTCACACAATCACAATCACAATCACACAGTCACACAGTCACAATCACACAATCACAGTCACGATCACACAATCACAATCACACAATCTCAATCCCACAATCAGAATCACACAATCACAGTCACACTATCACAATCACACAATCACACAGTCACAATCCCACAATCACGATCACACAATCACGACCACACAATCACGATCACACAATCACAATCACACAATCACAATCACACAATCACAACCACACAGTCAGAATCACACAATCACAATCACACAATCACAATCACACAATCGCAATCACACAAACGCAATCTCACAAACGCAATCACACAAACGCAATCGCACAGTCACAATCACACAATCGCAATCACACAAACGCAATCACACGATCGCGATCACACGATCGCGATCACACGATCGCGATCACACGATCGCGATCACACGATCACGATCACACGATCACGATCACACGATCGCGATCACACGATCACCATCACACGATCACGATCACACGATCACGATCACACTATCATGATCACACAATCACAGTCACACAATCACAATCACACAGTCACACAATCACAATCACAATCACAATCACAATCACACAATCACAGTCACGATCACACAATTACAATCACACAGTCACAATCCCACAATCACGATCACCCAATCACGGTCACCCAATCACGATCACACGATCACGATCACACAATCACAATCACACAATCACAATCACACAATCACAATCACACAATCACAATCACACAATCACAATCACACAATCACAATCACACAATCACAATCACACAATCACAATCACACAATCGCAATCACACAATCACAATCACACAATCACAATCACACAATCACAATCACACAATCACAATCACACAATCACAATCACACAATCACAATCCCACAATCACGATCACACAATCACGACCACACATTCACAATCACACAATCGCAATCACAGTCCCACAATCACAATCACACAATCACTGTCACACAATCACAAACGCACAACCACAACCATACAATCACACAGTCACAATCCCACAATCACGATCACACAATCACGACCACACAGTCACGATCACACAATCGCAATCACACAATCACAATCTCACAACCACAATCACACAACCACAATCACACAATCACAATCACACCATGACGATCACACAATCACGATCACACAATCACGATCACACAATCACGATCACACAATCACCATCACACAATCACCATCACACAATCACGATCACACAATCACGATCACACAATCACGATCACACTATCACGATCACACAATCGCAATCACACAGTCACACAATCACAATCACAATCGCACAATCACAATCGCACAATCACAATCGCGCAATCACAATCGCGCAATCACAATCGCGCAATCACAATCGCACAATCACAATCGCACAATCACAATCGCACAATCACAATCGCACAATCACAATCGCACAATCACAATCGCACAATCACAATCGCAGAACCACGATCCCACAATCACAATCGCACAGTCACCATCACACAATCGCAATCACACAAACGCAATCACACGATCGCGATCACACGATCGCGATCATACGACCACGATCACACGATCGCGATCACACTATCACGATCACACAATCACGATCACACAATCACGATCACACAATCACGATCACACAATCACTATCACACAATCACGACCACACAATCATGATCACACAATCACAATCACACAATAACAATCACACAATCACAACCACACAATCACGACCACACAATCACGATCACACAATCACGAGTACACTATCACGATCACACAATCACGATCACACAATCACGATCACACAATCACAATCACACAATCACGATCACACAATCACAATCACAAAACCACAACCACACAATCACACAGTCACAATCCCACAATCACGATCACACAATCACGACCGCACAGTCACAATCACACAATCGCAATCACAATCCCACAATCACAATCACACCATCACAGTCACACAATCACAATCACACAACCACAACCACACAATCACACAGTCACAATCCCACAATCACGATCACACAGTCACGATCAAACAATCACGATCGCACAATTCACGATCACACAATCACGATCACACAATCACGATCACACAATCACACCGTCACAATCCCACAATCACAATCACACAATCACGATCCCACAGTCACGATCCCACAATCACGATCACACAATCACAATCACACAATCACGACCACACAATCACGACCACACAATCACGACCACACAATCACGATCACACTATCACGATCACACAATCACGATCACACAATCACGACCACACAATCACGATCACACAATCACGATCACACAATCACAATCACACAATCACAATCACACAATCACAATCACACAATCACAGTCACACAATTAAAATCACACAATCACGACCACACAATCACGACCACACAATCACGATCACACAATCACGATCACACAATCACGATCACACAATCACGATCACACAATCACGATCACCCAATCACGATCACACAATCACGATCACACAATCACGATCACACAATCACACAATCACAATCAGAATCGCAATCACAATCACATAATCACAATCACACAATCGCGATCACACAATCGCGATCACACAATAGCGATCACACAATCGCGATCACACAATCGCGATCACACAATCACACAGTCACAATCCCACAATCACGATCACACAATCACGACCACACAGTCACAATCACACAATCGCAATCGCAATCACACAATCACAGTCACACAATCACAATCGCACAACCACAACCACACAATCCCACAGTCACAATCCCACAATCACGATCACCCAATCACAATCACACAATCACAATCACACAATCACAATGACACAATCACAATCACACAACCACGACCACACAGTCACGATCACACAATCACAATCACACAATCACAAACACACAATCACAATCACACAATCACGACCACACAGTCACAATCACACAATCGCAATCACAATCACATAATCACAGTCACACAATCACAATCGCACAACCACAACCACACAATCCCACAGTCACAATCCCACAATCACGATCCCACAATCACGACCACACAGTCACGATCACACAATCACGATCACACAATCACAATCCCACAATCACAATCACACAACCACAGTCACACAATCACAATCACACAATCACGCAGTCACAATCCCACAATCACGATCACACAGCCACGACCACACAGTCACGATCACACTATCACGATCACACAATCACAGTCACACAATCACAATCACACAGTCACACAATCACACAGTCACACAATCACAATCACAATCACAATCACAATCAGAATCACAATCACAATCACAATCACAATCACAATCACAATCACAATCACACAATCACAATCCCACAATCACAATCCCACAATCACAATCACACAATCACAGTCACACAATCACAATCACACAATCGCACAGTCACAATCCCACAATCACGATCACCCAATCACGATCACCCAATCAGGATCACACAATCACGATCACACAATCACGATCACACAATCACACAGTCACAATCCCACAATCACGATCGCACAATCACGACCACACAGTCACAATCACACAATCACAGTCACACAATCACAATCGCACAACCACAACCACACAATCCCACAGTCACAATCCCACAATCACGATCACACAATCACGACCACACAGTCACGATCACACAATCGCAATCACACAATCACAATCATACAACCACAATCACACAATCACAACCACACAATCACAATCACACAATCACAATCACACAATCACAATCACACAATCCCAATCACACAATCACAATCAAACAATCACGATCCCACAGTCACGATCCCACAATCACGATCACACAATCACAATCACACAATCACGACCACACAATCACGACCACACAATCACGATCACACAATCACGATCACACTATCACGATCACACAATCACAATCACACAATCACAGTCACACAATCACAATCACACAATCACGCAGTCACAATCCCACAATCACGATCACACAATCACGATCACACAATCACACAGTCACAATGCCACAATCACGATCACACAATCGCGACCACACAGTCACAATCAGACAATCGCAATCACAGTCACACAATCACAGTCACACAATCACAATCGCACAACCACAAACACACAATCCCACAGTCACAATCCCACAATCACGATCACACAATCACGACCACACAGTCACGATCACACAATCGCAATCCCACAATCACAATCATACAAGCACAATCACACAATCACAACCACACAATCACAATCACACAATCACAATCACACAATCACAATCACACAATCACAATCACACAATCACGATCCCACAGTCACGATCCCACAATCACGATCACACTATCACAATCACACAATCACGACCACACAATCACGACCACACAATCACGATCACACAATCACGATCACACAACCACAACCACACAATCACACAGTCACAATCCCACAATCACGATCACACAATCACGACCACACAGTCACAATCACACAATCGCAATCACAATCCCACAATCACAATCACACAATCACAGTCACACAATCACAATCACACAACCACAACCACACAATCACATAGTCACAATCCCACAATCACGATCACACAATCACGACCACACAGTCACGATCACACAATCGCAATCACACAATCACAATCACACAACCACAATCACACAATCTTAACCACACAATCACAATCACACAATCACAATCACACAATCACAATCACACAATCACGACCACACAATCACGATCACACAGTCACCATCACACAATCACGATCACAAAATCACGATCACAATCACGATCACACAATCACGATTACACAATCACGATCACAGAATCCTAATCACACAATCAGGATCACACAATCACGATCACATAATCACGGACACACAATCACGATCACACAATCACGATCACACAATCACGATCACACAATTTCACAATCACAATCACAATCACAATCAGATAATCACAATCACACAATCGCGATCACACAATCGCGATCACACAATCGCGATCACACAATCGCGATCACACAATCGCGATCACACAATCGCACAGTCACAATCCCACAATCACGATCACACAATCACGACCACACAGTCACAATCACTCAATCGCAATCGCAATCACACAATCACAATCGCACAACCACAACCACACAATCCCACAGTCACAATCCCACAATCACGGTCACACAATCACAGTCACACAATCACAATCACACAGTCACACAATCACAATCACAATCACAATCACAATCACAATCATAATCACAATCACAATCACAATCACAATCACAATCGCAATCACACAATCACAGTCACGATCACACAATCACAATCACACAATCACAATCCCACAATCACAATCACACAATCACAGTCACACAATCGCACAGTCACAATCCCACAATCACGATCACCCAATCACGATCACCCAATCACGATCACCCAATCACGATCACCCAATCACGATCACCCAATCACGATCACACAATCACGATCACACAATCACGATCACACAATCACGATCACACAATCACACAGTCACAATCCCACAATCACGATCACACAATCATGACCACACAGTCACAATCACACAATCGCAATCACAATCACAGAATCACATTCACACAATCACAATCACACAATCGCACAGTCACAATCCCACAATCACGATCACCCAATCACGATCGCACAATCACGATCGCACATTCACGATCGCACATTCACGATCGCACAATCACGATACCACAATCGGGATCGCACAATCGCGATCGCACAATCGCGATCGCAAAATCGCGATCGCACAATCGCGATCACAATCGCGATCACACAATCACGATCACACAATCCCACAGTCACAATCCCACAATCACGGTCACATAATCACAGTCACACAATCACAATCACACAGTCACACAATCACAATCACAATCACAATCACAATCACAATCACAATCACAATCACAATCACAATCACAATCACAGTCACAATCACAATCACAATCACAATCACACAATCACAGTCACGATCACACAATCACAATCACACAATCACAATCCCACAATCACAGTCACGATCACACAATCACAATCACACAATCACAATCCCACAATCACAATCACACAATCACATTCACACAATCACAATCACACAATCACACAGTCACAATCCCACAATCACGATCACACAATCACGACCACACAGTCACGATCACACAATCGCAATCACACAATCACAAACACACAATCACAATCACACAATCACAATCACACAATCACAATCACCCAATCACGATCGCACAATCACGATCGCACATTCACGATCGCACATTCACGATCGCACAATCACGATACCACAATCGCGATCGCACAATCGCGATCGCACAATCGCGATCGCACAATCGCGATCACAATCGCGATCACACAATCACGATCACACAATCCCACAGTCACAATCCCACAATCACGGTCACATAATCACAGTCACACAATCACAATCACACAGTCACACAATCACAATCACAATCACAATCACAATCACAATCACAATCACAATCACAATCACAATCACAATCACAGTCACAATCACAATCACAATCACAATCACACAATCACAGTCACGATCACACAATCACAATCACACAATCACAATCCCACAATCACAATCACACAATCACAATCCCACAATCACAGTCACGATCACACAATCACAATCACACAATCACAATCCCACAATCACAATCACACAATCACATTCACACAATCACAATCACACAATCACACAGTCACAATCCCACAATCACGATCACACAATCACGACCACACAGTCACGATCACACAATCACAATCACACAATCACAATCACACAATCACAATGACACAATCACAATCACACAACCACGACCACACAGTCACGATCACACAATCACAATCACACAATCACAAACACACAATCACAATCACACAATCACAATCACACAATCACAATCACACAATCACAATCACACAATCACAATCACACAATCACAATCACACAATCACAATCACACAATCACAATCACACAATCGCAATCACACAAACGCAATCACACAAACGCAATCACACAATCACAATCACACGATCGCAATCACACGATCGCAATCACACGATCGCAATCACACGATTGCAATCACACGATCACAATCACACGATCGCAATCACACGATCACAATCACACGATCACAATCACACGATCACGATCACACTATCACGATCACACAATCACAGTCACACAATCACAATCACAATCACACAGTCACACAGTCACAATCACACAATCACACAATCACAGTCACGATCACACAATCAAAATCACACAATCTCAATCCCACAATCACAATCACACAATCACAGTCACACAATCACAATCACACAATCACACAGTCACAATCCCACAATCACGATCACACAATCACGACCACACAATCACGATCACACAATCACGATCACACAATCACAATCGCACAATCACAATCGCACAATCACAATCGCACAATCACCATCACACAATCACGACCACACAATCACGATCACACAATCACGATCACACTATCACGATCACACAGTCACAGTCACACAATCACAATCACACAGTCACACAATCACAATCACAATCACAATCACAATCACAATCACAATCACAATCACAATCACAATCACAATCACAATCACAATCACAATCACAATCACAATCACACAATCACAGTCACGATCACACAATCACAATCACACAATCACAATCCCACAATCACAATCACACAATCACAGTCACACAATCACAATCACACAATCACCATCACACAATCACGATCACACAATCACGATCACACAATCACGATCACACAGTCACACAATCACAATCACAATCGCACAATCACAATCGCGCAATCACAATCGCGCAATCACAATCGCACTATCACAATCGCACAATCACAATCGCACAATCACAATCGCACAATCACAATCGCACAATCACAATCGCACAATCACAATCGCACAATCACAATCGCACAATCACAATCGCACAATCACAATCGCACAACCACAATCCCACAATCACAATCGCACAGTCACAATCACACAATCGCAATCACACAAACGCAATCACACGATCGCAATCACACGATCGCGATCACACGATCGCGATCACACGATCGCGATCACACGATCACGATCACACGATCACGATCACACGATCACGATCACACTATCACGATCACACAGTCACAGTCACACAATCACAATCACACAGTCACACAATCACAATCACAATCACAATCACAATCACACAATCACAGTCACGATCACACAATCACAATCACACAGTCACAATCCCACAATCACGATCACCCAATCACGGTCACCCAATCACGATCACACGATCACGATCACACAATCACAATCACACAATCACAATCACACAATCACAATCGCACAATCACAATCGCACAATCACAATCGCACAATCACAATCGCACAATCACAATCGCACAATCACAATCGCACAATCACAATCGCACAACCACAATCCCACAATCACAATCGCACAGTCACAATCACACAATCGCACTCACACAAACGCAATCACACGATCGCAATCACACGATCGCAATCACACGATCGCAATCACACGATCGCGATCACACGATCACGATCACACGATCACGATCACACGATCACGATCACAGTATCACGATCACACAGTCACAGTCACACAATCACAATCACACAGTCACACAATCACAATTACAATCACAATCACAATCACAATCACAATCACACAATCACAGTCACGATCACACAATCACAATCACACAGTCACAATCCCACAATCACGATCACCCAATCACGGTCACCCAATCACGATCACACGATCACGATCACACAATCACAATCACACAATCACAATCACACAATCACAATCGCACAACCACAATCGCACAATCACAATCGCACAATCACAATCGCACAACCACAATCCCACAATCACAATCGCACAGTCACAATCCCACAATCGCAATCACACAAACGCAATCACACGATCGCAATCACACGATCGCAATCACACGATCGCAATCACACGATCGCGATCACACGATCACGATCACACGATCGCGATCACACGATCACGATCACACGATCACGATCACACAATCACGATCACACTATCACGATCACACAATCACAGTCACACAATCACAATCACACAGTCACACAATCACAATCACAATCACAATCACAATCACACAATCACAGTCACGATCACACAATCACAATCACATAGTCACAATCCCACAATCACGATCACCCAATCACGGTCACCCAATCACGATCACACGATCACGATCACACAATCACAATCACACAATCACAATCACACAATCACAATCACACAATCACAATCACACATTCACAATCACACAATCACAATCACACAATCACAATCACACAGTCATAATCCCACAATCACGATCACACAATCACGACCACACAGTCACGATCACACAATCGCAATCACACAATCACAATCACACAACCACAATCACACAACCACAATCACACAATCACAATCACACCATGACGATCACACAATCACGATCACACAATCACGATCACAAAATCACCATCACACAATCACCATCACACAATCACGATCACACAATCACGATCACACAATCACGATCACACTATCACGATCACACAATCACAATCACACAGTCACACAATCACAATCACAATCGCACAATCACAATCGCGCAATCACAATCGCGCAATCACAATCGCACTATCACAATCGCACAATCACAATCGCACAATCACAATCGCACAATCACAATCGCACAATCACAATCGCACAATCACAATCGCACAATCACAATCGCACAATCACAATCGCACAATTACAATCTCACAATCACAATCGCACAACCTCAATCCCACAATCACAATCGCACAGTCACAATCACACAATCGCAATCACACAAACGCAATCACACGATCGCAATCACACGATCGCAATCACACGATCACAATGACACAATCACAATCACACAATCACGACCACACAGTCACGATCACACAATCACAAACACACAATCACAATCACACAATCACAATCACACAATCACAATCACACAATCACAATCACACAATCACAATCACACAATCACAATCACACAATCACAGTCACACAATCACAATCACACAGTCACACAATCACAATCACAATCACAGTCACAATCACAATCACAATCACAATCACACAATCACAGTCACGATCACACAATCACAATCACACAATCACAATCCCACAATCACAATCACACAATCACAGTCACACAATCACAGTCACACAATCACAATCACACAATCACGCAGTCACAATCCCACAATCACGATCGCACAATCACGACCACACAGTCACAATCACACAATCGCAATC
This sequence comes from Megachile rotundata, assembly GCF_050947335.1. Classification (NCBI taxonomy): domain Eukaryota; kingdom Metazoa; phylum Arthropoda; class Insecta; order Hymenoptera; family Megachilidae; genus Megachile; species Megachile rotundata. The sequence goes on along the minus strand of NW_027473339.1, from coordinate 696,320 downwards.
ACAATCACACAATCACAGTCACACAATCACAATCGCACAACCACAACCACACAATCCCACAGTCACAATCCCACAATCACGATCACACAATCACGACCACACAGTCACGATCACACAATCACGATCACACTATCACGATCACACTATCACGATCACACAATCACAGTCACACAATCACAATCACACAGTCACACAATCACAATCACAATCACAATCACAATCAGAATCACAATCACAATCACAATCACAATCACAATCACAATCACAATCACAATCACACAATCACAATCCCACAATCACAATCACACAATCACAGTCACACAATCACAATCGCACAACCACAACCACACAATCCCACAGTCACAATCCCACAATCACGATCACACAATCACGACCACACAGTCACGATCACACAATCGCAATCCCACAATCACAATCATACAACCACAATCACACAATCACAACCACACAATCACAATCACACAATCACAATCACACAATCACAATCACACAATCACAATCACACAATCACGATCCCACAGTCACGATCCCACAATCACGATCACACTATCACAATCACACAATCACGACCACACAATCACGACCACACAATCACGATCACACAATCACGATCACACTATCACGATCACACAATCACGATCACACAACCACAACCACACAATCACACAGTCACAATCCCACAATCACGATCACACAATCACGACCACACAGTCACAATCACACAATCGCAATCACAATCCCACAATCACAATCACACAATCACAGTCACACAATCACAATCACACAACCACAACCACACAATCACACAGTCACAATCCCACAATCACGATCACACAATCACGACCACACAGTCACGATCACACAATCGCAATCACACAATCACAATCACACAACCACAATCACACAATCACAACCACACAATCACAATCACACAATCACAATCACACAATCACAATCACACAATCACGATCACACAATCACGATCACACAATCACCATCACACAATCACGATCACAAAATCACGATCACAATCACGATCACACAATCACGATTACACAATCACGATCACAGAATCCTAATCACACAATCAGGATCACACAATCACGATCACATAATCACGGTCACACAATCACGGTCACACAATCACGATCACACAATCACGATCACACAATCACACAATCACAATCACAATCACAATCACATAATCGCAATCACACAATCGCGATCACACAATCGCGATCACACAATCGCGATCACACAATCGCGATCACACAATCACACAGTCACAATCCCACAATCACGATCACACAATCACGACCACACAGTCACAATCACACAATCGCAATTGCAATCACACAATCACAGTCACACAATCACAATCGCACAACCACAACCACACAATCCCACAGTCACAATCCCACAATCACGGTCACACAATCACAGTCACACAATCACAATCACACAGTCACACAATCACAATCACAATCACAATCACAATCATAATCACAATCACAATCACAATCACAATCACAATCACAATCACAATCACACAATCACAGTCACGATCACACAATCACAATCACACAATCACAATCCCATAATCACAATCACACAATCACAGTCACACAATCGCACAGTCACAATCCCCCAATCACGATCACCCAATCACGATCACCCAATCACGATCACCCAATCACGATCACCCAATCACGATCACCCAATCACGATCACACAATCACGATCACACAATCACGATCACACAATCACGATCACACAATCACGATCACACAATCACACAGTCACAATCCCACAATCACGATCACACAATCATGACCACACAGTCACAATCACACAATCGCAATCACAATCACACAATCACAGTCACACAATCACAATCGCACAACCACAACCACACAATCCCACAGTCACAATCCCACAATCACGGTCACACAATCACAGTCACACAATCACAATCACACAGTCACACAATCACAATCACAATCACAATCACAATCACAATCACAGTCACAATCACAATCACAATCACAATCACACAATCACAGTCACGATCACACAATCACAATCACACAATCACAATCCCACAATCATAGTCACGATCACACAATCACAATCACACAATCACAATCCCACAATCACAATCACACAATCACATTCACACAATCACAATCACACAATCACACAGTCACAATCCCACAATCACGATCACACAATCACGACCACACAGTCACGATCACACAATCACAATCACACAATCACAATGACACAATCACAATCACACAACCACGACCACACAGTCACGATCACACAATCACAATCACACAATCACAAACACACAATCACAATCACACAATCACAATCACACAATCACAATCACACAATCACAATCACACAATCGCAATCACACAAACGCAATCACACAAACGCAATCACACTATCACAATCACACGATCGCAATCACACGATCGCAATCACACGATCGCAATCACACGATTGCAATCTCACGATCACAATCACACGATCGCAATCACACGATCACAATCACACGATCACAATCACACCATCACGATCACACTATCACGATCACACAATCACAGTCACACAATCACAATCACAATCACACAGTCACACAGTCACAATCACACAATCACAGTCACGATCACACAATCACAATCACAATCACACAATCCCACAATCACGATCACACAATCACGACCACACAATCACGATCACACAATCACGATCACACAATCACAATCGCACAATCACAATCGCACAATCACAATCGCACAATCACAATCGCACAATCACAATCGCACAATCACAATCGCACAATCACAATCACACAATCACAATCACACAATCACAATCCCACAATCACGATCACACAATCACGACCACACAGTCACAATCACACAATCGCAATCACAGTCCCACAATCACAATCACACAATCACAATCACACAATCACAATCACACAGTCACAATCACACAATCGCAATCACAATCACACAATCACAGTCACACAATCACAATCGCACAACCACAACCACACAATCCCACAGTCACAATCCCACAATCACGATCACACAATCACGACCACACAGTCACGATCACACAATCGCAATCACACAATCACAATCATACAACCACAATCACACAATCACAATCACACAATCACAATGACACAATCACAATCACACAATCACGACCACACAGTCACGATCACACAATCACAATCACACAATCACAAACACACAATCCCAATCACGCAATCCCAATCACACAATCACAATCACACAATCAGAATCACACAATCACAATCACACAATCACAATCACACAATCGCAATCACACAAACGCAATCACACAATTACATTCACACGATCGCAATCACACGATCGCAATCACACAATTACAATCACACAATCACAATCACACAATCACAATCACACAATCACAATCACACAATCACAATCACACAATCACCATCACACAATCACGATCACACAATCACAATCACACAATCACAATCACACAATCACAATCACACAATCACAATCACACAATCACAATCACACAATCACAATCACACAATCACAATCACACAATCACAATCACACAATCACAATCACACAATCACAATCACACAATCACAATCACACAATCACAATCACACAATCACAATCACACAATCACAATCACACAATCACAATCACACAATCACAATCACACAATCACAATCACACAGTCACAATCACACAATCGCAATCACAATCACGCAATCACAGTCACACAATCACAATCGCACAACCACAACCACACAATCCCACAGTCACAATCCCACAATCACGATCACACAATCACGACCACACAGTCACGATCACACAATCGCAATCACACAATCACAATCATACAACCACAATCACACAATCACAACCACACAATCACAATCACACAATCACAATCACACAATCACAATCACACAATCACGATCCCACAGTCACGATCCCACAATCACGATCACACAATCACAATCACACAATCACGACCACACAATCACGATCACACAATCACGATCACACTATCATGATCACACAATCACGATCACACAATCACGATCACACAATCACGATCACACAATCACGATCACACAATCACGGTCACACAATCACGATCACACAATCACGATCACACAACCACAACCACACAATCACACAGTCACAATCCCACAATCACGATCACACAATCACAATCACACAATCACAATCACACAATCACAATCACACAATCGCAATCACACAATCGCAATCACACAATCACAATCACACAATCACAATCACACAATCACAATCACACAATCACAATCACACAATGACAATCACACAATCACAATCACACAATCACAATCACACAATCAAACAATCGCAATCACACAATCGCAATCACACAATCGCAATCACACAAACGCAATCACACAATCGCAATCACACAATCGCAATCACACAATCGCAATCACACAATCGCAATCACACAATCAAACAATCACACACTCACGATCGCACAATCACGACCACACAATCGCAATCACACAATCACGATCACACAATCACGATCACACGATCGCAATCATACAACCACAATCACACAATCACAACCACACAATCACAATCACACAATCACAATCACACAATCACAATCACACAATCACGATCCCACAGTCACGATCCCACAATCACGATCACACAATCACAATCACACAATCACGACCACACAATTACGATCACACAATCACGATCACACTATCATGATCACACAATCACGATCACACAATCACAATCACACAATCACAATCACACAATCACAAACACACAATCACAATCACACAATCACAATCACACAGTCACAATCACACAATCGCAATCACAATCACGCAATCACAGTCACACAATCACAATCGCACAACCACAACCACACAATCCCACAGTCACAATCCCACAATCACGATCACACAATCACGACCACACAGTCACGATCACACAATCGCAATCACACAATCACAATCATACAACCACAGTCACACAATCACAACCACACAATCACAATCACACAATCACAATCACACAATCACAATCACACAATCACGATCCCACAGTCACGATCCCACAATCACGATCACACAATCACAATCACACAATCACGACCACACAATCACGATCACACAATCACGATCACACTATCATGATCACACAATCACGACCACACAATCACGATCACACAATCACGATCACACAATCACGATCACACAATCACGGTCACACAATCACGATCACACAATCACGATCACACAACCACAACCACACAATCACACAGTCACAATCCCACAATCACGATCACACAATCACAATCACACAATCACAATCACACAATCACAATCACACAATCGCAATCACACAATCGCAATCACACAATCACAATCACACAATCACAATCACACAATCACAATCACACAATCACAATCACACAATCACAATCACACAATGACAATCACAGAATCACAATCACACAATCACAATCACACAGTCACGACCACACAATCACGACCACACAATCACGATCACACAATCACGATCACACTATCACGATCACACAATCACGATCACACAATCACGATCACACAATCACAATCACACAATCACAATCACACAATCACGATCACACAACCACAACCACACAATCACCCAGTCACAATCCCACAATCACGATCACACAATCACGACCACACAGTCACAATCACACAATCGCAATCACAATCCCACAATCACAATCACACAATCACAGTCACACAATCACAATCACACAACCACAACCACACAATCACACAGTCACAATCCCACAATCACGATCACACAATCACGACCACACAGTCACGATCACAAAATCGCAATCACACAATCACAATCACACAACCACAATCACACAATCACTACCACACAATCACAATCACACAATCACGATCACACTATCACGATCACACAATCACGCAGTCACAATCACACAATCACGATCACACAATCACGATCACACAACCACAACCACACAATCACACAGTCACAATCCCACAATCACGATCACACAACCACGACCACACAGTCACAATCACACAATCGCAATCACAATCCCACAATCACAGTCACACAATCACAATCGCACAAGCACAACCACACAATCCCACAGTCACAATGCCACAATCACGATCACACAATCACGACCACACAGTCACGATCACACAATCGCAATCACACAATCACAATCACACAATCACAGTCACACAATCACAATCACACAATCACGCAGTCACAATCCCACAATCACGATCACACAATCACGATCACACAATCACAATCACACAATTACAATCACACAATCACAATCACACAATCACAATCACACAATCACAATCACACAATCACAATCACACAATCACAATCACACAGTCACAATCACACAATCGCAATCACAATCACACAATCACAGTCACAAAATCACAATCGCACAACCACAACCACACAATCCCACAGTCACAATCCCACAATCACGATCACACAATCACGACCACACAGTCACGATCACACAATCGCAATCACACAATCACAATCATACAACCACAATCACACAATCACAACCACACAATCACAATCACACAATCACAATCACACAATCACAATCACACAATCACGATCCCACAGTCACGATCCCACAATCACGATCACACAATCACAATGACACAATCACGACCACACAATCACGATCACACAATCACGATCACACTATCACGATCACACAATCACGATCACACAATCACGATCACACAATCACGATCACACAATCACGATCACACGATCGCAATCACACGATCGCAATCACACAATTACAATCACACAATCACAATCACACAATCACAATCACACAATCACAATCACACAATCACAATCACACAATCACCATCACACAATCACGATCACACAATCACAATCACACAATCACAATCACACAATCACAATCACACAATCACAATCACACAATCACAATCACACAATCACAATCACACAATCACAATCACACAATCACAATCACACAATCACAATCACACAATCACAATCACACAATCACAATCACACAATCACAATCACACAATCACAATCACACAATCACAATCACACAATCACAATCACACAATCACAATCACACAATCACAATCACACAATCACAATCACACAATCACAATCACACAATCACAATCACACAGTCACAATCACACAATCGCAATCACAATCACGCAATCACAGTCACACAATCACAATCGCACAACCACAACCACACAATCCCACAGTCACAATCCCACAATCACGATCACACAATCACGACCACACAGTCACGATCACACAATCGCAATCACACAATCACAATCATACAACCACAATCACACAATCACAACCACACAATCACAATCACACAATCACAATCACACAATCACAATCACACAATCACGATCCCACAGTCACGATCCCACAATCACGATCACACAATCACAATCACACAATCACGACCACACAATCACGATCACACAATCACGATCACACTATCATGATCACACAATCACGATCACACAATCACGATCACACAATCACGATCACACAATCACGATCACACAATCACGGTCACACAATCACGATCACACAATCACGATCACACAACCACAACCACACAATCACACAGTCACAATCCCACAATCACGATCACACAATCACAATCACACAATCACAATCACACAATCACAATCACACAATCGCAATCACACAATCGCAATCACACAATCACAATCACACAATCACAATCACACAATCACACAATCACAATCACACAATCACAATCACACAATGACAATCACACAATCACAATCACACAATCACAATCACACAATCAAACAATCGCAATCACACAATCGCAATCACACAATCGCAATCACACAAACGCAATCACACAATCGCAATCACACAATCGCAATCACACAATCGCAATCACACAATCGCAATCACACAATCGCAATCACACAATCAAACAATCACACACTCACGATCGCACAATCACGACCACACAGTCACGATCACACAATCGCAATCACACAATCACAATCACACAACCACAATCACACAATCACAACCACACAATCACAGTCACACAATCACAATCACACAATCACAATGACACAATCACAATCACACAATCACGACCACACAGTCACGATCACACAATCACAATCACACAATCACAAACACACAATCACAATCACACAATCACAATCACACAATCACGATCACACAATCACAATCACACAATTACAATCACACAATCACAATCACACAATCACAATCACACAATCACAATCACACAATCACAATCACACAGTCACAATCACACAATCGCAATCACAATCACACAATCACAGTCACAAAATCACAATCGCACAACCACAACCACACAATCCCACAGTCACAATCCCACAATCACGATCACACAATCACGACCACACAGTCACGATCACACAATCGCAATCACACAATCACAATCATACAACCACAATCACACAATCACAACCACACAATCACGATCACACAATCACAATCACACAATCACAATCACACAATCACGATCCCACAGTCACGATCCCACAATCACGATCACACAATCACAATGACACAATCTCGACCACACAATCACGATCACACAATCACGATCACACTATCACGATCACACAATCACGATCACACAATCACGATCACACAATCACGATCACACAATCACGATCACACAATCACGGTCACACAATCACAATCACACAATCACCATCACACAATCACCATCACACAATCACTATCCCACAATCACAATCACAGAATCACAATCACACAATCACAATCACACAGTCACGACCACACAATCACGACCACACAATCACGATCACACAATCACGATCACACTATCACGATCACACAATCACGATCACACAATCACGATCACACAATCACAATCACACAATCACAATCACACAATCACGATCACACAACCACAACCACACAATCACCCAGTCACAATCCCACAATCACGATCACACAATCACGACCACACAGTCACAATCACACAATCGCAATCACAATCCCACAATCACAATCACACAATCACAGTCACACAATCACAATCACACAACCACAACCACACAATCACACAGTCACAATCCCACAATCACGATCACACAATCACGACCACACAGTCACGATCACAAAATCGCAATCACACAATCACAATCACACAACCACAATCACACAATCACTACCACACAATCACAATCACACAATCACAATCACACAATCACAATCACACAATCACGATCACACTATCACGATCACACAATCACGATCACACAATCACGATCACACAATCACAATCACACAATCACGATCACACAACCACAACCACACAATCACACAGTCACAATCCCACAATCACGATCACACAACCACGACCACACAGTCACAATCACACAATCGCAATCACAATCCCACAATCACAGTCACACAATCACAATCGCACAAGCACAACCACACAATCCCACAGTCACAATCCCACAATCACGATCACACAATCACGACCACACAGTCACGATCACACAATCGCAATCACACAATCACAATCACACAATCACAGTCACACAATCACAATCACACAATCACGCAGTCACAATCCCACAATCACGATCACACAATCACGACCACACAGTCACAATCACACAATCGCAATCACAATCACACAATCACTATCACACAATCACAATCACACAATCACGATCCCACAGTCACGATCCCACAATCACGAACACACTATCACAATCACACAATCACGACCGCACAATCACGACCACACAATCACGATCACACAATCACGATCACACTATCACGATCACACAATCACGATCACACAACCACAACCACACAATCACACAGTCACAATCCCACAATCACGATCACACAATCACGACCACACAGTCACAATCACACAATCGCAATCACAATCCCACAATCACAATCACACAATCACAGTCACACAATCACAATCACACAACCACAACCACACAATCACACAGTCACAATCACATAATCACGGTCACACAATCACGGTCACACAATCACGATCACACAATCACGATCACACAATCACACAATCACAATCACAATCACACAATCGCGATCACACAATCGCGATCACACAATCGCGATCACACAATCGCGATCACACAATCGCGATCATACAATCGCGATCACACAATCGCGATCACACAATCACACAGTCACAATCCCACAATCACGATCACACAATCACGACCACACAGTCACAATCACACAATCGCAATCGCAATCACACAATCACAGTCACACAATCACAATCGCACAACCACAACCACACAATCCCACAGTCACAATCCCACAATCACGGTCACACAATCACAGTCACACAATCACAATCACACTGTCACACAATCACAATCACAATCACAATCACAATCATAATCACAATCACAATCACAATCACAATCACAATCACACAATCACAGTCAGGATCACACAATCACAATCACACAATCACAATCCCACAATCACAATCACACAATCACAGTCACACAATCGCACAGTCACAATCCCACAATCACGATCACCCAATCACGATCACCCAATCACGATCACACAATCACGATCACACAATCAGGATTACACAATCACGATCACACAATCACACAGTCACAATCCCACAATCACGATCACACAATCATGACCACACAGTCACAATCACACAATCGCAATCACAATCACAGAATCACATTCACACAATCACAATCACACAATCACAATCACACAATCGCACAGTCACAATCCCACAATCACGATCACCCAATCACGATCGCACAATCACGATCGCACATTCACGATCGCACATTCACGATCGCACAATCACGATACCACAATCACGATCGCACAATCGCGATCGCACAATCGCGATCGCACAATCGCGATCGCACAATCGCGATCGCACAAACGCGATCGCACAATCGCGATCACACAATCGCGATCACAATCGCGATCACACAATCGCGATCACACAATCACGATCACAATCCCACAATCACGATCACACAATCACGACCCCACAGTCACAATCACACAATCGCAATCACAATCACACAATCACAGTCACACAATCACAATCGCACAACCACAACCACACAATCCCACAGTCACAATCCCACAATCACGGTCACACAATCACAGTCACACAATCACAATCACACAGTCACACAATCACAATCACAATCACAATCACAATCACAATCACAATCACAGTCACAATCACAATCACAATCACAATCACACAATCACAGTCACGATCACACAATCACAATCACACAATCACAATCCCACAATCACAGTCACGACCACACAATCACAATCACACAATCACAATCCCACAATCACAATCACACAATCACATTCACACAATCACAATCACACAATCACACAGTCACAATCCCACAATCACGATCACACAATCACGACCACACAGTCACGATCACACAATCACAATCACACAATCACAATGACACAATCACAATCACACAACCACGACCACACAGTCACGATCACACAATCACAATCACACAATCACAAACACACAATCACAATCACACAATCACAATCACACAATCACAATCACAATCACACAATCACAATCACACAATCACAATCACACAATCACAATCACACAATCACAATCACACAATCACAATCACACAATCACAATCCCACAATCACGATCACACAATCACGACCACACAGTCACAATCACACAATCGCAATCACAGTCCCACAATCACAATCACACAATCACTGTCACACAATCACACAGTCACAATCCCACAATCACAATCACACAATCACAATCACACAGTCACAATCACACAATCGCAATCACAATAACGCAATCACAGTCACACAATCACAATCGCACAACCACAACCACACAATCCCACAGTCACAATCCCACAATCACGATCACACAATCACGACCACACAGTCACGATCACACAATCGCAATCACACAATCACAATCATACAACCACAATCACACAATCACAACCACACAATCACAATCACACAATCACAATCACACAATCACAATCACACAATCACGATCCCACAGTCACGATCCCACAATCACGATCACTCAATCACAATCACACAATCACGACCACACAATCACGATCACACAATCACGATCACACTATCACGATCACACAATCACGATCACACAATCACGATCACACAATCACGATCACACAATCACGGTCACAATCACAATCACACAATCACGATCACACAACCACAACCACACAATCACACCGTCACAATCCCACAATCACGATCACACAATCACAATCACACAATCACAATCACACAATCGCAATCACACAATCGCAATCACACAATCGCAATCACACAATCACAATCACACAATGACAATCACACAATCACAATCACACAATCACAATCACACAATCAAACAATCGCAATCACACAATCGCAATCACACAATCGCAATCACACAAACGCAATCACACAATCGCAATCACACAATCGCAATCACACAATCGCAATCACACAATCGCAATCACACAATCGCAATCACACAATCGCAATCACACAATCGCAATCACACAATCAATCAATCACACAATCACGATCGCACAATCACGATCGCACAATCAGAATCGCACAGTCACGATCGCAATATCACGATCGCACAATCACGATCGCACAATCACGATCGCACAATCACGATCACACAATCACGATCACACAATCACAATCACACAATCACAATCCCACAATCACAATCACACAATCACAGTCACACAACCACAACCACACAATCCCACAGTCACAATCCCACAATCACGATCACACAATCACGACCACACAGTCACGATCACACAATCCCAATCACACAATCACAATCATACAACCACAATCACACAATCACAACCACACAATCACAATCACACAATCACAATCACACAATCACAATCACACAATCACAATCATACAATCACGATCCCACAGTCACGATCCCACAATCACGATCACTCAATCACAATCACACAATCACGACCACACAATCACGATCACACAATCACGATCACACTATCACGATCACACAATCACGATCACACAATCACGATCGCACAATCACGGTCACACAATCACGGTCACACAATCACAATCACACAATCACGATCACACAACCACAACCACACAATCACACCGTCACAATCCCACAATCACGATCACACAATCACAATCACACAATCACAATCACACAATCGCAATCACACAATCGCAATCACACAATCGCAATCACACAATCACAATCACACAATGACAATCACACAATCACAATCACACAATCACAATCACACAATCAAACAATCGCAATCACACAATCGCAATCACACAATCGCAATCACACAAACGCAATCACACAATCGCAATCACACAATCGCAATCACACAATCGCAATCACACAATCGCAATCACACAATCGCAATCACACAATCAAACAATCACACAATCACGATCGCACAATCACGATCGCACAATCAGAATCGCACAGTCACGATCGCAATATCACGATCGCACAATCACGATCGCACAATCACGATCGCACAATCACGATCACACAATCACGATCACACAATCACAATCACACAATCACAATCCCACAATCACAATCACACAATCACAGTCACACAATCACAATCACACAATCGCACAGTCACAATCCCACAATCACGATCACACAATCACGACCACACAGTCACAATCACACAATCGCAATCACAATCCCACAATCACAATCACACAATCACATTCACACAATCACAATCACACAACCACAACCACACAATCCCACAGTCACAATCCCACAATCATGATCACACAATCACGACCACACAGTCACAATCACACAATCGCAATCACACAATCACAATCACACAACCACAATCACACAATTACAACCACACAATCACAATCACACAATCACAATCACACAATCACAATCACACAATCACAATGACACAATCACAATCACACAATCACGACCACACAGTCACGATCACACAATCACAATCACACAATCACAAACACACAATCACAATCACACAATCACAATCACACAATCACGATCACACAATCACAATCACACAATCACAATCACACAATCACAATCACACAATCACAATCACACAATCACAATCACACAATCACAATCACACAATCACAATCACACAATCACAATCACACAATCACAATCACACAATCACAATCACACAATCACAATCACACAATCACAATCACACAATCACAATCACACAATCACAATCACACAATCACAATCACACAATCACAATCACACAATCACAATCACACAATCACAATCACACAATCACAATCACACAATCACAATCACACAGTCACAATCACACAGTCACAATCACACAATCGCAATCACAATCACACAATCACAGTCACACAATCACAATCGCACAACCACAACCACACAATCCCACAGTCACAATCCCACAATCACGATCACACAATCACGACCACACAGTCACGATCTCACAATCGCAATCACACAATCACAATCATACAACCACAATCACACAATCACAACCACACAATCACAATCACACAATCACAATCACACAATCACAATCACACAATCACGATCCCACAGTCACGATCCCACAATCACGATCACACAATCACAATGACACAATCACGACCACACAATCACGATCACACAATCACGATCACACAATCACGATCACACAATCACGATCACACAATCACGATCACACAATCACGATCACACAATCACGGACACACAATCACAATCACACAATCACCATCACACAATCACCATCACACAATCACTATCCCACAATCACAATCACAGAATCACAATCACACAATCACAATCACACAATCACGACCACACAATCACGACCACACAATCACGATCACACAATCACGATCACACAATCACGATCACACAATCACGATCACACAATCACAATCACACAATCACGATCACACAACCACAACCACACAATCACACAGTCACAATCCCACAATCACGATCACACAATCACGACCACACAGTCACAATCACACAATCGCAATCACAATCCCACAATCACAATCACACAATCACAGTCACACAATCACAATCACACAACCACAACCACACAATCACACAGTCACAATCCCACAATCACGATCACACAATCACGGTCACACAATCACGATCACACAATCACGATCACACAATCACACTCACAATCACATAATCACAATCACTCAATCGCGATCACACAATCGCGATCACACAATCGCGATCACACAATCGCTATCACACAATCGCGATCACACAATCACGATCACACAATCACGACCACACAGTCACGATCACACAATCACGATCACACTATCACGATCACACTATCACGATCACACAATCACAATCACACAGTCACACAATCACAATCACAATCACAATAACAATCAGAATCACAATCACAATCACAATCACAATCACAATCACAATCACAATCACAATCACAATCACAATCACAATCACAATCACAATCACAATCACAATCACAATCACAATCACAATCACAATCACAATCACAATCACAATCACAATCACAATCACAATCACAATCACAATCACAATCACAATCACAATCACAATCACAATCACAATCACAATCACAATCACAATCACAATCACAATCACAATCACAATCACAATCACAATCACAATCACAATCACAATCACAATCACAATCACAATCACAATCACAATCACAATCACAATCACAATCACAATCACAATCACAATCACAATCACAATCACAATCACAATCACAATCACAATCACAATCACAATCACACAATCACAATCACACAATCACAATCACACAATCACAATCACACAATCACAATCACACAATCACAATCACACAATCACAATCACACAATCACAATCACACAATCACAATCACACAATCACAATCACACAATCACAGTCACACAATCACAGTCACACAATCACAATCACACAATCACACAGTCACAATCCCACAATCACGATCACCCAATCACGATCACCCAATCACGATCACCCAATCACGGTCACCCAATCACGATCACACGATCACAATCACACGATCACAATCACACAATCACAATCACACAATCACAATCACACAATCGCAATCACACAATCACAATCACACAATCAAACAATCGCAATCACACAATCGCAATCACACAATCGCAATCACACAAACGCAATCACACAATCGCAATCACACAATCGCAATCACACAATCGCAATCACACAATCGCAATCACACAATCGCAATCACACAATCAAACAATCACACAATCACGATCGCACAATCACGATCGCACAATCAGAATCGCACAGTCACGATCGCAATATCACGATCGCACAATCACGATCGCAAAATCACGATCGCACAATCACGATCACACAATCACGATCACACAATCACAATCACACAATCACAATCCCACAATCACAATCACACAATCACAGTCACACAATCACAATCACACAATCGCACAGTCACAATCCCACAATCACGATCACACAATCACGACCACACAGTCACAATCACACAATCGCAATCACAATCCCACAATCACAATCACACAATCACATTCACACAATCACAACCACACAATCACAATCACACAATCACAATCACACAATCACAATCACACAATCACGATCCCACAGTCACGATCCCACAATCACGATCACTCAATCACAATCACACAATCACGACCACACAATCACGATCACACAATCACGATCACACTATCACGATCACACAATCACGATCACACAATCACGATCACACAATCACGATCACACAATCACGGTCACACAATCACAATCACACAATCACGATCACACAACCACAACCACACAATCACACCGTCACAATCCCACAATCACGATCACACAATCACAATCACACAATCACAATCACACAATCGCAATCACACAATCGCAATCACACAATCGCAATCACACAATCACAATCACACAATGACAATCACACAATCACAATCACACAATCACAATCACACAATCAAACAATCGCAATCACACAATCGCAATCACACAATCGCAATCACACAAACGCAATCACACAATCGCAATCACACAATCGCAATCACACAATCGCAATCACACAATCGCAATCACACAATCGCAATCACACAATCAAACAATCACACAATCACGATCGCACAATCACGATCGCACAATCAGAATCGCACAGTCACGATCGCAATATCACGATCGCACAATCACGATCGCACAATCACGATCGCACAATCACGATCACACAATCACGATCACACAATCACAATCACACAATCACAATCCCACAATCACAATCACACAATCACAGTCACACAATCACAATCACACAATCGCACAGTCACAATCCCACAATCACGATCACACAATCACGACCACACAGTCACAATCACACAATCGCAATCACAATCCCACAATCACAATCACACAATCACATTCACACAATCACAATCACACAACCACAACCACACAATCCCACAGTCACAATCCCACAATCACGATCACACAATCACGACCACACAGTCACAATCACACAATCGCAATCACACAATCACAATCACACAACCACAATCACACAATCACAACCACACAATCACAATCACACAATCACAATCACACAATCACAATGACACAATCACAATCACACAATCACGACCATACAGTCACGATCACACAATCACAATCACACAATCACAAACACACAATCACAATCACACAATCACAATCACACAATCACGATCACACAATCACAATCACACAATCACAATCACACAATCACAATCACACAATCACAATCACACAATCACAATCACACAATCACAATCACACAATCACAATCACACAATCACAATCACACAATCACAATCACACAATCACAATCACACAATCACAATCACACAATCACAATCACACAATCACAATCACACAATCACAATCACACAATCACAATCACACAATCACAATCACACAATCACAATCACACAGTCACAATCACACAATCGCAATCACAATCACACAATCACAGTCACACAATCACAATCGCACAACCACAACCACACAATCCCACAGTCACAATCCCACAATCACGATCACACAATCACGACCACACAGTCACGATCTCACAATCGCAATCACACAATCACAATCATACAACCACAATCACACAATCACAACCACACAATCACAATCACACAATCACAATCACACAATCACAATCACACAATCACGATCCCACAGTCACGATCCCACAATCACGATCACACAATCACAATGACACAATCACGACCACACAATCACGATCACACAATCACGATCACACAATCACGATCACACAATCACGATCACACAATCACGATCACACAATCACGATCACACAATCACGGTCACACAATCACAATCACACAATCACCATCACACAATCACCATCACACAATCACTATCCCACAATCACAATCACAGAATCACAATCACACAATCACAATCACACAATCACGACCACACAATCACGACCACACAATCACGATCACACAATCACGATCACACAATCACGATCACACAATCACGATCACACAATCACAATCACACAATCACGATCACACAACCACAACCACACAATCACACAGTCACAATCCCACAATCACGATCACACAATCACGACCACACAGTCACAATCACACAATCGCAATCACAATCCCACAATCACAATCACACAATCACAGTCACACAATCACAATCACACAACCACAACCACACAATCACACAGTCACAATCCCACAATCACGATCACACAATCACGACCACACAGTCACGATCACACAATCGCAATCACACAATCACAATCACACAACCACAATCACACAATCACTACCACACAATCACAATCACACAATCACAATCACACAATCACAATCACACAATCACGATCACACAATCACGATCACACAATCACCACCACACAATCACGATCACAAAATCACGATCACAATCACGATCACACAATCACGATTACACAATCACGATCACAGAATCCTAATCACACAATCAGGATCACACAATCACGATCACATAATCACGGTCACACAATCACGGTCACACAATCACGATCACACAATCACGATCACACAATCACACTCACAATCACATAATCACAATCACTCAATCGCGATCACACAATCGCGATCACACAATCGCGATCACACAATCGCTATCACACAATCGCGATCACACAATCACGATCACACAATCACGACCACACAGTCACGATCACACAATCACGATCACACTATCACGATCACACTATCACGATCACACAATCACAATCACACAGTCACACAATCACAATCACAATCACAATAACAATCAGAATCACAATCACAATCACAATCACAATCACAATCACAATCACAATCACAATCACAATCACAATCACAATCACAATCACAATCACAATCACAATCACAATCACAATCACAATCACAATCACAATCACAATCACAATCACAATCACAATCACAATCACAATCACAATCACAATCACAATCACAATCACAATCACAATCACAATCACAATCACAATCACAATCACAATCACAATCACAATCACAATCACAATCACAATCACAATCACAATCACAATCACAATCACAATCACAATCACAATCACAATCACAATCACAATCACAATCACAATCACAATCACAATCACAATCACAATCACAATCACAATCACAATCACAATCACACAATCACAATCACACAATCACAATCACACAATCACAATCACACAATCACAATCACACAATCACAATCACACAATCACAATCACACAATCACAATCACACAATCACAATCACACAATCACAATCACACAATCACAGTCACACAATCACAGTCACACAATCACAATCACACAATCACACAGTCACAATCCCACAATCACGATCACCCAATCACGATCACCCAATCACGATCACCCAATCACGGTCACCCAATCACGATCACACGATCACAATCACACGATCACAATCACACAATCACAATCACACAATCACAATCACACAATCGCAATCACACAATCACAATCACACAATCAAACAATCGCAATCACACAATCGCAATCACACAATCGCAATCACACAAACGCAATCACACAATCGCAATCACACAATCGCAATCACACAATCGCAATCACACAATCGCAATCACACAATCGCAATCACACAATCAAACAATCACACAATCACGATCGCACAATCACGATCGCACAATCAGAATCGCACAGTCACGATCGCAATATCACGATCGCACAATCACGATCGCACAATCACGATCGCACAATCACGATCACACAATCACGATCACACAATCACAATCACACAATCACAATCCCACAATCACAATCACACAATCACAGTCACACAATCACAATCACACAATCGCACAGTCACAATCCCACAATCACGATCACACAATCACGACCACACAGTCACAATCACACAATCGCAATCACAATCCCACAATCACAATCACACAATCACATTCACACAATCACAACCACACAATCACAATCACACAATCACAATCACACAATCACAATCACACAATCACGATCCCACAGTCACGATCCCACAATCACGATCACTCAATCACAATCACACAATCACGACCACACAATCACGATCACACAATCACGATCACACTATCACGATCACACAATCACGATCACACAATCACGATCACACAATCACGATCACACAATCACGGTCACACAATCACAATCACACAATCACGATCACACAACCACAACCACACAATCACACCGTCACAATCCCACAATCACGATCACACAATCACAATCACACAATCACAATCACACAATCGCAATCACACAATCGCAATCACACAATCGCAATCACACAATCACAATCACACAATGACAATCACACAATCACAATCACACAATCACAATCACACAATCAAACAATCGCAATCACACAATCGCAATCACACAATCGCAATCACACAAACGCAATCACACAATCGCAATCACACAATCGCAATCACACAATCGCAATCACACAATCGCAATCACACAATCGCAATCACACAATCAAACAATCACACAATCACGATCGCACAATCACGATCGCACAATCAGAATCGCACAGTCACGATCGCAATATCACGATCGCACAATCACGATCGCACAATCACGATCGCACAATCACGATCACACAATCACGATCACACAATCACAATCACACAATCACAATCCCACAATCACAATCACACAATCACAGTCACACAATCACAATCACACAATCGCACAGTCACAATCCCACAATCACGATCACACAATCACGACCACACAGTCACAATCACACAATCGCAATCACAATCCCACAATCACAATCACACAATCACATTCACACAATCACAATCACACAACCACAACCACACAATCCCACAGTCACAATCCCACAATCACGATCACACAATCACGACCACACAGTCACAATCACACAATCGCAATCACACAATCACAATCACACAACCACAATCACACAATCACAACCACACAATCACAATCACACAATCACAATCACACAATCACAATGACACAATCACAATCACACAATCACGACCATACAGTCACGATCACACAATCACAATCACACAATCACAAACACACAATCACAATCACACAATCACAATCACACAATCACGATCACACAATCACAATCACACAATCACAATCACACAATCACAATCACACAATCACAATCACACAATCACAATCACACAATCACAATCACACAATCACAATCACACAATCACAATCACACAATCACAATCACACAATCACAATCACACAATCACAATCACACAATCACAATCACACAATCACAATCACACAATCACAATCACACAATCACAATCACACAATCACAATCACACAATCACAATCACACAGTCACAATCACACAATCGCAATCACAATCACACAATCACAGTCACACAATCACAATCGCACAACCACAACCACACAATCCCACAGTCACAATCCCACAATCACGATCACACAATCACGACCACACAGTCACGATCTCACAATCGCAATCACACAATCACAATCATACAACCACAATCACACAATCACAACCACACAATCACAATCACACAATCACAATCACACAATCACAATCACACAATCACGATCCCACAGTCACGATCCCACAATCACGATCACACAATCACAATGACACAATCACGACCACACAATCACGATCACACAATCACGATCACACAATCACGATCACACAATCACGATCACACAATCACGATCACACAATCACGATCACACAATCACGGTCACACAATCACAATCACACAATCACCATCACACAATCACCATCACACAATCACTATCCCACAATCACAATCACAGAATCACAATCACACAATCACAATCACACAATCACGACCACACAATCACGACCACACAATCACGATCACACAATCACGATCACACAATCACGATCACACAATCACGATCACACAATCACAATCACACAATCACGATCACACAACCACAACCACACAATCACACAGTCACAATCCCACAATCACGATCACACAATCACGACCACACAGTCACAATCACACAATCGCAATCACAATCCCACAATCACAATCACACAATCACAGTCACACAATCACAATCACACAACCACAACCACACAATCACACAGTCACAATCCCACAATCACGATCACACAATCACGACCACACAGTCACGATCACACAATCGCAATCACACAATCACAATCACACAACCACAATCACACAATCACTACCACACAATCACAATCACACAATCACAATCACACAATCACAATCACACAATCACGATCACACAATCACGATCACACAATCACCACCACACAATCACGATCACAAAATCACGATCACAATCACGATCACACAATCACGATTACACAATCACGATCACAGAATCCTAATCACACAATCAGGATCACACAATCACGATCACATAATCACGGTCACACAATCACGGTCACACAATCACGATCACACAATCACGATCACACAATCACACTCACAATCACATAATCACAATCACTCAATCGCGATCACACAATCGCGATCACACAATCGCGATCACACAATCGCTATCACACAATCGCGATCACACAATCACGATCACACAATCACGACCACACAGTCACGATCACACAATCACGATCACACTATCACGATCACACTATCACGATCACACAATCACAATCACACAGTCACACAATCACAATCACAATCACAATAACAATCAGAATCACAATCACAATCACAATCACAATCACAATCACAATCACAATCACAATCACAATCACAATCACAATCACAATCACAATCACAATCACAATCACAATCACAATCACAATCACAATCACAATCACAATCACAATCACAATCACAATCACAATCACAATCACAATCACAATCACAATCACAATCACAATCACAATCACAATCACAATCACAATCACAATCACAATCACAATCACAATCACAATCACAATCACAATCACAATCACAATCACAATCACAATCACAATCACAATCACAATCACAATCACAATCACAATCACAATCACAATCACAATCACAATCACAATCACAATCACAATCACAATCACAATCACAATCACAATCACAATCACAATCAAAATCACGATCACACAATCACAATCACACAATCACAATCACACAATCACAATCACACAATCACAATCACACAATCACAATCACACAATCACAGTCACACAATCACAATCACACAAGCACACAGTCACAATCCCACAATCACGATCACCCAATCACGATCACCCAATCACGATCACCCAATCACGGTCACCCAATCACGATCACACGATCACAATCACACGATCACAATCACACAATCACAATCACACAATCACAATCACACAATCGCAATCACACAATCGCAATCACACAATCGCAATCACACAATCGCAATCACACAATCGCAATCACACCATCACAATCACACAATGACAATCACACAATGACAATCACACAATCACAATCACACAATCACAATCACACAATCAAACAATCGCAATCACACAATCGCAATCACTCAAACGCAATCACACAATCGCAATCACACAATCGCAATCACACAATCGCAATCACACAATCGCAGTCACACAATCAAACAATCACACAATCACGATCGCACAATCACGATCGCAATATCACGATCGCGCAATCACGATCGCGCAATCACGATCGCGCAATCACGATCGCGCAATCACGATCGCGCAATCACGATCGCGCAATCACGATCGCGCAATCACGATCGCACAATCACGATCGCACAATCACGATCACACAATCACCATCACACAATGACAATTCCACAATCACAGTCACACAATCACAATCACACAATCGCACAGTCACAATCCCACAATCACAATCACACAATCACAATCCCACAATCACGATCACACAATCACGACCACACAGTCACGATCACACAATCGCAATCACACAATCACAATCACACAATCACAATCACACAACCACAATCACACAACCACAATCACACAATCACAACCACACAATCACAATCACACAATCACAGTCACACAATCACAATCACACAATCGCACAGTCCCAATCCCACAATCACGATCACACAATCACGACCACACAGTCACAATCATACAATCGCAATCACAATCCCACAATCACAATCACACAATCACATTCACACAATCACAATCACACAACCACAACCACACAATCCCACAGTCACAATCCCACAATCACGATCACACAATCACGACCACACAGTCACGATCACACAATCGCAATCACACAATCACAATCACACAATCACAATCACACAACCACAATCACACAATCACAACCACACAATCACAATCACACAATCACAATCACACAATCACAATGACACAATCACAATCACACAATCACGACCACACAGTCACGATCACACAATCACAATCACACAATCACAAACACACAATCACAATCACACAATCACAATCACACAATCACAATCACACAATCACAATCACACAATCACAATCACACAATCACAATCACACAATCACAATCACACAGTCACAATCACACAATCGCAATCACAATCACACAATCACAGTCACACAATCACAATCGCACAACCACAACCACACAATCCCACAGTCACAATCCCACAATCACGATCACACAATCACGACCACACAGTCACGATCACACAATCGCAATCACACAATCACAATCATACAACCACAATCACACAATCACAATCACACAATCACAATGACACAATCACAATCACACAATCTAGACCACACAGTCACGATCACACAATCACAATCACACAATCACAAACACACAATCACAATCACACAATCACAATCACACAATCACAATCACACAATCACAATCACACAATCACAATCACGCAATCACAATCACACAATCGCAATCACACAAACGCAATCACACAATTACATTCACACGATCGCAATCACACAATTACAATCACACAATCACAATCACACAATCACAATCACACAATCACAATCACACAATCACAATCACACAATCACAATCACACAATCACAATCACACAATCACAATCACACAATCACAATCACACAGTCACAATCACACAATCGCAATCACAATCACGCAATCACAGTCACACAATCGCAATCGCACAACCACAACCACACAATCCCACAGTCACAATCCCACAATCACGATCACACAATCACGACCACACAGTCACGATCCCACAATCACGATCACACAATCACAATCACACAAACACGACCACACAATCACGATCACACAATCACGATCACACTATCACGATCACACAATCACGATCACACAATCACGATCACACAATCACGATCACACAATCACGATCACAGAATCACGGTCACACAATCACGATCACACAATCACGATCACACAACCACAACCACACAATCACACAATCACAATCACACAATCGCAATCACACAATCGCAATCACACAATCACAATCACACAATCACAATCACACAATCGCAATCACACAAACGCAATCACACAATTACATTCACACGATCGCAATCACACGATCGCAATCACACAATTACAATCACACAATCACAATCACACAATCACGATCCCACAGTCACGATCCCACAATCACGATCACACAATCACAATCACACAATCACCACCACACAATCACGATCATACAATCACGATCACACTATCACGATCACACAATCACGATCACACAATCACGATCACACAATCACGATCACACAATCACGATCACACAATCACGGTCACACAATCACAATCACACAATCACGATCACACAACCACAACCACACAATCACACAGTCACAATCCCACAATCACGATCACACAATCACAATCACACAATCACAATCACACAATCACAATCACACAATCGCAATCACACAATCGCAATCACACAATCACAATCACACAATCACAATCACACAATCACAATCACACAATGACAATCACACAATCACAATCACACAATCACAATCACACAATCAAACAATCGCAATCACACAATCGCAATCACACAATCGCAATCACACAAACGCAATCACACAATCGCAATCACACAATCGCAATCACACAATCGCAATCACACAGTCGCAATCACACAATCAAACAATCACACAATCACAATCGCACAATCACAATTTCACAATCACGATCGCACTATCACGATCGCACAATCACGATCGCACAATCACGATCGCACAATCACGATCGCACAATCACGATCGCACAATCACGATCACACAATCACGATCACACAATCACAATCACACAATCACAATCCCACAATCACAATCACACAATCACAGTCACACAATCACAATCACACAATCGCACAGTCACAATCCCACAATCACGATCACACAATCACGACCACACAGTCACAATCACACAATCGCAATCACAATCCCACAATCACAATCACACAATCACATTCACACAATCACAATCACACAACCACAACCACACAATCCCACAGACACAATCCCACTATCACGATCACACAATCACGACCACACAGTCACGATCCCACAATCACGATCACACAATCACAATCACACAAACACGACCACACAATCACGATCACACAATCACGATCACACTATCACGATCACACAATCACGATCACACAATCACGATCACACAATCACGATCACACAGTCACGATCACACAATCACGGTCACACAATCACGATCACACAATCACGATCACACAACCACAACCACACAATCACACAATCACAATCACACAATCGCAATCACACAATCGCAATCACACAATCACAATCACACAATCACAATCACACAATCACAATCACACAATGACAATCACACAATCACAATCACACAATCACAATCACACAATCAAACAATCGCAATCACACAATCGCAATCACACAATCGCAATCACACAAACGCAATCACACAATCGCAAAAACACAATCGCAATCACACAATCGCAATCACACAATCGCAATCACACAATCGCAATCACACAATCAAACAATCACACAATCACGATCGCACAATCACGACCACACAGTCACGATCACACAATCGCAATCACACAATCACAATCACACAACCACAATCACACAATCACAACCACACAATCACAATCACACAATCACAATCACACAATCACAATCACACAATCACAATCACACAATCACAATCACACAATCACAATCACACAATCACAATCACACAATCACAATCACACAATCACAATCACACAATCACAATCACACAATCACAATCACACAATCACAATCACACAATCACAATCACACAATCACAATCACACAATCACAATCACACAATCACAATCACACAGTCACAATCACACAATCGCAATCACAATCACACAATCACAGTCACACAATCAGAATCGCACAACCACAACCACACAATCCCACAGTCACAATCCCACAATCACGATCACACAATCACGACCACACAGTCACGATCACACAATCGCAATCACACAATCACAATCACACAATCACAATCACACAACCACAATCACACAATCACAATCCCACAATCACAATCACACAATCACAGTCACACAATCCCACAGTCAGAATCCCACAACCACGATCACACAATCACGACCACACAGTCACGATCACACAATCGCAATCACACAATCACAATCACACAATCACAACCACACAATCCCACAGTCACAATCCCACAATCACGATCACACAATCACGACCACACAGTCACGATCACACAATCGCAATCACACAATCACAATCACACAATCACAATCACACAACCACAATCACACAACCACAATCACACAATCACAACCACACAATCACAATCACACAATCACAGTCACACAATCACAATCACACAATCGCACAGTCCCAATCCCACAATCACGATCACACAATCACGACCACACAGTCACAATCATACAATCGCAATCACAATCCCACAATCACAATCACACAATCACATTCACACAATCACAATCACACAACCACAACCACACAATCCCACAGTCACAATCCCACAATCACGATCACACAATCACGACCACACAGTCACGATCACACAATCGCAATCACACAATCACAATCACACAATCACAATCACACAACCACAATCACACAATCACAACCACACAATCACAATCACACAATCACAATCACACAATCACAATGACACAATCACAATCACACAATCACGACCACACAGTCACGATCACACAATCACAATCACACAATCACAAACACACAATCACAATCACACAATCACAATCACACAATCACAATCACACAATCACAATCACACAATCACAATCACACAATCACAATCACACAATCACAATCACACAATCACAATCACACAGTCACAATCACACAATCGCAATCACAATCACACAATCATAGTCACACAATCACAATCGCACAACCACAACCACACAATCCCACAGTCACAATCCCACAATCACGATCACACAATCACGACCACACAGTCACGATCACACAATCGCAATCACACAATCACAATCATACAACCACAATCACACAATCACAATCACACAATCACAATGACACAATCACAATCACACAATCTCGACCACACAGTCACGATCACACAATCACAATCACACAATCACAAACACACAATCACAATCACACAATCACAATCACACAATCACAATCACACAATCACAATCACACAATCACAATCACGCAATCACAATCACACAATCGCAATCACACAAACGCAATCACACAATTACATTCACACGATCGCAATCACACAATTACAATCACACAATCACAATCACACAATCACAATCACACAATCACAATCACACAATCACAATCACACAATCACAATCACACAATCACAATCACACAATCACAATCACACAGTCACAATCACACAATCGCAATCACAATCACGCAATCACAGTCACACAATCACAATCGCACAACCACAACCACACAATCCCACAGTCACAATCCCACAATCACGATCACACAATCACGACCACACAGTCACGATCCCACAATCACGATCACACAATCACAATCACACAAACACGACCACACAATCACGATCACACAATCACGATCACACTATCACGATCACACAATCACGATCACACAATCACGATCACACAATCACGATCACACAATCACGATCACACAATCACGGTCACACAATCACGATCACACAATCACGATCACACAACCACAACCACACAATCACACAATCACAATCACACAATCGCAATCACACAATCGCAATCACACAATCACAATCACACAATCACAATCACACAATCGCAATCACACAAACGCAATCACACAATTACATTCACACGATCGCAATCACACGATCGCAATCACACAATTACAATCACACAATCACAATCACACAATCACAATCACACAATCACAACAACACAATCACAATCACACAATCACGATCCCACAGTCACGATCCCACAATCACGATCACACAATCACAATCACACAATCACCACCACACAATCACGATCATACAATCACGATCACACTATCACGATCACACAATCACGATCACACAATCACGATCACACAATCACGATCACACAATCACGATCACACAATCACGGTCACACAATCACAATCACACAATCACGATCACACAACCACAACCACACAATCACACAGTCACAATCCCACAATCACGATCACACAATCACAATCACACAATCACAATCACACAATCACAATCACACAATCGCAATCACACAATCGCAATCACACAATCACAATCACACAATCACAATCACACAATCACAATCACACAATGACAATCACACAATCACAATCACACAATCACAATCACACAATCAAACAATCGCAATCACACAATCGCAATCACACAATCGCAATCACACAAACGCAATCACACAATCGCAATCACACAATCGCAATCACACAATCGCAATCACACAGTCGCAATCACACAATCAAACAATCACACAATCACAATCGCACAATCACAATTTCACAATCACGATCGCACTATCACGATCGCACAATCACGATCGCACAATCACGATCGCACAATCACGATCGCACAATCACGATCGCACAATCACGATCGCACAATCACGATCGCACAATCACGATCGCACAATCACGATCACACAATCACAATCACACAATCACAATCCCACAATCACAATCACACAATCACAGTCACACAATCACAATCACACAATCGCACAGTCACAATCCCACAATCACGATCACACAATCACGACCACACAGTCACAATCACACAATCGCAATCACAATCCCACAATCACAATCACACAATCACATTCACACAATCACAATTACACAACCACAACCACACAATCCCACAGACACAATCCCACTATCACGATCACACAATCACGACCACACAGTCACGATCCCACAATCACGATCACACAATCACAATCACACAAACACGACCACACAATCACGATCACACAATCACGATCACACTATCACGATCACACAATCACGATCACACAATCACGATCACACAATCACGATCACACAGTCACGATCACACAATCACGGTCACACAATCACGATCACACAATCACGATCACACAACCACAACCACACAATCACACAATCACAATCACACAATCGCAATCACACAATCGCAATCACACAATCACAATCACACAATCACAATCACACAATCACAATCACACAATGACAATCACACAATCACAATCACACAATCACAATCACACAATCAAACAATCGCAATCACACAATCGCAATCACACAATCGCAATCACACAAACGCAATCACACAATCGCAAAAACACAATCGCAATCACACAATCGCAATCACACAATCGCAATAACACAATCGCAATCACACAATCAAACAATCACACAATCACGATCGCACAATCACGACCACACAGTCACGATCACACAATCGCAATCACACAATCACAATCACACAACCACAATCACACAATCACAACCACACAATCACAATCACACAATCACAATCACACAATCACAATCACACAATCACAATCACACAATCACAATCACACAATCACAATCACACAATCACAATCACACAATCACAATCACACAATCACAATCACACAATCACAATCACACAATCACAATCACACAATCACAATCACACAATCACAATCACACAATCACAATCACACAATCACAATCACACAGTCACAATCACACAATCGCAATCACAATCACACAATCACAGTCACACAATCAGAATCGCACAACCACAACCACACAATCCCACAGTCACCATCCCACAATCACGATCACACAATCACGACCACACAGTCACGATCACACAATCGCAATCACACAATCACAATCATACAACCACAATCACACAATCACAACCACACAATCACAATCACACAATCACAATCACACAATCACAATCACACAATCACGATCCCACAGTCACGATCCCACAATCACGATCACACAATCACAATGACACAATCACGACCACACAATCACGATCACACAATCACGATCACACTATCACGATCACACAATCACGATCACACAATCACGATCACACAATCACGATCACACAATCACAATCACACAATCACGATCACACAACCACAACCACACAATCACACAGTCACAATCCCACAATCACGATCACACAATCACGACCACACAGTCACAATCACACAATCGCAATCACAATCCCACAATCACAATCACACAATCACATTCACACAATCACAATTACACAACCACAACCACACAATCCCACAGACACAATCCCACTATCACGATCACACAATCACGACCACACAGTCACGATCCCACAATCACGATCACACAATCACAATCACACAAACACGACCACACAATCACGATCACACAATCACGATCACACTATCACGATCACACAATCACGATCACACAATCACGATCACACAATCACGATCACACAGTCACGATCACACAATCACGGTCACACAATCACGATCACACAATCACGATCACACAACCACAACCACACAATCACACAATCACAATCACACAATCGCAATCACACAATCGCAATCACACAATCACAATCACACAATCACAATCACACAATCACAATCACACAATGACAATCACACAATCACAATCACACAATCACAATCACACAATCAAACAATCGCAATCACACAATCGCAATCACACAATCGCAATCACACAAACGCAATCACACAATCGCAAAAACACAATCGCAATCACACAATCGCAATCACACAATCGCAATAACACAATCGCAATCACACAATCAAACAATCACACAATCACGATCGCACAATCACGACCACACAGTCACGATCACACAATCGCAATCACACAATCACAATCACACAACCACAATCACACAATCACAACCACACAATCACAATCACACAATCACAATCACACAATCACAATCACACAATCACAATCACACAATCACAATCACACAATCACAATCACACAATCACAATCACACAATCACAATCACACAATCACAATCACACAATCACAATCACACAATCACAATCACACAATCACAATCACACAATCACAATCACACAATCACAATCACACAATCACAATCACACAGTCACAATCACACAATCGCAATCACAATCACACAATCACAGTCACACAATCACAATCATACAACCACAATCACACAATCACAACCACACAATCACAATCACACAATCACAATCACACAATCACAATCACACAATGACAATCACACAATCACAATCACACAATCACAATCACACAATCAAACAATCGCAATCACACAATCGCAATCACACAATCGCAATCACACAAACGCAATCACACAATCGCAAAAACACAATCGCAATCACACAATCACAATCACACAATCACAATCACACAACCACAATCACACAATCACAACCACACAATCACAACCACAACCACACAATCCCACAGTCACCATCCCACAATCACGATCACACAATCACGACCACACAGTCACGATCACACAATCGCAATCACACAATCACAATCATACAACCACAATCACACAATCACAACCACACAATCACAATCACACAATCACAATCACACAATCACAATCACACAATCACGATCCCACAGTCACGATCCCACAATCACGATCACACAATCACAATGACACAATCACGACCACACAATCACGATCACACAATCACGATCACACTATCACGATCACACAATCACGATCACACAATCACGATCACACAATCACGATCACACAATCACAATCACACAATCACGATCACACAACCACAACCACACAATCACACTGTCACAATCCCACAATCACGATCACACAATCACGACCACACAGTCACAATCACACAATCGCAATCACAATCCCACAATCACAATCCCACAATCACAATCACACAATCACAATCACACAATCACAATCACACAATCACAATCACACAATCACAATCACACAATCACAATCACACAATCACAATCACACAATCACAATCACACAATCACAATCACACAATCACAATCACACAATCACAATCACACAATCACAATCACACAATCACAATCACACAATCGCAGTCACACAAACGCAATCACACAATTACATTCACACGATCGCAACCACACGATCGCAATCACACAATTACAATCACAAAATCACAATCACACAATCACAATCACACAATCACAACCACACAATCACAATCACACAATCACAATCACACAATCACGATCACACAATCACGATCACACAATCACAATCACACAATCACAATCACACAATCACAATCACAATCACACAATCACAACCACACAATCACAATCACACAATCACAATCACACAATCACAATCACATAATCACGATCACACAATCACCACCACACAATCACGATCACAAAATCACGATCACAATCACGATCTCACAATCACGATTACACAATCACGATCACAGAATCCTAATCACACAATCAGGATCACACAATCACGATCACATAATCACGGTCACACAATCACGGTCACAAAATCACGATCACACAATCACGATCACACAATCACACTCACAATCACATAATCACAATCACTCAATCGCGATCACACAATCGCGATCACACAATCGCGATCACACAATCGCTATCACACAATCGCGATCACACAATCACGATCACACAATCACGACCACACAGTCACGATCACACAATCACGATCACACTATCACGATCACACTATCACGATCACACTATCACGATCACACTATCACGATCACACAATTACAATCACACAGTCACACAATCACAATCACAATCACAATCACAATAACAATCAGAATCACAATCACAATCACAATCACAATCACAATCAAAATCACAATCACAATCACAATCACAATCACAATCACAATCACAATCACAATCACATTCACAATCACAATCACAATCACAATCACAATCACAATCACAATCACAATCACAATCACAATCACAATCACAATCACAATCACAATCACAATCACAATCACACAATCACAGTCACGATCACACAATCACAATCACACAATCACAATCCCACAATCACAGTCACACAATCACAATCACACAATCACACAGTCACAATCCCACAATCACGATCACCCAATCACGATCACCCAATCATGATCACTCAATCACGATCACCAAATCACGATCACCCAATCACGATCACCCAATCACGGTCACCCAATCACGATCACACGATCACAATCACACAATCGCAATCACACAATCGCAATCACACAATCGCAATCACACAATCACAATCACACAATCACAATCACACAATGACAATCACACAATCACAATCACACAATCACAATCACACAATCAAACAATCGCAATCACACAATCGCAATCACACAATCGCAATCACACAAACGCAATCACACAATCGCAATCACACAATCGCAATCACACAATCGCAATCACACAATCGCAATCACACAATCGCAATCACACAATCGCAATCACACAATCGCAATCACACAAACAAACAATCACACAATCACGATCGCACAATCACGATCGCACAATCACGATCGCACAGTCACGATCGCAATATAACGATCGCACAATCACGATCACATAATCACGGTCACACAATCACGGTCACACAATCACGACCACACAGTCACGATCACACAATCACGATCACACTATCACGATCACACTATCACGATCACAAAATCACAATCACACAGTCACACAATCACAATCACAATCACAATCACAATCACAATCACAATCACAATCACAATCACAATCACAATCACAATCACAATCACAATCACAATCACAATCACAATCACAATCACAATCACACAATCACAGTCACGATCACACAATCACAATCACACAATCACAATCCCACAATCACAATCCCACAATCACAATCACACAATCACAGTCACACAATCACAATCACACAATCACAATCACACAATAACAATCACACAATCACAATCACACAATCACAATCACACAATCACAATCACACAATCACGATCACCCAATCATGATCACCCAATCACGATCACCAAATCACGATCACCCAATCACGATCACCCAATCACGGTCACCCAATCACGATCACACGATCACAATCACACGATCACAATCACACAATCACAATCACACAATCACAATCACACAATAACAATCACACAATCACAATCACACAATCACAATCACACAATCGCAATCACACAATCGCAATCACACAATCGCAATCACACAATCAAACAATCGCAATCACACAATCGCAATCACACAATCGCAATCACACAAACGCAATCACACAATCGCAATCACACAATCGCAATCACACAATCACAATCACACAATCACAATCACACAATCACAATCACACAATCACAATCACACAATCACAATCACACAATCACAATCACACAGTCACAATCACACAATCACAATCACACAATCACAATCACACAATCACGACCACACAGTCACGATCACACAATCACAATCACACAAACACAAACACACAATCACAATCACACAATCACGATCACACAATCACGATCACACAATCACGGTCACACAATCACAATCACACAATCACCATCACACAATCACCATCACACAATCACTATCCCACAATCACAATCACAGAATCACAATCACACAATCACAATCACACAATCACGACCACACAATCACGACCACACAATCACGATCACACAATCACGATCACACTATCACGATCACACAATCACGATCACACAATCACGATCACACAATCACAATCACACAATCACGATCACACAACCGCAACCACACAATCACACAGTCACAATCCCACAATCACGATCACACAATCACGACCACACAGTCACAATCACACAATCGCAATCACAATCCCACAATCACAATCACACAATCACAGTCACACAATCACAATCACACAACCACAACCACACAATCACACAGTCACAATCCCACAATCACGATCACACAATCACGACCACACAGTCACGATCACACAATCGCAATCACACAATCACAATCACACAACCACAATCACACAATCACTACCACACAATCACAATCACACAATCACAATCACACAATCACGATCACACAATCACGATCACACAATCACCACCACACAATCACGATCACAAAATCACGATCACAATCACGATCACACAATCACGATTACACAATCACGATCACAGAATCCTAATCACACAATCAGGAACACACAATCACGATCACATAATCACGGTCACACAATCACGGTCACAAAATCACGATCACACAATCACGATCACACAATCACACTCACAATCACATAATCACAATCACTCAATCGCGATCACACAATCGCGATCACACAATCGCGATCACACAATCGCGATCACACAATCGCTATCACACAATCGCGATCACACAATCGCGATCACACAATCACGATCACACAGTCACGATCACACAATCACGATCACACTATCACGATCACACTATCACGATCACACTATCGCGATCACACTATCACGATCACACAATCACAATCACACAGTCACACAATCACAATCACAATCACAATAACAATCAGAATCACAATCACAATCACAATCACAATCACAATCACAATCACAATCACAATCACAATCACAATCACAATCACAATCACAATCACAATCACAATCACAATCACAATCACAATCACAATCACAATCACAATCACAATCACAATCACAATCACAATCACAATCACAATCACAATCACAATCACAATCACACAATCACAGTCACGATCACACAATCACAATCACACAACCACAATCCCACAATCACAATCACACAATCACAGTCACACAATCACAATCACACAATCACACAGTCACAATCCCACAATCACGATCACCCAATCATGATCACCCAATCATGATCACCCAATCACGATCACCAAATCACGATCACCCAATCACGATCACCCAATCACGGTCACCCAATCACGATCACACGATCACAATCACACAATCGCAATCACACAATCGCAATCACACAATCGCAATCACACAATCACAATCACACAATCACGATCACACAATCACGATCACACAATCACGGTCACACAATCACAATCACACAATCACCATCACACAATCACCATCACACAATCACTATCCCACAATCACAATCACAGAATCACAATCACACAATCACAATCACACAATCACGACCACACAATCACGACCACACAATCACGATCACACAATCACGATCACACTATCACGATCACACAATCACGATCACACAATCACGATCACACAATCACAATCACACAATCACGATCACACAACCACAACCACACAATCACACAGTCACAATCCCACAATCACGATCACACAATCACGACCACACAGTCACAATCACACAATCGCAATCACAATCCCACAATCACAATCACACAATCACAGTCACACAATCACAATCACACAACCACAACCACACAATCACACAGTCACAATCCCACAATCACGATCACACAATCACGACCACACAGTCACGATCACACAATCGCAATCACACAATCACAATCACACAACCACAATCACACAATCACTACCACACAATCACAATCACACAATCACAATCACACAATCACAATCACACAATCACGATCACACAATCACGATCACACAATCACCACCACACAATCACGATCACAAAATCACGATCACAATCACGATCACACAATCACGATTACACAATCACGATCACAGAATCCTAATCACACAATCAGGATCACACAATCACGATCACATAATCACGGTCACACAATCACGGTCACAAAATCACGATCACACAATCACGATCACACAATCACACTCACAATCACATAATCACAATCACTCAATCGCGATCACACAATCGCGATCACACAATCGCGATCACACAATCGCTATCACACAATCGCGATCACACAATCACGATCACACAATCACGACCACACAGTCACGATCACACAATCACGATCACACTATCACGATCACACTATCACGATCACACTATCACGATCACACTATCACGATCACACAATCACAATCACACAGTCACACAATCACAATCACAATCACAATAACAATCAGAATCACAATCACAATCACAATCACAATCACAATCACAATCACAATCACAATCACAATCACAATCACAATCACAATCACAATCACAATCACAATCACAATCACAATCACAATCACAATCACAATCACAATCACAATCACAATCACAATCACAATCACAATCACAATCACAATCACAATCACAATCACACAATCACAGTCACGATCACACAATCACAATCACACAATCACAATCCCACAATCACAATCACACAATCACAGTCACACAATCACAAACACACAATCACACAGTCACAATCCCACAATCACGATCACCCAATCACGATCACCCAATCATGATCACCCAATCACGATCACCAAATCACGATCACCCAATCACGATCACCCAATCACGGTCACCCAATCACGATCACACGATCACAATCACACAATCGCAATCACACAATCGCAATCACACAATCGCAATCACACAATCACAATCACACAATCACAATCACACAATGACAATCACACAATCACAATCACACAATCACAATCACACAATCAAACAATCGCAATCACACAATCGCAATCACACAAACGCAATCACACAATCGCAATCACACAATCGCAATCACACAATCGCAATCACACAATCGCAATCACACAATCGCAATCACACAATCGCAATTACACAATCAAACAATCACACAATCACGATCGCACAATCACGATCGCACAATCACGATCGCACAGTCACGATCGCAATATCACGATCGCACAATCACAATCACACAATCACAATCACACAATCACAATCACAATCACACAATCACAACCACACAATCACAATCACACAATCACAATCACACAATCACAATCACATAATCACGATCACACAATCACCACCACACAATCACGATCACAAAATCACGATCACAATCACGATCTCACAATCACGATTACACAATCACGATCACAGAATCCTAATCACACAATCAGGATCACACAATCACGATCACATAATCACGGTCACACAATCACGGTCACAAAATCACGATCACACAATCACGATCACACAATCACACTCACAATCACATAATCACAATCACTCAATCGCGATCACACAATCGCGATCACACAATCGCGATCACACAATCGCTATCACACAATCGCGATCACACAATCACGATCACACAATCACGACCACACAGTCACGATCACACAATCACGATCACACTATCACGATCACACTATCACGATCACACTATCACGATCACACTATCACGATCACACAATTACAATCACACAGTCACACAATCACAATCACAATCACAATAACAATCAGAATCACAATCACAATCACAATCACAATCACAATCAAAATCACAATCACAATCACAATCACAATCACAATCACAATCACAATCACAATCACAATCACAATCACAATCACAATCACAATCACAATCACAATCACAATCACAATCACAATCACAATCACAATCACAATCACAATCACAATCACACAATCACAGTCACGATCACACAATCACAATCACACAATCACAATCCCACAATCACAATCACACAATCACAGTCACACAATCACAATCACACAATCACACAGTCACAATCCCACAATCACGATCACCCAATCACGATCACCCAATCATGATCACTCAATCACGATCACCAAATCACGATCACCCAATCACGATCACCCAATCACGGTCACCCAATCACGATCACACGATCACAATCACACAATCGCAATCACACAATCGCAATCACACAATCGCAATCACACAATCACAATCACACAATCACAATCACACAATGACAATCACACAATCACAATCACACAATCACAATCACACAATCAAACAATCGCAATCACACAATCGCAATCACACAATCGCAATCACACAAACGCAATCACACAATCGCAATCACACAATCGCAATCACACAATCGCAATCACACAATCGCAATCACACAATCGCAATCACACAATCGCAATCACACAATCAAACAATCACACAATCACGATCGCACAATCACGATCGCACAATCACGATCGCACAGTCACGATCGCAATATAACGATCGCACAATCACGATCACATAATCACGGTCACACAATCACGGTCACACAATCACGACCACACAGTCACGATCACACAATCACGATCACACTATCACGATCACACTATCACGATCACAAAATCACAATCACACAGTCACACAATCACAATCACAATCACAATCACAATCAGAATCACAATCACAATCACAATCACAATCACAATCACAATCACAATCACAATCACAATCACAATCACAATCACAATCACAATCACAATCACAATCACAATCACAATCACAATCACAATCACAATCACAATCACAATCACAATCACAATCACAATCACAATCACAATCACAATCACAATCACAATCACAATCACAATCACAATCACAATCACAATCACAATCACAATCACAATCACAATCACAATCACAATCACAATCACAATCACAATCACAATCACAATCACAATCACAATCACAATCACAATCACAATCACAATCACAATCACAATCACAATCACAATCACAATCACAATCACAATCACACAATCACAGTCACGATCACACAATCACAATCACACAATCACAATCCCACAATCACAATCCCACAATCACAATCACACAATCACAGTCACACAATCACAATCACACAATCACAATCACACAATAACAATCACACAATCACAATCACACAATCACAATCACACAATCACGATCACCCAATCATGATCACCCAATCACGATCACCAAATCACGATCACCCAATCACGATCACCCAATCACGGTCACCCAATCACGATCACACGATCACAATCACACGATCACAATCACACAATCACAATCACACAATCACAATCACACAATAACAATCACACAATCACAATCACACAATCACAATCACACAATCGCAATCACACAATCGCAATCACACAATCGCAATCACACAATCAAACAATCGCAATCACACAATCGCAATCACACAATCGCAATCACACAAACGCAATCACACAATCGCAATCACACAATCGCAATCACACAATCACAATCACACAATCACAATCACACAATCACAATCACACAATCACAATCACACAATCACAATCACACAATCACAATCACACAATCACAATCACACAATCACAATCACACAATCACAATCACACAATCACAATCACACAATCACGACCACACAGTCACGATCACACAATCACAATCACACAAACACAAACACACAATCACAATCACACAATCACGATCACACAATCACGATCACACAATCACGGTCACACAATCACAATCACACAATCACCATCACACAATCACCATCACACAATCACTATCCCACAATCACAATCACAGAATCACAATCACACAATCACAATCACACAATCACGACCACACAATCACGACCACACAATCACGATCACACAATCACGATCACACTATCACGATCACACAATCACGATCACACAATCACGATCACACAATCACAATCACACAATCACGATCACACAACCGCAACCACACAATCACACAGTCACAATCCCACAATCACGATCACACAATCACGACCACACAGTCACAATCACACAATCGCAATCACAATCCCACAATCACAATCACACAATCACAGTCACACAATCACAATCACACAACCACAACCACACAATCACACAGTCACAATCCCACAATCACGATCACACAATCACGACCACACAGTCACGATCACACAATCGCCATCACACAATCACAATCACACAACCACAATCACACAATCACTACCACACAATCACAATCACACAATCACAATCACACAATCACGATCACACAATCACGATCACACAATCACCACCACACAATCACGATCACAAAATCACGATCACAATCACGATCACACAATCACGATTACACAATCACGATCACAGAATCCTAATCACACAATCAGGATCACACAATCATGATCACATAATCACGGTCACACAATCACGGTCACAAAATCACGATCACACAATCACGATCACACAATCACACTCACAATCACATAATCACAATCACTCAATCGCGATCACACAATCGCGATCACACAATCGCGATCACACAATCGCGATCACACAATCGCTATCACACAATCGCGATCACACAATCGCGATCACACAATCACGATCACACAGTCACGATCACACAATCACGATCACACTATCACGATCACACTATCACGATCACACTATCGCGATCACACTATCACGATCACACAATCACAATCACACAGTCACACAATCACAATCACAATCACAATAACAATCAGAATCACAATCACAATCACAATCACAATCACAATCACAATCACAATCACAATCACAATCACAATCACAATCACAATCACAATCACAATCACAATCACAATCACAATCACAATCACAATCACAATCACAATCACAATCACAATCACAATCACAATCACAATCACAATCACAATCACAATCACAATCACAATCACAATCACAATCACAATCACAATCACAATCACAATCACAATCACACAATCACAGTCACGA
Source organism: Megachile rotundata (assembly GCF_050947335.1). NCBI lineage: Eukaryota > Metazoa > Arthropoda > Insecta > Hymenoptera > Megachilidae > Megachile > Megachile rotundata. Next base: position 651,876 of record NW_027473339.1, on the reverse strand, counting down.
TCACACAATCACAATCACACAATCACAATCCCACAATCACAATCACACAATCACAGTCACACAATCACAATCACACAATCACACAGTCACAATCCCACAATCACGATCACCCAATCATGATCACCCAATCATGATCACCCAATCACGATCACCAAATCACGATCACCCAATCACGATCACCCAATCACGGTCACCCAATCACGATCACACGATCACAATCACACAATCGCAATCACACAATCGCAATCACACAATCGCAATCACACAATCACAATCACACAATCACGATCACACAATCACGATCACACAATCACGGTCACACAATCACAATCACACAATCACCATCACACAATCACCATCACACAATCACTATCCCACAATCACAATCACAGAATCACAATCACACAATCACAATCACACAATCACGACCACACAATCACGACCACACAATCACGATCACACAATCACGATCACACTATCACGATCACACAATCACGATCACACAATCACGATCACACAATCACAATCACACAATCACGATCACACAACCACAACCACACAATCACACAGTCACAATCCCACAATCACGATCACACAATCACGACCACACAGTCACAATCACACTATCACGATCACACTATCACGATCACACTATCACGATCACACTATCACGATCACACAATCACAATCACACAGTCACACAATCACAATCACAATCACAATAACAATCAGAATCACAATCACAATCACAATCACAATCACAATCACAATCACAATCACAATCACAATCACAATCACAATCACAATCACAATCACAATCACAATCACAATCACAATCACAATCACAATCACAATCACAATCACAATCACAATCACAATCACAATCACAATCACAATCACAATCACAATCACAATCACAATCACAATCACAATCACAATCACAATCACAATCACAATCACAATCACAATCACAATCACAATCACAATCACACAATCACAGTCACGATCACACAATCACAATCACACAATCACAATCCCACAATCACAATCACACAATCACAGTCACACAATCACAAACACACAATCACACAGTCACAATCCCACAATCACGATCACCCAATCACGATCACCCAATCATGATCACCCAATCACGATCACCAAATCACGATCACCCAATCACGATCACCCAATCACGGTCACCCAATCACGATCACACGATCACAATCACACAATCGCAATCACACAATCGCAATCACACAATCGCAATCACACAATCACAATCACACAATCACAATCACACAATGACAATCACACAATCACAATCACACAATCACAATCACACAATCAAACAATCGCAATCACACAATCGCAATCACACAAACGCAATCACACAATCGCAATCACACAATCGCAATCACACAATCGCAATCACACAATCGCAATCACACAATCGCAATTACACAATCAAACAATCACACAATCACGATCGCACAATCACGATCGCACAATCACGATCGCACAGTCACGATCGCAATATCACGATCGCACAATCATGATCACATAATCACGGTCACACAATCACGGTCACACAATCACGACCACACAGTCACGATCACACAATCACGATCACACTATCACGATCACACTATCACGATCACAAAATCACAATCACACAGTCACACAATCACAATCACAATCACAATCACAATCAGAATCACAATCACAATCACAATCACAATCACAATCACAATCACAATCACAATCACAATCACAATCACAATCACAATCACAATCGCAATCACAATCCCACAATCACAATCACACAATCACATTCACACAATCACAATCACACAACCACAACCACACAATCACACAGTCACAATCCCACAATCACGATCACACAATCACGACCACACAGTCGCAATCACACAATCACAATGACACAATCACGATCCCACAGTCGCGATCCCACAATCACGATCACACAATCACAATCACACAATCACGACCACACAATCACGACCACACAATCACGATCACACAATCACGATCACACTATCACGATCACACAATCACGATCACACAATCACGATCACACAATCACGATCACACAATCACGATCACACAATCACGATCACACAATCACAATCACACAATCACCATCACACAATCACAATCACACAATCACGATCACACAATCACGATCACACAATCACAATCCCACAATCACAATCACACAATCACAGTCACACAATCACAATCACACAATCTCGCAGTCACAATCCCACAATCACGACCACACAGTCACGATCACACAATCACGATCACACGATCACGATCACACAATCACGATCACACAATCAAGATCACACAATCACGATCACACAATAACAATCACACAATCACAATCACACAATCACAATCACACAATCACAGTCACACAATCACAATCACACAGTCACACAATCACAATCACAATCACAATCACAGTCACAATCACAATCACAATCACAATCATACAATCACAGTCACGATCACACAATCACAATCACACAATCACAATCCAACAATCACAATCACACAATCACAGTCACACAATCACAATCACACAATCACGCAGTCACAATCCCACAATCACGATCACACAATCACGACCACACAGTCACGATCACACAATCACGATCACACAATCACCATCCCACAATCACAATCACACAATCACAGTCACACAATCACAATCACACAATCACGCAGTCACAATCCCACAATCACGATCACACAATCACGACCACACAGTCACGATCACACAATCACGATCACACAATCGCAATCACACAATCGCAATCACACAATCGCAATCACACAATCACAATCACACAATCACAATCACACAATCACAATCACACAATGACAATCACACAATGACAATCACACAATCACAATCACACAATCACAATCACACAATCAAACAATCGCAATCACACAATCGCAATCACACAATCGCAATCACACAAACGCAATCACACAATCGCAATCACACAATCGCAATCACACAATCGCAATCACACAATCGCAATCACACAATCGCATTCACACAATCAAACAATCACACAATCACGATCGCACAATCACGATCGCACAATCACGATCGCAATATCACGATCGCACAATCGCGATCGCACAATCGCGATCGCACAATCGCGATCGCACAATCGCGATCGCACAATCGCGATCGCACAATCGCGATCGCACAATCACGATCGCACAATCACGATCGCACAATCACGATCCCACAATCACGATCACACAATCACGATCCCACAATCACAATCACACAATCACAGTCACACAATCACAATCACACAATCGCACAGTCACAATCCCACAATCACGATCACACAATCACGACCACACAGTCACGATCACACAATCGCAATCACACAATCAAAATCACACAACCACAATCACACAATCACAACCACACAATCAGAATCACACGATCACAATCACACAATCACAATCACACAATCACGATCACACAATCACGATCACACAATCACCATCACACAATCACGATCACAAAATCACGATCACAATCACGATCACACAATCACGATTACACAATCACGATCACTGAATCCTAATCACACAATCAGGATCACAAAATCACGATCACATAATCACGGTCACACAATCACAGTCACACAATCACGATCACACAATCACACAATCACAATCACAATCACAATCACATAATCGCAATCACTCAATCGCGATCACACAATCGCGATCACACAATCGCGATCATACAATCGCGATCACACAATCGCGATCACACAATCATACAGTCACAATCCCACAATCACGATCACACAATCACGACCACACAGTCACAATCACACAATCGCAATCACAATCACACAATCACAATCGCACAACCACACAATCCCGCAGTCACAATCCCACAATCACGGTCACACAATCACAGTCAAACAATCACAATCACACAGTCACCATCACAATCACAATCACAATCACAATCATAATCACAATCACAATCACAATCACAATCACACAATCACAGTCACGATCACACAATCACAATCACACAATCACAATCCCACAGTCACAATCACACAATCACAGTCACACAATCACAATCACACAATCGCACAGTCACAATCCCACAATCACGATCACCCAATCACGATCACCCAATCCAGATCACCCAATCACGATCACCCAATCACGATCACCCAATCACGATCACACAATCACGATCACACTATCACGATCACACAATCACGATCACACAATCACACAGTCACAATCCCACAATCACGATCACAAAATCACGACCACACAGTCACAATCACACAATCGCAATCACAATCCCACAATCACAATCACACAATCACAGTCACACAATCAGAATCACACAACCACAACCACACAATCACACAGTCACAATCCCACAATCACGATCACACAATCACGACCACACAGTGACGATCACACAATCGCAATCACACAATCAAAATCACACAACCACGATCACACAATCACAACCACACAATCACAATCACACAATCACAATCACACAATCACAATCACACAATCACAATCACACAATCACGATCACACAATCACGATCACACAATCACCATCACACAATCACGATCACAAAATCACGATCACAATCACGATCACACAATCACGATTACACAATCACGATCACTGAATCCTAATCACACAATCAGGCTCACACAATCACGATCACATAATCACGGTCACACAATCATGGTCACACAACCACGATCACACAATCACATAATCGCAATCACTCAATCGCGATCACACAATCGCGATCACACAATCGCGATCACACAATCGCGATCACACAATCGCGATCACACAATCGCGATCACAATCGCGATCACACAATCACACAGTCACAATCCCACAATCACGATCACACAATCACGACCACACAGTCACAATCACACAATCGCAATCACAATCACACAATCACAGTCACAAAATCACAATCGCACAACCACACAATCCCACAGTCACAATCCCACAATCACGGTCACAAAATCACAGTCAAACAATCACAATCACACAGTCACACAATCACAATCACAATCACAATCACAATCATAATCACAATCACAATCACAATCACAATCACACAATCACAGTCACGATCACACAATCACAATCAGACAATCACAATCCCACAGTCACAATCACACAATCACAGTCACACAATCACAATCACACAATCGCACAGTCACAATCCCACAATCACGATCACCCAATCACGATCACCCAATCCAGATCACCCAATCACGATCACCCAATCACGATCACCCAATCACGATCACACAATCACGATCACACAATCACGATCACACAATCACGATCACACAATCACGATCACACAATCACACAGTCACAATCCCACAATCACGATCACACAATTATGACCACACAGTCACAATCACACAATCGCAATCACAATCCCACAATCACAATCACAGAATCACATTCACACAATCACAATCACACAACCACAACCACACAATCCCACAGTCACAATCCCACAATCACGATCACCCAATCACGATCACCCAATCACGATCACCCAATCACGATCACCCAATCACGATCACCCAATCACGATCACCAAATCACGATCACCCAATCACGATCACCCAATCACAATAACCCAATCACGGTCACCCAATCACGATCACACGATCACAATCACACGATCACAATCACACGATCACAATCACACGATCACAATCACACGATCACAATCACACAATCACAATCACGCAATCACAATCACACAATCACAATCACACAGTCACATTCACACAATCACAATCACACAGTCACAATCACACAATCGCAATCACAATCACACAATCGCAGTCACACAATCACAATCGCACAACCACAACCACACAATCCCACAGTCACAATCCCACAATCACGATCACACAATCACGACTACACAATCACGACCACACAATCACGATCACACAATCACGATCACACTATCACGATCCCACAATCACGATCACACAATCACAATCACACTATCACGATCACACAATCACAATCACACAGTCACACAATCACAATCACAATCACAATCACAATCAGAATCACAATCACAATCACAATCACAATCACAATCACAATCACAATCACAATCACAATCACAATCACAATCACAATCACAATCACAATCACAATCACAATCACAATCACAATCACAATCACAATCACAATCACAATCACAATCACAATCACAATCACAATCACAATCACAATCACAATCACAATCACAATCACAATCACAATCACAATCACAATCACAATCACAATCACAATCACAATCACAATCACAATCACAATCACAATCACAATCACAATCACACAATCACAGTCACGATCACACAATCACAATCACACAATCGCAATCCCACAATCACAATCACACAATCACAGTCACACAATCACAATCACACAATCACACAGTCACAATCCCACAATCACGATCACCCAATCACGATCACCCAATCATGATCACCCAATCACGATCACCAAATCACGATCACCCAATCACGATCACCCAATCACGATCACCCAATCACGATCACCAAATCACGATCACCCAATCACAATCACCCAATCACGGTCACCCAATCACGATCACACGATCACAATCACACGATCACAATCACACGATCACAATCACACGATCACAATCACACAATCACAATCACACAATCACAATCACACAGTCACAATCACACAATCACAATCACACAGTCACAATCACACAATCGCAATCACAATCACACAATCACAGTCACACAATCACAATCGCACAACCACAACCACACAATCCCACAGTCACAATCCCGCAATCACGATCACACAATCACGACCACACAGTCACGATCACACAATCGCAATCACACAATCACAATCATACAACCACAATCACACAATCACAACCACACAATCACAATCACACAATCACAATCACACAATCGCGATCCCACAGACACGATCCCACAATCACGATCACACAATCACAATCACACAATCACGACCACACAATCACGATCACACAATCACGATCACACAATCACGGTCACACAATCACAATCACACAATCACCATCACACAATCACTATCCCACAATAACAATCACAGAATCACAATCACACAATCACAATCACACAATCACGACCACACAATCACGACCACACAATCACGATCACACAATCACGATCACACTATCACGATCACACAATCACGATCACACAATCACGATCGCACAATCACGATCGCACAATCACGATCGCACAGTCACGATCGCAATATCACGATCGCACAATCACGATCGCACAATCACGATCGCACAATCACGATCGCGCAATCACGATCGCACAATCACGATGTCACAATCACGATCGCACAATCACGATCGCACAATCACGATCGCACAATCACGGTCGCACAATCACGATCGCACAATCACGATCGCACAATCACGATCGCACAATCACGATCGCACAATCACGATCGCACAATCACGATCGCACAATCACGATCACACAATCACAATCCCACAATCACAATCACACAATCACAGTCACACAATCACAATCACACAATCGCACAGTCACCATCCCATAATCACGATCACACAATCACGACCACACAGTCACAATCACACAATCGCAATCACAATCCCACAATCACAATCACACAATCACATTCACACAATCACAATCACACAACCACACAATCCCACAGTCACAATCCCACAATCACGATCACACAATCACGACCACACAGTCACGATCACACAATCGCAATCACACAATCACAATCACACAACCACAATCACACAATCACAACCACACAATCACAATCACACAATCACAATCACACAATCACAATCACACAATCACAATCACACAATCACAATCACACAATCACAATCACACAATCCCAATCACACAATCGCAATCACACAAACGCAATCACACAATCACAATCACACGATAGCAATCACACGATCGCAATCACACGATCGCAATCACACGATCACAATCACACGATCGCAATCACACGATCACAATCACACGATCACGATCTCACGATCACGATCACACTATCACGATCACACAATCACAGTCACACAATCACAATCACACAGTCACGCAATCACAATCACACAATCACAGTCACGATCACACAATCACAATCACACAATCTCAATCCCACAATCACAATCACACAATCACAGTCACACAATCACAATCACACAATCACTAAGTCACAATCCCACAATCACGATCACACAATCACGACCACACAATCACGATCACACAATCACGATCACACAATCACGATCACACAATCACAATCACACAATCACAATCACACAATCACAATCACAAAATCACGATCACAATCACGATCACACAATCACGATTACACAATCACGATCACAGAATCCTAATCACACAATCAGGATCACACAATCACGATCACATAAACACGGTCACACAATCACGGTCACACAATCACGATCACACAATCACGATCACACAATCACACTCACAATCACATAATCACAATCACTCAATCGCGATCACACAATCGCGATCACACAATCGCGATCACACAATCGCTATCACACAATCGCGATCACACAATCGCGATCACACAATCGCGATCACACAATCGCGATCACACAATCGCGATCACACAATCGCGATCACACAGTCGCGATCACACAATCGCGATCACACAATCGCGATCACACAGTCGCGATCACACAATCGCGATCACAATCGCGATCACACAATCACACAGTCACAATCCCACAATCACGATCACACAATCACGACCACACAGTCACAATCACACAATCGCAATCACAATCACACAATCACAGTCACACAATCACAATCGCACAACCACAGAATCCCACAGTCACAATCCCACAATCACGATCACACAATCACGTCCACACAGTCACAATCACAAAATCGCAATCACAATCACACAATCACAGTCACACAATCACAATAGCACAACCACAACCACACAATCCCACAGTCACAATCCCACAATCACGGTCACACAATCACATTCACACAATCACAATCACACAATCACACAGTCACAATCCCACAGGCACGATCACACAATCACGACCACACAGTCACGATCACACAACCACGATCACACAATCACAATCACACAATCACAATCCCACAATCACAATCACACAATCACATTCACACAATCACAATCACACAGTCACAATCCCACAATCACGATCACACAATCACGACCACACAGTCACGATCACACAATCACGATCACACAATCACAATCACACAACCACAACCACACAATCACACAGTCACAATCCCACAATCACGATCACACTATCACGATCACACAATCACAGTCACACAATTACAATCACACAGTCACACAATCACAATCACAATCACAATCACAATCACAATCACAATCAGAATCACAATCACAATCACAATCACAATCACAAGCACAAGCACAATCACAATCACAATCACACAATCACAATCCCACAATCACAATCACACAATCACAGTCACACAATCACAATCACACAATCGCACAGTCACAATCCCACAATCACGATCACCCAATCACGATCACCCAATCAGGATCACACAATCACGATCACACAATCACGATCACACAATCACGATCACACAATCACGATCGCACAATCACACAGTCACAATCCCACAATCACGATCGCACAATCACGACCACACAGTCACAATCACATAATCGCAATCACACAATCACAATCACACAATCACAATCACACAGTCACAATCACACAATCGCAATCACAAACACAATCACAGTCACACAATCACAATCGCACAACCACAACCACACAATCACACAGTCACAATCCCACAATCACGATCACACAATCACGACCACACAATCACAATCACACAATCACAATCACACAATCACGATCACACAATCACGATCACACAATCACGATCACACAATCACCACCACACAATCACGATCACAAAATCACGATCACAATCACGATCACACAATCACGATTACACAATCACGATCACAGAATCCTAATCACACAATCAGGATCACACAATCACGATCACATAATCACGGTCACACAATCACGGTCACACAATCACGATCACACAATCACGATCACACAATCACACTCACAATCACATAATCACAATCACTCAATCGCGATCACACAATCGCGATCACACAATCGCGATCACACAATCGCTCACACAATCGCGATCACACAATCGCGATCACACAATCGCGATCACAATCGCGATCACACAATCGCGATCACACAATCGCGATCACAATCGCGATCACAGAATCACACAGTCACAATCCCACAATCACGATCACACAATCACGACCACACAGTCACAATCACACAATCGCAATCACAATCACACAATCACAGTCACACAATCACAATCGCACAACCACACAATCCCACAGTCACAATCCCACAATCACGGTCACACAATCACAGTCAAACAATCACAATCACACAGTCACACAATCACAATCACAATCACAATCACAATCATAATCACAATCACAATCACAATCACAATCACACAATCACAGTCACGATAACACAATCACAATCACACAATCACAATCCCACAGTCACAATCACACAATCACAGTCACACAATCACAATCACACAATCGCACAGTCACAATCCCACAATCACGATCACCCAATCACGATCACCCAATCCAGATCACCCAATCACGATCACCCAATCACGATCACACAATCACGATCACACAATCACGATCACACAATCACACAGTCACAATCCCACAATCACGATCACACAATCACGACCACACAGTCACAATCACACAATCGCAATCACAATCCCACAATCACAATCACAGAATCACATTCACACAATCACAATCACACAACCACAACCACACAATCCCACAGTCACAATCCCACAATCACGATCACCCAATCACGATCACCCAATCACGATCACCCAATCACGATCACCCAATCACGATCACCCAATCACGATCACCAAATCACGATCACCCAATCACGATCACCCAATCACGATCACCCAATCACGATCACCCAATCACGATCACCCAATCACGATCACCCAATCACGATCACCCAATCACGATCACCCAATCACGATCACCCAATCACGATCACCCAATCACGATCACCAAATCACGATCACCCAATCACAATCACCCAATCACGGTCACCCAATCACGATCACACGATCACAATCACACGATCACAATCACACGATCACAATCACACGATCACAATCACACGATCGCAATCACACAATCACAATCACACAATCACAATCACACAATCACAATCACACAGTCACAATCACACAATCACAATCACACAGTCACAATCACACAATCGCAATCACAATCACACAATCACAGTCACACAATCACAATAGCACAACCACAACCACACAATCCCACAGTCACAATCCCACAATCACGGTCACACAATCACATTCACACAATCACAATCACACAATCACACAGTCACAATCCCACAAGCACGATCACACAATCACGACCACACAGTCACGATCACACAATCACGGTCACACAATCACAATCACACAATCACAATCCCACAATCACAATCACACAATCACATTCACACAATCACAATCACACAGTCACAATCCCACAATCACGATCACACAATCACGACCACACAGTCACGATCACACAATCACGATCACACAATCACAATCACACAACCACAACCACACAATCACACAGTCACAATCCCACAATCACGATCACACTATCACGATCACACAATCACAGTCACACAATTACAATCACACAGTCACACAATCACAATCACAATCACAATCACAATCACAATCAGAATCACAATCACAATCACAATCACAATCACAAGCACAAGCACAATCACAATCACAATCACACAATCACAATCCCACAATCACAATCACACAATCACAGTCACACAATCACAATCACACAATCGCACAGTCACAATCCCACAATCACGATCACCCAATCACGATCACCCAATCAGGATCACACAATCACGATCACACAATCACGATCACACAATCACGATCACACAATCACGATCGCACAATCACACAGTCACAATCCCACAATCACGATCGCACAATCACGACCACACAGTCACAATCACATAATCGCAATCACAATCACACAATCACAGTGACACAATCACAATCTCACAACCACAACCACAAAATCCCAAGGTCACAATCCCACAATCACGATCACACAAACACGACCACACAGTCACGATCACACAATCGCAATCACACAATCACAATCATACAACCACAATCACACAATCACAACCACACAATCACAATCACACAATCACAATCACACAATCACAATCACACAATCCCAATCACACAATCACAATCACACAATCACGATCCCACAGTCACGATCCCACAATCACGATCACACAATCACGATCACACTATCACGATCACACAATCACAATCACACAATCACGATCACACAATCACGATCACACAATCACCACCACACAATCACGATCACAAAATCACGATCACAATCACGATCACACAATCACGATTACACAATCACGATCACAGAATCCTAATCACACAATCAGGATCACACAATCACGATCACATAATCACGGTCACACAATCACGGTCACAAAATCACGATCACACAATCACGATCACACAATCACACTCACAATCACATAATCACAATCACTCAATCGCGATCACACAATCGCGATCACACAATCGCGATCACACAATCGCGATCACACAATCGCTATCACACAATCGCGATCACACAATCGCGATCACACAATCACGATCACACAGTCACGATCACACAATCACGATCACACTATCACGATCACACTATCACGATCACACTATCGCGATCACACTATCACGATCACACAATCACAATCACACAGTCACACAATCACAATCACAATCACAATAACAATCAGAATCACAATCACAATCACAATCACAATCACAATCACAATCACAATCACAATCACAATCACAATCACAATCACAATCACAATCACAATCACAATCACAATCACAATCACAATCACAATCACAATCACAATCACAATCACAATCACAATCACAATCACAATCACAATCACAATCACACAATCACAGTCACGATCACACAATCACAATCACACAACCACAATCCCACAATCACAATCACACAATCACAGTCACACAATCACAATCACACAATCACACAGTCACAATCCCACAATCACGATCACCCAATCATGATCACCCAATCATGATCACCCAATCACGATCACCAAATCACGATCACCCAATCACGATCACCCAATCACGGTCACCCAATCACGATCACACGATCACAATCACACAATCGCAATCACACAATCGCAATCACACAATCGCAATCACACAATCACAATCACACAATCACGATCACACAATCACGATCACACAATCACGGTCACACAATCACAATCACACAATCACCATCACACAATCACCATCACACAATCACTATCCCACAATCACAATCACAGAATCACAATCACACAATCACAATCACACAATCACGACCACACAATCACGACCACACAATCACGATCACACAATCACGATCACACTATCACGATCACACAATCACGATCACACAATCACGATCACACAATCACAATCACACAACCACGATCACACAACCACAACCACACAATCACACAGTCACAATCCCACAATCACGATCACACAATCACGACCACACAGTCACAATCACACAATCGCAATCACAATCCCACAATCACAATCACACAATCACAGTCACACAATCACAATCACACAACCACAACCACACAATCACACAGTCACAATCCCACAATCACGATCACACAATCACGACCACACAGTCACGATCACACAATCGCAATCACACAATCACAATCACACAACCACAATCACACAATCACTACCACACAATCACAATCACACAATCACAATCACACAATCACAATCACACAATCACGATCACACAATCACGATCACACAATCACCACCACACAATCACGATCACAAAATCACGATCACAATCACGATCACACAATCACGATTACACAATCACGATCACAGAATCCTAATCACACAATCAGGATCACACAATCACGATCACATAATCACGGTCACACAATCACGGTCACAAAATCACGATCACACAATCACGATCACACAATCACACTCACAATCACATAATCACAATCACTCAATCGCGATCACACAATCGCGATCACACAATCGCGATCACACAATCGCGATCACACAATCGCTATCACACAATCGCGATCACACAATCGCGATCACACAATCACGATCACACAGTCACGATCACACAATCACGATCACACTATCACGATCACACTATCACGATCACACTATCGCGATCACACTATCACGATCACACAATCACAATCACACAGTCACACAATCACAATCACAATCACAATAACAATCAGAATCACAATCACAATCACAATCACAATCACAATCACAATCACAATCACAATCACAATCACAATCACAATCACAATCACAATCACAATCACAATCACAATCACAATCACAATCACAATCACAATCACAATCACAATCACAATCACAATCACAATCACAATCACAATCACAATCACAATCACAATCACAATCACACAATCACAGTCACGATCACACAATCACAATCACACAATCACAATCCCACAATCACAATCACACAATCACAGTCACACAATCACAATCACACAATCACACAGTCACAATCCCACAATCACGATCACCCAATCATGATCACCCAATCATGATCACCCAATCACGATCACCAAATCACGATCACCCAATCACGATCACCCAATCACGGTCACCCAATCACGATCACACGATCACAATCACACAATCGCAATCACACAATCGCAATCACACAATCGCAATCACACAATCACAATCACACAATCACGATCACACAATCACGATCACACAATCACGGTCACACAATCACAATCACAGAATCACAATCACACAATCACAATCACACAATCACGACCACACAATCACGACCACACAATCACGATCACACAATCACGATCACACTATCACGATCACACAATCACGATCACACAATCACGATCACACAATCACAATCACACAATCACGATCACACAACCACAACCACACAATCACACAGTCACAATCCCACAATCACGATCACACAATCACGACCACACAGTCACAATCACACTATCACGATCACACTATCACGATCACACTATCACGATCACACAATCACAATCACACAGTCACACAATCACAATCACAATCACAATAACAATCAGAATCACAATCACAATCACAATCACAATCACAATCACAATCACAATCACAATCACAATCACAATCACAATCACAATCACAATCACAATCACAATCACAATCACAATCACAATCACAATCACAATCACAATCACAATCACAATCACAATCACAATCACAATCACAATCACAATCACAATCACAATCACAATCACAATCACAATCACAATCACAATCACAATCACAATCACAATCACAATCACAATCACAATCACAATCACAATCACAATCACACAATCACAGTCACGATCACACAATCACAATCACACAATCACAATCCCACAATCACAATCACACAATCACAGTCACACAATCACAAACACACAATCACACAGTCACAATCCCACAATCACGATCACCCAATCACGATCACCCAATCATGATCACCCAATCACGATCACCAAATCACGATCACCCAATCACGATCACCCAATCACGGTCACCCAATCACGATCACACGATCACAATCACACAATCGCAATCACACAATCGCAATCACACAATCGCAATCACACAATCACAATCACACAATCACAATCACACAATGACAATCACACAATCACAATCACACAATCACAATCACACAATCAAACAATCGCAATCACACAATCGCAATCACACAAACGCAATCACACAATCGCAATCACACAATCGCAATCACACAATCGCAATCACACAATCGCAATCACACAATCGCAATTACACAATCAAACAATCACACAATCACGATCGCACAATCACGATCGCACAATCACGATCGCACAGTCACGATCGCAATATCACGATCGCACAATCATGATCACATAATCACGGTCACACAATCACGGTCACACAATCACGACCACACAGTCACGATTACACAATCACGATCACACTATCACGATCACACTATCACGATCACAAAATCACAATCACACAGTCACACAATCACAATCACAATCACAATCACAATCACAATCAGAATCACAATCACAATCACAATCACAATCACAATCACAATCACAATCACAATCACAATCACAATCACAATCACAATCACAATCACAATCGCAATCACAATCCCACAATCACAATCACACAATCACATTCACACAATCACAATCACACAACCACAACCACACAATCACACAGTCACAATCCCACAATCACGATCACACAATCACGACCACACAGTCGCAATCACACAATCACAATGACACAATCACGATCCCACAGTCGCGATCCCACAATCACGATCACACAATCACAATCACACAATCACGACCACACAATCACGACCACACAATCACGATCACACAATCACGATCACACTATCACGATCACACAATCACGATCACACAATCACGATCACACAATCACGATCACACAATCACGATCACACAATCACGATCACACAATCACAATCACACAATCACCATCACACAATCACAATCACACAATCACGATCACACAATCACGATCACACAATCACAATCCCACAATCACAATCACACAATCACAGTCACACAATCACAATCACACAATCTCGCAGTCACAATCCCACAATCACGACCACACAGTCACGATCACACAATCACGATCACACGATCACGATCACACAATCACGATCACACAATCAAGATCACACAATCACGATCACACAATAACAATCACACAATCACAATCACACAATCACAATCACACAATCACAGTCACACAATCACAATCACACAGTCGCACAATCACAATCACAATCACAATCACAGTCACAATCACAATCACAATCACAATCATACAATCACAGTCACGATCACACAATCACAATCACACAATCACAATCCAACAATCACAATCACACAATCACAGTCACACAATCACAATCACACAATCACGCAGTCACAATCCCACAATCACGATCACACAATCACGACCACACAGTCACGATCACACAATCACGATCACACAATCACCATCCCACAATCACAATCACACAATCACAGTCACACAATCACAATCACACAATCACGCAGTCACAATCCCACAATCACGATCACACAATCACGACCACACAGTCACGATCACACAATCACGATCACACAATCGCAATCACACAATCGCAATCACACAATCGCAATCACACAATCACAATCACACAATCACAATCACACAATCACAATCACACAATGACAATCACACAATGACAATCACACAATCACAATCACACAATCACAATCACACAATCAAACAATCGCAATCACACAATCGCAATCACACAATCGCAATCACACAAACGCAATCACACAATCGCAATCACACAATCGCAATCACACAATCGCAATCACACAATCGCAATCACACAATCGCATTCACACAATCAAACAATCACACAATCACGATCGCACAATCACGATCGCAATATCACGATCGCACAATCGCGATCGCACAATCGCGATCGCACAATCGCGATCGCACAATCGCGATCGCACAATCGCGATCGCACAATCGCGATCGCACAATCGCGATCGCACAATCGCGATCGCACAATCGCGATCGCACAATCGCGATCGCACAATCGCGATCGCACAATCACGATCGCACAATCACGATCGCACAATCACGATCCCACAATCACGATCACACAATCACGATCCCACAATCACAATCACACAATCACAGTCACACAATCACAATCACACAATCGCACAGTCACAATCCCACAATCACGATCACACAATCACGAACACACAGTCACGATCACACAATCGCAATCACACAATCAAAATCACACAACCACAATCACACAATCACAACCACACAATCAGAATCACACGATCACAATCACACAATCACAATCACACAATCACGATCACACAATCACGATCACACAATCACCATCACACAATCACGATCACAAAATCACGATCACAATCACGATCACACAATCACGATTACACAATCACGATCACTGAATCCTAATCACACAATCAGGATCACAAAATCACGATCACATAATCATGGTCACACAATCACAGTCACACAATCACGATCACACAATCACACAATCACAATCACAATCACAATCACATAATCGCAATCACTCAATCGCGATCACACAATCGCGATCACACAATCGCGATCACACAATCGCGATCACACAATCGCGATCACACAATCACACAGTCACAATCCCACAATCACGATCACACAATCACGACCACACAGTCACAATCACACAATCGCAATCACAATCACACAATCACAATCGCACAACCACACAATCCCGCAGTCACAATCCCACAATCACGGTCACACAATCACAGTCAAACAATCACAATCACACAGTCACCATCACAATCACAATCACAATCACAATCATAATCACAATCACAATCACAATCACAATCACACAATCACAGTCACGATCACACAATCACAATCACACAATCACAATCCCACAGTCACAATCACACAATCACAGTCACACAATCACAATCACACAATCGCACAGTCACAATCCCACAATCACGATCACCCAATCACGATCACCCAATCCAGATCACCCAATCACGATCACCCAATCACGATCACCCAATCACGATCACACAATCACGATCACACTATCACGATCACACAATCACGATCACACAATCACACAGTCACAATCCCACAATCACGATCACAAAATCACGACCACACAGTCACAATCACACAATCGCAATCACAATCCCACAATCACAATCACACAATCACAGTCACACAATCAGAATCACACAACCACAACCACACAATCACACAGTCACAATCCCACAATCACGATCACACAATCACGACCACACAGTGACGATCACACAATCGCAATCACACAATCAAAATCACACAACCACGATCACACAATCACAACCACACAATCACAATCACACAATCACAATCACACAATCACAATCACACAATCACAATCACACAATCACGATCACACAATCACGATCACACAATCACCATCACACAATCACGATCACAAAATCACGATCACAATCACGATCACACAATCACGATTACACAATCACGATCACTGAATCCTAATCACACAATCAGGCTCACACAATCACGATCACATAATCACGGTCACACAATCATGGTCACACAATCACGATCACACAATCACATAATCGCAATCACTCAATCGCGATCACACAATCGCGATCACACAATCGCGATCACACAATCGCGATCACACAATCGCGATCACACAATCGCGATCACAATCGCGATCACACAATCACACAGTCACAATCCCACAATCACGATCACACAATCACGACCACACAGTCACAATCACACAATCGCAATCACAATCACACAATCACAGTCACAAAATCACAATCGCACAACCACACAATCCCACAGTCACAATCCCACAATCACGGTCACAAAATCACAGTCAAACAATCACAATCACACAGTCACACAATCACAATCACAATCACAATCACAATCATAATCACAATCACAATCACAATCACAATCACACAATCACAGTCACGATCACACAATCACAATCAGACAATCACAATCCCACAGTCACAATCACACAATCACAGTCACACAATCACAATCACACAATCGCACAGTCACAATCCCACAATCACGATCACCCAATCACGATCACCCAATCCAGATCACCCAATCACGATCACCCAATCACGATCACCCAATCACGATCACACAATCACGATCACACAATCACGATCACACAATCACGATCACACAATCACGATCACACAATCACACAGTCACAATCCCACAATCACGATCACACAATTATGACCACACAGTCACAATCACACAATCGCAATCACAATCCCACAATCACAATCACAGAATCACATTCACACAATCACAATCACACAACCACAACCACACAATCCCACAGTCACAATCCCACAATCACGATCACCCAATCACGATCACCCAATCACGATCACCCAATCACGATCACCCAATCACGATCACCCAATCACGATCACCAAATCACGATCACCCAATCACGATCACCCAATCACAATAACCCAATCACGGTCACCCAATCACGATCACACGATCACAATCACACGATCACAATCACACGATCACAATCACACGATCACAATCACACGATCACAATCACACAATCACAATCACGCAATCACAATCACACAATCACAATCACACAGTCACATTCACACAATCACAATCACACAGTCACAATCACACAATCGCAATCACAATCACACAATCACAGTCACACAATCACAATCGCACAACCACAACCACACAATCCCACAGTCACAATCCCACAATCACGATCACACAATCACGACTACACAATCACGACCACACAATCACGATCACACAATCACGATCACACTATCACGATCCCACAATCACGATCACACAATCACAATCACACTATCACGATCACACAATCACAATCACACAGTCACACAATCACAATCACAATCACAATCACAATCAGAATCACAATCACAATCACAATCACAATCACAATCACAATCACAATCACAATCACAATCACAATCACAATCACAATCACAATCACAATCACAATCACAATCACAATCACAATCACAATCACAATCACAATCACAATCACAATCACAATCACAATCACAATCACAATCACAATCACAATCACAATCACAATCACAATCACAATCACAATCACAATCACAATCACAATCACAATCACAATCACACAATCACAGTCACGATCACACAATCACAATCACACAATCGCAATCCCACAATCACAATCACACAATCACAGTCACACAATCACAATCACACAATCACACAGTCACAATCCCACAATCACGATCACCCAATCACGATCACCCAATCATGATCACCCAATCACGATCACCAAATCACGATCACCCAATCACGATCACCCAATCACGATCACCCAATCACGATCACCAAATCACGATCACCCAATCACAATCACCCAATCACGGTCACCCAATCACGATCACACGATCACAATCACACGATCACAATCACACGATCACAATCACACGATCACAATCACACAATCACAATCACACAATCACAATCACACAGTCACAATCACACAATCACAATCACACAGTCACAATCACACAATCGCAATCACAATCACACAATCACAGTCACACAATCACAATCGCACAACCACAACCACACAATCCCACAGTCACAATCCCGCAATCACGATCACACAATCACGACCACACAGTCACGATCACACAATCGCAATCACACAATCACAATCATACAACCACAATCACACAATCACAACCACACAATCACAATCACACAATCACAATCACACAATCGCGATCCCACAGACACGATCCCACAATCACGATCACACAATCACAATCACACAATCACGACCACACAATCACGATCACACAATCACGATCACACAATCACGGTCACACAATCACAATCACACAATCACCATCACACAATCACTATCCCACAATAACAATCACAGAATCACAATCACACAATCACAATCACACAATCACGACCACACAATCACGACCACACAATCACGATCACACAATCACGATCACACTATCACGATCACACAATCACGATCACACAATCACGATCGCACAATCACGATCGCACAATCACGATCGCACAGTCACGATCGCAATATCACGATCGCACAATCACGATCGCACAATCACGATCGCACAATCACGATCGCGCAATCACGATCGCACAATCACGATGTCACAATCACGATCGCACAATCACGATCGCACAATCACGATCGCACAATCACGGTCGCACAATCACGATCGCACAATCACGATCGCACAATCACGATCGCACAATCACGATCGCACAATCACGATCGCACAATCACGATCGCACAATCACGATCACACAATCACAATCCCACAATCACAATCACACAATCACAGTCACACAATCACAATCACACAATCGCACAGTCACCATCCCATAATCACGATCACACAATCACGACCACACAGTCACAATCACACAATCGCAATCACAATCCCACAATCACAATCACACAATCACATTCACACAATCACAATCACACAACCACACAATCCCACAGTCACAATCCCACAATCACGATCACACAATCACGACCACACAGTCACGATCACACAATCGCAATCACACAATCACAATCACACAACCACAATCACACAATCACAACCACACAATCACAATCACACAATCACAATCACACAATCACAATCACACAATCACAATCACACAATCACAATCACACAATCACAATCACACAATCCCAATCACACAATCGCAATCACACAAACGCAATCACACAATCACAATCACACGATAGCAATCACACGATCGCAATCACACGATCGCAATCACACGATCACAATCACACGATCGCAATCACACGATCACAATCACACGATCACGATCTCACGATCACGATCACACTATCACGATCACACAATCACAGTCACACAATCACAATCACACAGTCACGCAATCACAATCACACAATCACAGTCACGATCACACAATCACAATCACACAATCTCAATCCCACAATCACAATCACACAATCACAGTCACACAATCACAATCACACAATCACTAAGTCACAATCCCACAATCACGATCACACAATCACGACCACACAATCACGATCACACAATCACGATCACACAATCACGATCACACAATCACAATCACACAATCACAATCACACAATCACAATCACAAAATCACGATCACAATCACGATCACACAATCACGATTACACAATCACGATCACAGAATCCTAATCACACAATCAGGATCACACAATCACGATCACATAAACACGGTCACACAATCACGGTCACACAATCACGATCACACAATCACGATCACACAATCACACTCACAATCACATAATCACAATCACTCAATCGCGATCACACAATCGCGATCACACAATCGCGATCACACAATCGCTATCACACAATCGCGATCACACAATCGCGATCACACAATCGCGATCACACAATCGCGATCACACAATCGCGATCACACAATCGCGATCACACAGTCGCGATCACACAATCGCGATCACACAATCGCGATCACACAGTCGCGATCACACAATCGCGATCACAATCGCGATCACACAATCACACAGTCACAATCCCACAATCACGATCACACAATCACGACCACACAGTCACAATCACACAATCGCAATCACAATCACACAATCACAGTCACACAATCACAATCGCACAACCACAGAATCCCACAGTCACAATCCCACAATCACGATCACACAATCACGTCCACACAGTCACAATCACAAAATCGCAATCACAATCACACAATCACAGTCACACAATCACAATAGCACAACCACAACCACACAATCCCACAGTCACAATCCCACAATCACGGTCACACAATCACATTCACACAATCACAATCACACAATCACACAGTCACAATCCCACAGGCACGATCACACAATCACGACCACACAGTCACGATCACACAATCACGATCACACAATCACAATCACACAATCACAATCCCACAATCACAATCACACAATCACATTCACACAATCACAATCACACAGTCACAATCCCACAATCACGATCACACAATCACGACCACACAGTCACGATCACACAATCACGATCACACAATCACAATCACACAACCACAACCACACAATCACACAGTCACAATCCCACAATCACGATCACACTATCACGATCACACAATCACAGTCACACAATTACAATCACACAGTCACACAATCACAATCACAATCACAATCACAATCACAATCACAATCACAATCAGAATCACAATCACAATCACAATCACAATCACAAGCACAAGCACAATCACAATCACAATCACACAATCACAATCCCACAATCACAATCACACAATCACAGTCACACAATCACAATCACACAATCGCACAGTCACAATCCCACAATCACGATCACCCAATCACGATCACCCAATCAGGATCACACAATCACGATCACACAATCACGATCACACAATCACGATCACACAATCACGATCGCACAATCACACAGTCACAATCCCACAATCACGATCGCACAATCACGACCACACAGTCACAATCACATAATCGCAATCACACAATCACAATCACACAATCACAATCACACAGTCACAATCACACAATCGCAATCACAAACACAATCACAGTCACACAATCACAATCGCACAACCACAACCACACAATCACACAGTCACAATCCCACAATCACGATCACACAATCACGACCACACAATCACAATCACACAATCACAATCACACAATCACGATAACACAATCACGATCACACAATCACGATCACACAATCACCACCACACAATCACGATCACAAAATCACGATCACAATCACGATCACACAATCACGATTACACAATCACGATCACAGAATCCTAATCACACAATCAGGATCACACAATCACGATCACATAATCACGGTCACACAATCACGGTCACACAATCACGATCACACAATCACGATCACACAATCACACTCACAATCACATAATCACAATCACTCAATCGCGATCACACAATCGCGATCACACAATCGCGATCACACAATCGCTCACACAATCGCGATCACACAATCGCGATCACACAATCGCGATCACAATCGCGATCACACAATCGCGATCACACAATCGCGATCACAATCGCGATCACAGAATCACACAGTCACAATCCCACAATCACGATCACACAATCACGACCACACAGTCACAATCACACAATCGCAATCACAATCACACAATCACAGTCACACAATCACAATCGCACAACCACACAATCCCACAGTCACAATCCCACAATCACGGTCACACAATCACAGTCAAACAATCACAATCACACAGTCACACAATCACAATCACAATCACAATCACAATCATAATCACAATCACAATCACAATCACAATCACACAATCACAGTCACGATAACACAATCACAATCACACAATCACAATCCCACAGTCACAATCACACAATCACAGTCACACAATCACAATCACACAATCGCACAGTCACAATCCCACAATCACGATCACCCAATCACGATCACCCAATCCAGATCACCCAATCACGATCACCCAATCACGATCACACAATCACGATCACACAATCACGATCACACAATCACACAGTCACAATCCCACAATCACGATCACACAATCACGACCACACAGTCACAATCACACAATCGCAATCACAATCCCACAATCACAATCACAGAATCACATTCACACAATCACAATCACACAACCACAACCACACAATCCCACAGTCACAATCCCACAATCACGATCACCCAATCACGATCACCCAATCACGATCACCCAATCACGATCACCCAATCACGATCACCCAATCACGATCACCAAATCACGATCACCCAATCACGATCACCCAATCACGATCACCCAATCACGATCACCCAATCACGATCACCCAATCACGATCACCCAATCACGATCACCCAATCACGATCACCCAATCACGATCACCCAATCACGATCACCCAATCACGATCACCCAATCACGATCACCAAATCACGATCACCCAATCACAATCACCCAATCACGGTCACCCAATCACGATCACACGATCACAATCACACGATCACAATCACACGATCACAATCACACGATCACAATCACACGATCGCAATCACACAATCACAATCACACAATCACAATCACACAATCACAATCACACAGTCACAATCACACAATCACAATCACACAGTCACAATCACACAATCGCAATCACAATCACACAATCACAGTCACACAATCACAATAGCACAACCACAACCACACAATCCCACAGTCACAATCCCACAATCACGGTCACACAATCACATTCACACAATCACAATCACACAATCACACAGTCACAATCCCACAAGCACGATCACACAATCACGACCACACAGTCACGATCACACAATCACGGTCACACAATCACAATCACACAATCACAATCCCACAATCACAATCACACAATCACATTCACACAATCACAATCACACAGTCACAATCCCACAATCACGATCACACAATCACGACCACACAGTCACGATCACACAATCACGATCACACAATCACAATCACACAACCACAACCACACAATCACACAGTCACAATCCCACAATCACGATCACACTATCACGATCACACAATCACAGTCACACAATTACAATCACACAGTCACACAATCACAATCACAATCACAATCACAATCACAATCAGAATCACAATCACAATCACAATCACAATCACAAGCACAAGCACAATCACAATCACAATCACACAATCACAATCCCACAATCACAATCACACAATCACAGTCACACAATCACAATCACACAATCGCACAGTCACAATCCCACAATCACGATCACCCAATCACGATCACCCAATCAGGATCACACAATCACGATCACACAATCACGATCACACAATCACGATCACACAATCACGATCGCACAATCACACAGTCACAATCCCACAATCACGATCGCACAATCACGACCACACAGTCACAATCACATAATCGCAATCACAATCACACAATCACAGTGACACAATCACAATCTCACAACCACAACCACAAAATCCCAAGGTCACAATCCCACAATCACGATCACACAAACACGACCACACAGTCACGATCACACAATCGCAATCACACAATCACAATCATACAACCACAATCACACAATCACAACCACACAATCACAATCACACAATCACAATCACACAATCACAATCACACAATCCCAATCACACAATCACAATCACACAATCACGATCCCACAGTCACGATCCCACAATCACGATCACACAATCACGATCACACTATCACGATCACACAATCACAATCACACAATCACAAACACACAATCACAAACACACAATCACAATCACACAATCACAATCACAATCACAGTCACAATCACAATCACAATCACAATAACACAATCACAGTCACGATCACACAATCACAATCACACAATCACAATCCCACCATCACAATCACACAATCACAGTCACACAATCACAATCACACAATCACGCAGTCACAATCCCACAATCACGATCACACAATCACGACCACACAGTCACGATCACACAATCACGATCACACAATCACAATCCCACAATCACAATCACACAATCACAGTCACACAATCACAATCACACAATCACGCAGTCACAATCCCACATTCACGATCACACAATCACGACCACACAGTCACGATCACACAATCACGATCACACAATCGCAATCACACAATCACAGTCACACAATCACAATCACACAATCACGCAGTCACAATCCCACAATCACGATCACACAATCACGACCACACAGTCACGATCACACAATCACGATCACACAGTCACAATCCCACAATCACAATCACACAATCACAGTCACACAATCACAATCACACAATCACGCAGTCACAATCCCACAATCACGATCACACAATCACGACCACACAATCACGATCACACAATCACGATCACACAATCACAATCACACAATCGCAATCACACAATCGCAATCACACAATCACAATCACAATCACAATCACACAATCACAATCACACAATGACAATCATACAATCACAATCACACAATCACAATCACACAATCAAACAATCACACAATCACGATCGCACAATCACGATCGCACAATCACGATCGCACAATCACGATCGCAATATCACGACCGCACAATCACGATCGCACAATCACGATCGCACAATCACGATCGCACAATCACGATCGAACAATCGCGATCGCACAATCGCGATCGCACAATCACGATCGCACAATCACGATCCCACAGTCACGATCCCACAATCACGATCACACAATCACAATCACACAATCACGACCACGCAATCACGACCACACAATCACGACCACACAATCACGATCACACTATCACGATCACACAATCACGATCACACAATCACGATCACACAATCACGATCACACAATCACGATCACACAATCACGATCACACAATCACAATCACACAATCACCATCACACAATCACTATCCCACAATCACAATCACAGAATCACAATCACACAATCACAATCACACAATCACGACCACACAGTCACGATCACACAATCACAATCACACAATCACAAACACACAATCACAATCACACAATCACAATCACACAATCACGATCACACAACCACAACCACACAATCACACAGTCACAATCCCACAATCACGATCACACAATCACGATCGCACAATCACACAGTCACAATCCCACAATCACGATAGCACAATCACGACCACACAGTCACAATCACATTATCGCAATCACAATCACACAATCACAGTCACACAATCACAATCTCACAACCACAACCACAAAATCCCAAGGTCACAATCCCGCAATCACGATCACACAAACACGACCACACAGTCACGATCACACAATCGCAATCACACAATCACAATCATACAACCACAATCACACAATCACAACCACACAATCACAATCACACAATCACAATCACACAATCACACAATCACAATCACACAATCCCAATCACACAATCACAATCACACAATCACGATCCCACAGTCACGATCCCACAATCACGATCACACAATCACGATCACACTATCACGATCACACAATCACAATCACACAATCACAAACACACAGTCACAATCACACAATCACGATCACACAATCACGATCACACAATCACCACCACACAA
The DNA here is from genome assembly GCF_050947335.1 of Megachile rotundata. Classification (NCBI taxonomy): domain Eukaryota; kingdom Metazoa; phylum Arthropoda; class Insecta; order Hymenoptera; family Megachilidae; genus Megachile; species Megachile rotundata. The sequence goes on along the minus strand of NW_027473339.1, from coordinate 622,372 downwards.
TCACGATCACAAAATCGCGATCACAATCCCACAATCACAATCACACAATCACATTCACACAATCACAATCACACAACCACAACCACACAATCCCACAGTCACAATCCCACAATCACGATCACCCAATCACGATCACCCAATCCAGATCACCCAATCACGATCACCCAATCACGATCACCCAATCACGATCACGCAATCACGATCACACAATCACCACCACACAATCACGATCACAAAATCGCGATCACAATCCCACAATCACAATCACACAATCACATTCACACAATCACAATCACACAACCACAACCACACAATCCCACAGTCACAATCCCACAATCACGATCACCCAATCACGATCACCCAATCCAGATCACCCAATCACGATCACCCAATCACGATCACCCAATCACGATCACGCAACCACGATCACACAATCACGATCACACAATCACGATCACACAATCACACAGTCACAATCCCACAATCACGATCACACAATCATGACCACACAGTCACAATCACACAATCGCAATCACAATCCCACAATCACAATCACAGAATCACATTCACACAATCACAATCACACAACCACAACCACACAATCCCACAGTCACAATCCCACAATCACGATCACCCAATCACGATCACCCAATCACGATCACCCAATCACGATCACCCAATCACGATCACCAAATCACGATCACCCAATCACGATCACCCAATCACAATCACCCAATCACGGTCACCCAATCACGATCACACGATCACAATCACACGATCACAATCACACGATCCCAATCACACGATCACAATCACACGATCACAATCACACAATCACAATCACGCAATCACAATCACACAATCACAATCACACAGTCACAATCACACAATCACAATCACACAGTCACAATCACACAATCGCAATCACAATCACACAATCACAGTCACACAATCACAATCGCACAACCACAACCACACAATCCCACAATCACAATCCCACAATCACGATCACACAATCACGACCACACATTCACGATCACACAATCGCAATCACACAATCACAATCATACAACCACAATCACACAATCACAACCACACAATCACAATCACACAATCACAATCACACAATCACAATCACACAATCACAATCACACAATCACAATCACACAATCGCGATCCCACAGTCACGATCCCACAATCACGATCACACAATCACAATCACACAATCACGACCACACAATCACGATCACACAATCACGATCACACTATCACGATCCCACAATCACGATCACACAATCACAATCACACTATCACGATCACACAATCACAATCACACAGTCACACAATCACAATCACAATCACAATCACAATCAGAATCACAATCACAATCACAATCACAATCACAATCACAATCACAATCACAATCACAATCACAATCACAATCACAATCACAATCACAATCACAATCACAATCACAATCACAATCACAATCACAATCACAATCACAATCACAATCACAATCACAATCACAATCACAATCACAATCACAATCACAATCACAATCACAATCACAATCACAATCACAATCACAATCACAATCACACAATCACAGTCACGATCACACAATCACAATCACACAATCACAATCCCACAATCACAATCACACAATCACAGTCACACAATCACAATCACACAATCACACAGTCACAATCCCACAATCACGAACACCCAATCACGATCACCCAATCATGATCACCCAATCACGATCACCAAATCACGATCACCCAATCACGATCACCCAATCACGGTCACCCAATCACGATCACACGATCACAATCACACGATCACAATCACACAATCACAATCACACAATCACAATCACACAATCACAATCACACAATCACAATCACACAATCACAATCACACAATCGCAATCACACAATCGCAATCACACAATCACAATCCCACAATCACAATCACACAATCACAATCACACAATGACAATCACACAAACACAATCACACAATCACAATCACACAATCAAACAATCGCAATCACACAATCGCAATCACACAAACGCAATCACACAATCGCAATCACACACTCGCAATCACACAATCGCAATCACACAATCGCTATCACACATTCAAACAATCACACAATCACGATCGCACAATCACGATCGCACAATCACGATCGCACTGTCACGATCGCAATATCACGATCGCACAATCACGATCGCACAATCACGATCGCACAATCACGATCGCACAATCACGATCGCACAATCACGATCGCACAATCACGATCTCACAATCACGATCGCACAATCACGATCGCACAATCACGATCGCACAATCACGATCGCACAATCACGATCGCACAATCACGATCGCACAATCACGATCGCACAATCACGATCACACAATCACGATCACACAATCACAATCACACAATCACAATCCCACAATCACAATCACACAATCACAGTCACACAATCACAATCACACAATCGCACAGTCACAATCCCACAATCACGATCACACAATCACGACCACACAGTTACAATCACACAATCACAATCACACAATCACAATCACACAATCACAATCACACAGTCACAATCACACAATCGCAATCACAATCACACAATCACAGTCACACAATCACAATCGCACAACCACAACCACACAATCACACAGTCACAATCCCACAATCACGATCACACAATCACGACCACACAATCACAATCACACAATCACAATCACACAATCACGATCACACAATCACGATCACACAATCACCACCACACAATCACGATCACAAAATCACGATCACAATCACGATCACACAATCACGATTACACAATCACGATCACAGAATCCTAATCACACAATCAGGATCACACAATCACGATCACATAATCACGGTCACACAATCACGGTCACACAATCACGATCACACAATCACGATCACACAATCACGATCACACAATCACACTCACAATCACATGATCACAATCACTCAATCGCGATCACACAATCGCGATCACACAATCGCGATCACACAATCGCTCACACAATCGCGATCACACAATCGCGATCACACAATCGCGATCACACAATCGCGATCACACAATCGCGATCACACAATCGCGATCACACAATCGCGATCACACAATCGCGATCACACAATCGCGATCACACAATCGCGATCACAATCGCGATCACACAATCACACAGTCACAATCCCACAATCACGATCACACAATCACGACCACACAGTCACAATCACACAATCGCAATCACAATCACACAATCACAGTCACACAATCACAATCGCACAACCACACAATCCCACAGTCACAATCCCACAATCACGGTCACACAATCACAGTCAAACAATCACAATCACACAGTCACACAATCACAATCACAATCACAATCACAATCATAATCACAATCACAATCACAATAACAATCACACAATCACAGTCACGATCACACAATCACAATCACACAATCACAATCCCACAGTCACAATCACACAATCACAGTCACACAATCACAATCACACAATCGCCCAGTCACAATCCCACAATCACGATCACCCAATCACGATCACCCAATCCAGATCACCCAATCACGATCACCCAATCACGATCACACAATCACGATCACACAATCACGATCACACAATCACGATCACACAATCACGGTCACACAATCACAATCACACAATCACCATCACACAATCACTATCCCACAATAACAATCACAGAATCACAATCACACAATCACAATCACACAATCACGACCACACAATCACGACCACACAATCACGATCACACAATCACGATCACACTATCACGATCACAAAATCACGATCACACAATCACGATCACACAATCACAATCACACAATCACGATCACACAACCACAACCACACAATCACACAGTCACAATCCCACAGTCACGATCACACAATCACGATCACACTATCACGATCACACTGTCACGATCACACAATCACAATCACACAGTCACACAATCACAATCACAATCACAATCACAATCACAATCACAATCACAATCACAATCACAATCACAATCACAATCACAATCACAATCACAATCACAATCACAATCACAATCACAATCACAATCACAATCACAATCACAATCACAATCACAATCACAATCACAATCACAATCACAATCACAATCACAATCACAATCACAATCACAATCACAATCACAATCACAATCACAATCACAATCACAATCACAATCACAATCACAATCACAATCACAATCACAATCACAATCACAATCACACAATCACAGTCACGATCACACAATCACAATCACACAATCGCACAGTCACCATCCTACAATCACGATCACACAATCACGACCACACAGTCACAATCACACAATCGCAATCACAATCCCACAATCACAATCACACAATCACATTCACACAATCACAATCACACAACCACAACCACACAATCCCACAGTCACAATCCCACAATCACGATCACACAATCACGACCACACAGTCACGATCACACAATCGCAATCACACAATCACAATCACACAACCACAATCACACAATCACAACCACACAATCACAATCACACAATCACAATCACACAATCACAATCACACAATCACAATCACACAATCACAATCACACAATCCCAATCACACAATCGCAATCACACAAACGCAATCACACAATCACAATCACACGATAGCAATCACACGATCGCAATCACACGATCGCAATCACACGATCACAATCACACGATCGCAATCACACGATCACAATCACACGATCACGATCACACGATCACGATCACACTATCACGATCACACAATCACAGTCACACAATCACAATCACACAGTCACGCAATCACAATCACACAATCACAGTCACGATCACACAATCACAATCACACAATCTCAATCCCACAATCACAATCACACAATCACAGTCACACAATCACGATCACAAAATCACGATCACAATCACGATCACACAATCACGATTACACAATCACGATCACTGAAACCTAATCACACAATCAGGATCACACAATCACGATCACATAATCACGGTCACACAATCGCGATCACACAATCGCGATCACACAGTCGCGATCACACAATCGCGATCACAATCGCGATCACACAATCACACAGTCACAATCCCACAATCACGATCACACAATCACGACCACACAGTCACAATCACACAATCGCAATCACAATCACACAATCACAGTCACACAATCACAATCGCACAACCACACAATCCCACAGTCACAATCCCACAATCACGATCACACAATCACGTCCACACAGTCACAATCACAAAATCGCAATCACAATCACACAATCACAGTCACACAATCACAATAGCACAACCACAACCACACAATCCCACAGTCACAATCCCACAATCACGGTCACACAATCACATTCACACAATCACAATCGCACAATCACACAGTCACAATCCCACAAGCACGATCACACAATCACGACCACACAGTCACGATCACACAATCACGATCACACAATCACAATCACACAATCACAATCCCACAATCACAATCACACAATCACATTCACACAATCACAATCACACAGTCACAATCCCACAATCACGATCACACAATCACGACCACACAGTCACGATCACACAATCACGATCACACAATCACAATCACACAACCACAACCACACAATCACACAGTCACAATCCCACAATCACGATCACACTATCACGATCACACAATCACAATCACACAATCACGATCCCACAGTCACGATCCCACAATCACGATCACACAATCACGATCACACTATCACGATCACACAATCACAATCACACAATCACAAACACACAATCACAATCACACAATCACAATCACAATCACAATCACAATCACAGTCACAATCACAATCACAATCACAATAACACAATCACAGTCACGATCACACAATCACAATCACACAATCACAATCCCACAATCACAATCACACAATCACAGTCACACAATCACAATCACACAATCACGCAGTCACAATCCCACAATCACGATCACACAATCACGACCACACAGTCACGATCACACAATCACGATCACACAGTCACAATCCCACAATCACAATCACACAATCACAGTCACACAATCACAATCACACAATCACGCAGTCACAATCCCACAATCACGATCACACAATCACGACCACACAATCACGATCACACAATCACGATCACACAATCACAATCACACAATCGCAATCACACAATCGCAATCACACAATCACAATCACAATCACAATCACACAATCACAATCACACAATGACAATCATACAATCACAATCACACAATCACAATCACACAATCAAACAATCACACAATCACGATCGCACAATCACGATCGCACAATCACGATCGCACAATCACGATCGCAATATCACGACCGCACAATCACGATCGCACAATCACGATCGCACAATCACGATCGCACAATCACGATCGAACAATCGCGATCGCACAATCGCGATCGCACAATCACGATCGCACAATCACGATCCCACAGTCACGATCCCACAATCACGATCACACAATCACAATCACACAATCACGACCACGCAATCACGACCACACAATCACGACCACACAATCACGATCACACTATCACGATCACACAATCACGATCACACAATCACGATCACACAATCACGATCACACAATCACGATCACACAATCACGATCACACAATCACAATCACACAATCACCATCACACAATCACTATCCCACAATCACAATCACAGAATCACAATCACACAATCACAATCACACAATCACGACCACACAGTCACGATCACACAATCACAATCACACAATCACAAACACACAATCACAATCACACAATCACAATCACACAATCACGATCACACAACCACAACCACACAATCACACTGTCACAATCCCACAATCACGATCACACAATCACGATCGCACAATCACACAGTCACAATCCCACAATCACGATCGCACAATCACGACCACACAGTCACAATCACATTATCGCAATCACAATCACACAATCACAGTCACACAATCACAATCTCACAACCACAACCACAAAATCCCAAGGTCACAATCCCACAATCACGATCACACAAACACGACCACACAGTCACGATCACACAATCGCAATCACACAATCACAATCATACAACCACAATCACACAATCACAACCACACAATCACAATCACACAATCACAATCACACAATCACACAATCACGATCACACAATCACGACCACACAGTCACGATCACACAATCGCAATCACACAATCACAATCACACAACCACAATCACACAATCACAACCACACAATCACAATCACACAATCACAATCACACAATCACAATCACACAATCACAATCACACAATCACAATCACACAATCACAATCACACAATCCCAATCACACAATCGCAATCACACAAACGCAATCACACAATCACAATCACACGATAGCAATCACACGATCGCAATCACACGATCGCAATCACACGATCACAATCACACGATCGCAATCACACGATCACAATCACACGATCACGATCTCACGATCACGATCACACTATCACGATCACACAATCACAGTCACACAATCACAATCACACAGTCACGCAATCACAATCACACAATCACAGTCACGATCACACAATCACAATCACACAATCTCAATCCCACAATCACAATCACACAATCACAGTCACACAATCACAATCACACAATCACTAAGTCACAATCCCACAATCACGATCACACAATCACGACCACACAATCACGATCACACAATCACGATCACACAATCACGATCACACAATCACAATCACACAATCACAATCACACAATCACAATCACAAAATCACGATCACAATCACGATCACACAATCACGATTACACAATCACGATCACAGAATCCTAATCACACAATCAGGATCACACAATCACGATCACATAAACACGGTCACACAATCACGGTCACACAATCACGATCACACAATCACGATCACACAATCACACTCACAATCACATAATCACAATCACTCAATCGCGATCACACAATCGCGATCACACAATCGCGATCACACAATCGCTATCACACAATCGCGATCACACAATCGCGATCACACAATCGCGATCACACAATCGCGATCACACAATCGCGATCACACAATCGCGATCACACAGTCGCGATCACACAATCGCGATCACACAATCGCGATCACACAATCGCGATCACACAGTCGCGATCACACAATCGCGATCACAATCGCGATCACACAATCACACAGTCACAATCCCACAATCACGATCACACAATCACGACCACACAGTCACAATCACACAATCGCAATCACAATCACACAATCACAGTCACACAATCACAATCGCACAACCACAGAATCCCACAGTCACAATCCCACAATCACGATCACACAATCACGTCCACACAGTCACAATCACAAAATCGCAATCACAATCACACAATCACAGTCACACAATCACAATAGCACAACCACAACCACACAATCCCACAGTCACAATCCCACAATCACGGTCACACAATCACATTCACACAATCACAATCACACAATCACACAGTCACAATCCCACAGGCACGATCACACAATCACGACCACACAGTCACGATCACACAATCACGATCACACAATCACAATCACACAATCACAATCCCACAATCACAATCACACAATCACATTCACACAATCACAATCACACAGTCACAATCCCACAATCACGATCACACAATCACGACCACACAGTCACGATCACACAATCACGATCACACAATCACAATCACACAACCACAACCACACAATCACACAGTCACAATCCCACAATCACGATCACACTATCACGATCACACAATCACAGTCACACAATTACAATCACACAGTCACACAATCACAATCACAATCACAATCACAATCACAATCACAATCACAATCAGAATCACAATCACAATCACAATCACAATCACAAGCACAAGCACAATCACAATCACAATCACACAATCACAATCCCACAATCACAATCACACAATCACAGTCACACAATCACAATCACACAATCGCACAGTCACAATCCCACAATCACGATCACCCAATCACGATCACCCAATCAGGATCACACAATCACGATCACACAATCACGATCACACAATCACGATCACACAATCACGATCGCACAATCACACAGTCACAATCCCACAATCACGATCGCACAATCACGACCACACAGTCACAATCACATAATCGCAATCACACAATCACAATCACACAATCACAATCACACAGTCACAATCACACAATCGCAATCACAAACACAATCACAGTCACACAATCACAATCGCACAACCACAACCACACAATCACACAGTCACAATCCCACAATCACGATCACACAATCACGACCACACAATCACAATCACACAATCACAATCACACAATCACGATAACACAATCACGATCACACAATCACGATCACACAATCACCACCACACAATCACGATCACAAAATCACGATCACAATCACGATCACACAATCACGATTACACAATCACGATCACAGAATCCTAATCACACAATCAGGATCACACAATCACGATCACATAATCACGGTCACACAATCACGGTCACACAATCACGATCACACAATCACGATCACACAATCACACTCACAATCACATAATCACAATCACTCAATCGCGATCACACAATCGCGATCACACAATCGCGATCACACAATCGCTCACACAATCGCGATCACACAATCGCGATCACACAATCGCGATCACAATCGCGATCACACAATCGCGATCACACAATCGCGATCACAATCGCGATCACAGAATCACACAGTCACAATCCCACAATCACGATCACACAATCACGACCACACAGTCACAATCACACAATCGCAATCACAATCACACAATCACAGTCACACAATCACAATCGCACAACCACACAATCCCACAGTCACAATCCCACAATCACGGTCACACAATCACAGTCAAACAATCACAATCACACAGTCACACAATCACAATCACAATCACAATCACAATCATAATCACAATCACAATCACAATCACAATCACACAATCACAGTCACGATAACACAATCACAATCACACAATCACAATCCCACAGTCACAATCACACAATCACAGTCACACAATCACAATCACACAATCGCACAGTCACAATCCCACAATCACGATCACCCAATCACGATCACCCAATCCAGATCACCCAATCACGATCACCCAATCACGATCACACAATCACGATCACACAATCACGATCACACAATCACACAGTCACAATCCCACAATCACGATCACACAATCACGACCACACAGTCACAATCACACAATCGCAATCACAATCCCACAATCACAATCACAGAATCACATTCACACAATCACAATCACACAACCACAACCACACAATCCCACAGTCACAATCCCACAATCACGATCACCCAATCACGATCACCCAATCACGATCACCCAATCACGATCACCCAATCACGATCACCCAATCACGATCACCAAATCACGATCACCCAATCACGATCACCCAATCACGATCACCCAATCACGATCACCCAATCACGATCACCCAATCACGATCACCCAATCACGATCACCCAATCACGATCACCCAATCACGATCACCCAATCACGATCACCCAATCACGATCACCCAATCACGATCACCAAATCACGATCACCCAATCACAATCACCCAATCACGGTCACCCAATCACGATCACACGATCACAATCACACGATCACAATCACACGATCACAATCACACGATCACAATCACACGATCGCAATCACACAATCACAATCACACAATCACAATCACACAATCACAATCACACAGTCACAATCACACAATCACAATCACACAGTCACAATCACACAATCGCAATCACAATCACACAATCACAGTCACACAATCACAATAGCACAACCACAACCACACAATCCCACAGTCACAATCCCACAATCACGGTCACACAATCACATTCACACAATCACAATCACACAATCACACAGTCACAATCCCACAAGCACGATCACACAATCACGACCACACAGTCACGATCACACAATCACGGTCACACAATCACAATCACACAATCACAATCCCACAATCACAATCACACAATCACATTCACACAATCACAATCACACAGTCACAATCCCACAATCACGATCACACAATCACGACCACACAGTCACGATCACACAATCACGATCACACAATCACAATCACACAACCACAACCACACAATCACACAGTCACAATCCCACAATCACGATCACACTATCACGATCACACAATCACAGTCACACAATTACAATCACACAGTCACACAATCACAATCACAATCACAATCACAATCACAATCAGAATCACAATCACAATCACAATCACAATCACAAGCACAAGCACAATCACAATCACAATCACACAATCACAATCCCACAATCACAATCACACAATCACAGTCACACAATCACAATCACACAATCGCACAGTCACAATCCCACAATCACGATCACCCAATCACGATCACCCAATCAGGATCACACAATCACGATCACACAATCACGATCACACAATCACGATCACACAATCACGATCGCACAATCACACAGTCACAATCCCACAATCACGATCGCACAATCACGACCACACAGTCACAATCACATAATCGCAATCACAATCACACAATCACAGTGACACAATCACAATCTCACAACCACAACCACAAAATCCCAAGGTCACAATCCCACAATCACGATCACACAAACACGACCACACAGTCACGATCACACAATCGCAATCACACAATCACAATCATACAACCACAATCACACAATCACAACCACACAATCACAATCACACAATCACAATCACACAATCACAATCACACAATCCCAATCACACAATCACAATCACACAATCACGATCCCACAGTCACGATCCCACAATCACGATCACACAATCACGATCACACTATCACGATCACACAATCACAATCACACAATCACAAACACACAATCACAAACACACAATCACAATCACACAATCACAATCACAATCACAGTCACAATCACAATCACAATCACAATAACACAATCACAGTCACGATCACACAATCACAATCACACAATCACAATCCCACCATCACAATCACACAATCACAGTCACACAATCACAATCACACAATCACGCAGTCACAATCCCACAATCACGATCACACAATCACGACCACACAGTCACGATCACACAATCACGATCACACAATCACAATCCCACAATCACAATCACACAATCACAGTCACACAATCACAATCACACAATCACGCAGTCACAATCCCACATTCACGATCACACAATCACGACCACACAGTCACGATCACACAATCACGATCACACAATCGCAATCACACAATCACAGTCACACAATCACAATCACACAATCACGCAGTCACAATCCCACAATCACGATCACACAATCACGACCACACAGTCACGATCACACAATCACGATCACACAGTCACAATCCCACAATCACAATCACACAATCACAGTCACACAATCACAATCACACAATCACGCAGTCACAATCCCACAATCACGATCACACAATCACGACCACACAATCACGATCACACAATCACGATCACACAATCACAATCACACAATCGCAATCACACAATCGCAATCACACAATCACAATCACAATCACAATCACACAATCACAATCACACAATGACAATCATACAATCACAATCACACAATCACAATCACACAATCAAACAATCACACAATCACGATCGCACAATCACGATCGCACAATCACGATCGCACAATCACGATCGCAATATCACGACCGCACAATCACGATCGCACAATCACGATCGCACAATCACGATCGCACAATCACGATCGAACAATCGCGATCGCACAATCGCGATCGCACAATCACGATCGCACAATCACGATCCCACAGTCACGATCCCACAATCACGATCACACAATCACAATCACACAATCACGACCACGCAATCACGACCACACAATCACGACCACACAATCACGATCACACTATCACGATCACACAATCACGATCACACAATCACGATCACACAATCACGATCACACAATCACGATCACACAATCACGATCACACAATCACAATCACACAATCACCATCACACAATCACTATCCCACAATCACAATCACAGAATCACAATCACACAATCACAATCACACAATCACGACCACACAGTCACGATCACACAATCACAATCACACAATCACAAACACACAATCACAATCACACAATCACAATCACACAATCACGATCACACAACCACAACCACACAATCACACAGTCACAATCCCACAATCACGATCACACAATCACGATCGCACAATCACACAGTCACAATCCCACAATCACGATAGCACAATCACGACCACACAGTCACAATCACATTATCGCAATCACAATCACACAATCACAGTCACACAATCACAATCTCACAACCACAACCACAAAATCCCAAGGTCACAATCCCGCAATCACGATCACACAAACACGACCACACAGTCACGATCACACAATCGCAATCACACAATCACAATCATACAACCACAATCACACAATCACAACCACACAATCACAATCACACAATCACAATCACACAATCACACAATCACAATCACACAATCCCAATCACACAATCACAATCACACAATCACGATCCCACAGTCACGATCCCACAATCACGATCACACAATCACGATCACACTATCACGATCACACAATCACAATCACACAATCACAAACACACAGTCACAATCACACAATCACGATCACACAATCACGATCACACAATCACCACCACACAATCACGATCACAAAATCGCGATCACAATCCCACAATCACAATCACACAATCACATTCACACAATCACAATCACACAACCACAACCACACAATCCCACAGTCACAATCCCACAATCACGATCACCCAATCACGATCACCCAATCCAGATCACCCAATCACGATCACCCAATCACGATCACCCAATCACGATCACGCAATCACGATCACACAATCACCACCACACAATCACGATCACAAAATCGCGATCACAATCCCACAATCACAATCACACAATCACATTCACACAATCACAATCACACAACCACAACCACACAATCCCACAGTCACAATCCCACAATCACGATCACCCAATCACGATCACCCAATCCAGATCACCCAATCACGATCACCCAATCACGATCACCCAATCACGATCACGCAACCACGATCACACAATCACGATCACACAATCACGATCACACAATCACACAGTCACAATCCCACAATCACGATCACACAATCATGACCACACAGTCACAATCACACAATCGCAATCACAATCCCACAATCACAATCACAGAATCACATTCACACAATCACAATCACACAACCACAACCACACAATCCCACAGTCACAATCCCACAATCACGATCACCCAATCACGATCACCCAATCACGATCACCCAATCACGATCACCCAATCACGATCACCAAATCACGATCACCCAATCACGATCACCCAATCACAATCACCCAATCACGGTCACCCAATCACGATCACACGATCACAATCACACGATCACAATCACACGATCCCAATCACACGATCACAATCACACGATCACAATCACACAATCACAATCACGCAATCACAATCACACAATCACAATCACACAGTCACAATCACACAATCACAATCACACAGTCACAATCACACAATCGCAATCACAATCACACAATCACAGTCACACAATCACAATCGCACAACCACAACCACACAATCCCACAATCACAATCCCACAATCACGATCACACAATCACGACCACACATTCACGATCACACAATCGCAATCACACAATCACAATCATACAACCACAATCACACAATCACAACCACACAATCACAATCACACAATCACAATCACACAATCACAATCACACAATCACAATCACACAATCACAATCACACAATCGCGATCCCACAGTCACGATCCCACAATCACGATCACACAATCACAATCACACAATCACGACCACACAATCACGATCACACAATCACGATCACACTATCACGATCCCACAATCACGATCACACAATCACAATCACACTATCACGATCACACAATCACAATCACACAGTCACACAATCACAATCACAATCACAATCACAATCAGAATCACAATCACAATCACAATCACAATCACAATCACAATCACAATCACAATCACAATCACAATCACAATCACAATCACAATCACAATCACAATCACAATCACAATCACAATCACAATCACAATCACAATCACAATCACAATCACAATCACAATCACAATCACAATCACAATCACAATCACAATCACAATCACAATCACAATCACAATCACAATCACAATCACAATCACACAATCACAGTCACGATCACACAATCACAATCACACAATCACAATCCCACAATCACAATCACACAATCACAGTCACACAATCACAATCACACAATCACACAGTCACAATCCCACAATCACGAACACCCAATCACGATCACCCAATCATGATCACCCAATCACGATCACCAAATCACGATCACCCAATCACGATCACCCAATCACGGTCACCCAATCACGATCACACGATCACAATCACACGATCACAATCACACAATCACAATCACACAATCACAATCACACAATCACAATCACACAATCACAATCACACAATCACAATCACACAATCGCAATCACACAATCGCAATCACACAATCACAATCCCACAATCACAATCACACAATCACAATCACACAATGACAATCACACAAACACAATCACACAATCACAATCACACAATCAAACAATCGCAATCACACAATCGCAATCACACAAACGCAATCACACAATCGCAATCACACACTCGCAATCACACAATCGCAATCACACAATCGCTATCACACATTCAAACAATCACACAATCACGATCGCACAATCACGATCGCACAATCACGATCGCACTGTCACGATCGCAATATCACGATCGCACAATCACGATCGCACAATCACGATCGCACAATCACGATCGCACAATCACGATCGCACAATCACGATCGCACAATCACGATCTCACAATCACGATCGCACAATCACGATCGCACAATCACGATCGCACAATCACGATCGCACAATCACGATCGCACAATCACGATCGCACAATCACGATCGCACAATCACGATCACACAATCACGATCACACAATCACAATCACACAATCACAATCCCACAATCACAATCACACAATCACAGTCACACAATCACAATCACACAATCGCACAGTCACAATCCCACAATCACGATCACACAATCACGACCACACAGTTACAATCACACAATCACAATCACACAATCACAATCACACAATCACAATCACACAGTCACAATCACACAATCGCAATCACAATCACACAATCACAGTCACACAATCACAATCGCACAACCACAACCACACAATCACACAGTCACAATCCCACAATCACGATCACACAATCACGACCACACAATCACAATCACACAATCACAATCACACAATCACGATCACACAATCACGATCACACAATCACCACCACACAATCACGATCACAAAATCACGATCACAATCACGATCACACAATCACGATTACACAATCACGATCACAGAATCCTAATCACACAATCAGGATCACACAATCACGATCACATAATCACGGTCACACAATCACGGTCACACAATCACGATCACACAATCACGATCACACAATCACGATCACACAATCACACTCACAATCACATGATCACAATCACTCAATCGCGATCACACAATCGCGATCACACAATCGCGATCACACAATCGCTCACACAATCGCGATCACACAATCGCGATCACACAATCGCGATCACACAATCGCGATCACACAATCGCGATCACACAATCGCGATCACACAATCGCGATCACACAATCGCGATCACACAATCGCGATCACACAATCGCGATCACAATCGCGATCACACAATCACACAGTCACAATCCCACAATCACGATCACACAATCACGACCACACAGTCACAATCACACAATCGCAATCACAATCACACAATCACAGTCACACAATCACAATCGCACAACCACACAATCCCACAGTCACAATCCCACAATCACGGTCACACAATCACAGTCAAACAATCACAATCACACAGTCACACAATCACAATCACAATCACAATCACAATCATAATCACAATCACAATCACAATAACAATCACACAATCACAGTCACGATCACACAATCACAATCACACAATCACAATCCCACAGTCACAATCACACAATCACAGTCACACAATCACAATCACACAATCGCCCAGTCACAATCCCACAATCACGATCACCCAATCACGATCACCCAATCCAGATCACCCAATCACGATCACCCAATCACGATCACACAATCACGATCACACAATCACGATCACACAATCACGATCACACAATCACGGTCACACAATCACAATCACACAATCACCATCACACAATCACTATCCCACAATAACAATCACAGAATCACAATCACACAATCACAATCACACAATCACGACCACACAATCACGACCACACAATCACGATCACACAATCACGATCACACTATCACGATCACAAAATCACGATCACACAATCACGATCACACAATCACAATCACACAATCACGATCACACAACCACAACCACACAATCACACAGTCACAATCCCACAGTCACGATCACACAATCACGATCACACTATCACGATCACACTGTCACGATCACACAATCACAATCACACAGTCACACAATCACAATCACAATCACAATCACAATCACAATCACAATCACAATCACAATCACAATCACAATCACAATCACAATCACAATCACAATCACAATCACAATCACAATCACAATCACAATCACAATCACAATCACAATCACAATCACAATCACAATCACAATCACAATCACAATCACAATCACAATCACAATCACAATCACAATCACAATCACAATCACAATCACAATCACAATCACAATCACAATCACAATCACAATCACAATCACAATCACAATCACAATCACAATCACACAATCACAGTCACGATCACACAATCACAATCACACAATCGCACAGTCACCATCCTACAATCACGATCACACAATCACGACCACACAGTCACAATCACACAATCGCAATCACAATCCCACAATCACAATCACACAATCACATTCACACAATCACAATCACACAACCACAACCACACAATCCCACAGTCACAATCCCACAATCACGATCACACAATCACGACCACACAGTCACGATCACACAATCGCAATCACACAATCACAATCACACAACCACAATCACACAATCACAACCACACAATCACAATCACACAATCACAATCACACAATCACAATCACACAATCACAATCACACAATCACAATCACACAATCCCAATCACACAATCGCAATCACACAAACGCAATCACACAATCACAATCACACGATAGCAATCACACGATCGCAATCACACGATCGCAATCACACGATCACAATCACACGATCGCAATCACACGATCACAATCACACGATCACGATCACACGATCACGATCACACTATCACGATCACACAATCACAGTCACACAATCACAATCACACAGTCACGCAATCACAATCACACAATCACAGTCACGATCACACAATCACAATCACACAATCTCAATCCCACAATCACAATCACACAATCACAGTCACACAATCACGATCACAAAATCACGATCACAATCACGATCACACAATCACGATTACACAATCACGATCACTGAAACCTAATCACACAATCAGGATCACACAATCACGATCACATAATCACGGTCACACAATCGCGATCACACAATCGCGATCACACAGTCGCGATCACACAATCGCGATCACAATCGCGATCACACAATCACACAGTCACAATCCCACAATCACGATCACACAATCACGACCACACAGTCACAATCACACAATCGCAATCACAATCACACAATCACAGTCACACAATCACAATCGCACAACCACACAATCCCACAGTCACAATCCCACAATCACGATCACACAATCACGTCCACACAGTCACAATCACAAAATCGCAATCACAATCACACAATCACAGTCACACAATCACAATAGCACAACCACAACCACACAATCCCACAGTCACAATCCCACAATCACGGTCACACAATCACATTCACACAATCACAATCGCACAATCACACAGTCACAATCCCACAAGCACGATCACACAATCACGACCACACAGTCACGATCACACAATCACGATCACACAATCACAATCACACAATCACAATCCCACAATCACAATCACACAATCACATTCACACAATCACAATCACACAGTCACAATCCCACAATCACGATCACACAATCACGACCACACAGTCACGATCACACAATCACGATCACACAATCACAATCACACAACCACAACCACACAATCACACAGTCACAATCCCACAATCACGATCACACTATCACGATCACACAATCACAATCACACAATCACGATCCCACAGTCACGATCCCACAATCACGATCACACAATCACGATCACACTATCACGATCACACAATCACAATCACACAATCACAAACACACAATCACAATCACACAATCACAATCACAATCACAATCACAATCACAGTCACAATCACAATCACAATCACAATAACACAATCACAGTCACGATCACACAATCACAATCACACAATCACAATCCCACAATCACAATCACACAATCACAGTCACACAATCACAATCACACAATCACGCAGTCACAATCCCACAATCACGATCACACAATCACGACCACACAGTCACGATCACACAATCACGATCACACAGTCACAATCCCACAATCACAATCACACAATCACAGTCACACAATCACAATCACACAATCACGCAGTCACAATCCCACAATCACGATCACACAATCACGACCACACAATCACGATCACACAATCACGATCACACAATCACAATCACACAATCGCAATCACACAATCGCAATCACACAATCACAATCACAATCACAATCACACAATCACAATCACACAATGACAATCATACAATCACAATCACACAATCACAATCACACAATCAAACAATCACACAATCACGATCGCACAATCACGATCGCACAATCACGATCGCACAATCACGATCGCAATATCACGACCGCACAATCACGATCGCACAATCACGATCGCACAATCACGATCGCACAATCACGATCGAACAATCGCGATCGCACAATCGCGATCGCACAATCACGATCGCACAATCACGATCCCACAGTCACGATCCCACAATCACGATCACACAATCACAATCACACAATCACGACCACGCAATCACGACCACACAATCACGACCACACAATCACGATCACACTATCACGATCACACAATCACGATCACACAATCACGATCACACAATCACGATCACACAATCACGATCACACAATCACGATCACACAATCACAATCACACAATCACCATCACACAATCACTATCCCACAATCACAATCACAGAATCACAATCACACAATCACAATCACACAATCACGACCACACAGTCACGATCACACAATCACAATCACACAATCACAAACACACAATCACAATCACACAATCACAATCACACAATCACGATCACACAACCACAACCACACAATCACACTGTCACAATCCCACAATCACGATCACACAATCACGATCGCACAATCACACAGTCACAATCCCACAATCACGATCGCACAATCACGACCACACAGTCACAATCACATTATCGCAATCACAATCACACAATCACAGTCACACAATCACAATCTCACAACCACAACCACAAAATCCCAAGGTCACAATCCCACAATCACGATCACACAAACACGACCACACAGTCACGATCACACAATCGCAATCACACAATCACAATCATACAACCACAATCACACAATCACAACCACACAATCACAATCACACAATCACAATCACACAATCACACAATCACGATCACACAATCGCAATCACACAATCGCAATCACACAATCGCAATCACTCAATCACAATCACACAATCACAATCACACAATCACAATCACACAATGACAATCACACAATCACAATCACACAATCACAATCACACAATCACAGTCACACAATCCCAATCACACAATCGCACAGTCACAATCCCACAATCACGATCACCCAATCACGATCACCCAATCCAGATCACCCAATCACGATCACCCAATCACGATCACCCAATCACGATCACACAATCACGATCACACAATCACGATCACACAATCACACAGTCACAATCCCACAATCACGATCACACAATCATGACCACACAGTCACAATCACACAATCGCAATCACAATACCACAATCACAATCACAGTATCACATTCACACAATCACAATCACACAACCACAACCACACAATCCCACAATCACGATCACCCAATCACGATCACCCAATCACGATCACCCAATCACGATCACCCAATCACGATCACCCAATCACGATCACCCAATCTCGATCACCCAATCACGATCACCAAATCACGATCACCAAATCACGATCACCCAATCACGATCACCCAATCACAATCACCCAATCACGGTCACCCAATCACGATCACACGATCACAATCACACGATCACAATCACACGATCACAATCACACGATCACAATCACACGATCACAATCACACAATCACAATCACACAATCACAAACACACAATCACAATCACACAATCACAATCACACAATCACAATCACACAATCACAATCACACAATCAAACAATCGCAATCAAACAATCGCAATCACACAATCGCAATCACACAATCGCAATCACACAAACGCAATCACACAATCGCAATCACACAATCGCAATCACACAATCGCAATCACACAATCAAACAATCACACAATCGCGATCGCACAATCGCGATCGCAC